>NC_056741.1:1288220765-1288520765 GCF_019279795.1 Protopterus annectens | reverse complement strand
TACGCCAGCAGCATAGGCTACAAATAGTTGATCAGACTTTCTGGTGGTCTTTGTTCTGTCCAAGTAGTAGCGTAATTGTCTGTGTATGTCCAAAGTATGCAGCAGCTTTTCCCCCTTATTTTGAGGATTGGGAAAGAAAGTAGGCAGGTGAATTGCTTGATTTAGAGACACCCTGGATATCACTTTTGGCATGAATGAAGGATTGGTTCTTAGAGAAACTCTGTCCTGATGAAAAATGAGAAAGGGAGGTACTGCCATGAGGGCCTGTATCTCCGAGACTCTTCTTGCTGATGTTACTGCCAACAGGAAAACCGTTTTCCAGGAGAGAAATTGCATTTCTGAAGATGCTGCTGGTTCGAAGGGAGGAAGAGTTAATTTTTCCAAGACGAAACTGAGGTCCCATGCAGGTACTGGTGGTTTTCTGGGAGGTTTGATATTCTTTATCCCTCGTAGAAACTGTCTTAGCAAGGGATGCGAAAACACAGGTGGGTCACAATTGTATTTTGCTGAGATTGCTAAAGCGTGAATTTTTATGGAAGAATATGAAAGGCCACTATGAAACATTTCTGCCAAGTATTCTAATATCTGTGGTATGCTCATTACTGATGCATCCTGACCCTTGTTGGCATTCCAGATGATGAATCTCTTCCACTTGGCTGAATAGGTTTTTCTGGTGGAAGGTCTGCGTGCTTCCAGTAAGATCTCTTGAACTTTTTTGGAAAGAGAGATATGGGGAGAAGTCATGGAACCCTCCAAGCTGTCAGTTGCAATGTTTGCAGGCTTTGATGAACAGTCCTGTAGTTGTGCTGAGTTAGAAGCAGAGGCCATTGAGGCAGGGGCCACGGTTTGGTCCGAGTTATGCTCAGTAGCAATGGGTACCAGTGCTGCCTTGGCCAGTCTGGAGCTATCAAAATGCCTATTGGTTGTTCTGCTTTGATCTTCAGTAACACCTTGGTCAGTAATGGTAGAGGAGGGAATGCAGAAATTGTTAGGGAATTCCAGCTGAAGGAGAGAGCATCCGTTTTCCAGGCTAGAGGATGGTGAGTCCTTGAACAGAACTTCTCCAGGTGATGATTGAGGTAAGAAGCAAAGAGATCTATGTCCGGTCTTCCCCATGCACTTGTTATTTGTGAGAAAATGTGAGGATGCAGCATCCATTCGTGCAGATCCAAGACATTTCTGCTCAGCCTGTCTGCCAGAACATTGTCCTTGCCTGGCACAAACTGGGATTGCAAGTGGATGTTCAGACTCAGGGACTTTTCCCAAAGAGTCATTGTTAATCTGCAGAGGGGATAAGAATGAGTGCCTCCCTGCTTGTTTATATACCACATGACAGTGGTGTTGTCTGTCCTTATTAGCAGATGACCTTGGTGAAGTGATTTTTCGAAGGTCTCGATTGCATGTATCACTGCCAACATCTCTTTTTGATTTATGTGCAGATGCCTTTCCCTTGAAGTCCATTGCCCTTGAATGCATCTGCCCGCCATGTGCACCCCCCATCCATGATCTGAGGAGTCTGTTGTAATGATTTGACTTACTTGAGGTTTGTTGAAAGACATGCCTTTGTTCGAATGACTTGCTTGAGCCCACCACAAAAATTCCCTTTGCAGGCATGGAATGAGTGGTATTATGTCTTCTAGGTTGTGGCTGTGTTGGGACCATAAGCTTTTTAAGTACCATTGCAGCTTTCTCATGTGTAGTCTTGCCAGAGGTATCAGAAGGATGCAAGATGCCATGAACCCCAGGGCCTGCAGGATTTTCCTTGCAGTTAGCTGGGAGAGCTTTGCTAGGATTTCGAAGTAGTCTGGTAACTGCTCTTGTTTCTCTCCTCTGTGAGAAAGGCCATTTGTGATTTTGTGTCCAGTTTGGCTCCTAGGAAAATAATCTGTTGGGATGGCAGTAGTCTTGATTTTTGAATGTTGACTGTGTACCCCAGAGCCTGTAGTAATTGAATGACATAGTCCAAGTTTCTTATCAAGGTTTGTTTGCTGTCTGCTTGTAAAAGGCAGTCGTCCAGGTAGGGGTATATTTGAATCCCCTGGAGCTTGCAATGTGCAATTACTGATGCCAGGCATTTCGTGAATACTCTGGGCGCAGTAGATAAACCAAACTGCAATGCTGAGAATTGATAATGCTCTGACCCTGCAAGAAATCTGAGGTATCTTCTGCAACTGTGTCTGATGGGGACATGCAGGTATGCCTCCTTGAGGTCCAGAGTGACCAGCCAAAACCCCTTGCCCAGCATGGGAAGGAGTTGCTGTAACGTCAGCATTTTGAATTTTGGCACAATGAGAAAAGTATTTAGAGTAGACAAGTCCAGTATAGGCCTCCATTGCTTTTCTTTTCTTGGAACAAGGAACAGTCTTGAATAAAATCCCTGGCCTTGTTCCTGAGGAGGAACCTTTTCTATAGCTTTTATTTGTAACAGCTTTGAAACTTGTATGAGTGCCTCTGCCCTTTGATTTTGTGGCAGGTTTGGCATGCCTTGTCTTGTTGGTAAAGTATGGAAGTGGAACCTGTAACCTTTGTCTATTAAATCCAGAATCCATTTGTCCTTGGTTAAAATGTGCCAGTTCTTTGAGAATAAGGATAATTTTCCGCCTAAAGGTGCTTCTCTTTGAGCCTTGGTCGGCGGTGTGAAAGTCAAGTCATTGTGATTGTCCTTGTGGTGCAGCTGGACTTCCTGCGCCACTTCTCTGATTTGGTGGTTGCCATTGGTGGCCCCTGTAGGAGCCTCGGTATTGCCCTCTACCTCGAGCACGCCTGTTTTTTCCCCTTTGAAACTTTTCAGTGTCTGGAAAGGACCAATTCTTTGAAGGCCAATTCCTGCTGAATCTGGGTGGCTGAACCTGGAGGAAATCATTGACTGTCTGTACTGATTTAGCCTTTTCCTCAATAGACTTCAACACATCTTGCGCATTAGCGCCAAAAAGCTTCTGTTTTTCCAGAGATGCATCAAGTAGCTTTACTTTAACATGGTCTGGCAGTGGCTGTTCTTTTAACCAAGCATGTCTACGTATGACAGCCCCTGTCATAGCTGCCCTACATGAAGCTTCCAATGCATCATAACCACACTGAAGAAAATGATTGCTAACCTGCTGAGTGTTGTGAACCAGTTCCTGCAAAGCCTTTCTATCTATAGGCTCAGGAGAGGCTAACTTTTTCTGCAAATCATCCATTAAATAATCCTGGTACTGAAACATGTGAAAAAGGCAGTTAAGTGACCTCATGGCAAGGGTGGAAGAGGTAAAAACCTTTTTGCCCCATCTCTCCAGGGACATAGATTCCCTGTCTGCGGGCAAAGGATTTTTAGCCAAGGAAGTAGCTATTCCCTTGGGGCCCTGAGAAATAGTTTCTAGATCCACAGTGTGGGCCTTAAAGAGATGCTTATGAGTGTCAGGAACCCTGTAATATCTGTCTGGCTTGACAGGAGCAGGAGGGAGAGAATCAGGGGAAGCACTGGAGTCTGAGTATACATCATCCAAGACATCCAACACTGGAGGAATAGCTAATGGTCTGTGCTGGGGTAACTTAAGGAAGGTACGTAGCCTTTTCCTGGAGTCAGAGAATTCCTGACCCTGCCACTGAAAATGTTCTCTCATGGAGTGGAGAACTTCTCCAAACGAAATATCTTCTGGAGGGGAGGCAGAAGGAATTAATTCCTCAGCATCAGAGTCCTTGTAGGCCTGGAAGGATTCTTCCTGGGAATCTGAGTGCTCGGAGTCCCTAGAGGCTTCATCTGAAGAGAGGGTGTCTGTCTGCTCAGTTCTAGGCCTTTTATCTGCAGGTGGCCGAGAACCTCTGTCTGGATGCGCCTGAGAACCTCTGATTAGAGAGATTACATCTGCAGCTAGAGACATGATTTGTTTATCAGAAGAGGGGCCCTGGGAAAAAGATTTAGGAGGGTGGGCCTTGGCCTGGCTGGCAGCCTTAGCACGTGTGTAGGCCTTGATGGACATAGAGACCGGAGGCCTAGCTGCCCCACGTGCAGGAGTAACCTTATCCACAGGTATGGTGTCAGGTAAATCTTGAACTTCGGATTCGGGAGGAAAATCAACCACCGACACCGGGGAAACCTCCGGGACCGAAGTACGAGGTAAGGCGGTGTCGTCGGTCTGGAGCGGTACGGTAGAATTACCACCTCCGAAGAGACCGATGCACTCGCGGAAGGCTTAGGCGTGGAATCGGTGGACAACGCGGGCTGAGGATGTCGGTCCCGGTCCTTGCGTTTTTTGGAAATATGTGTTGTCGGTTGTTCCGACGGCATGATATAAGCGTACTTTTCGCCAAAAAAGTCTTTGGCAAATTCTGCCCGGCGCCTGAGTGTGCACTTATTAAAGCAAGCACAGGCCGAGACGTCGTGGTCTGGGCCCAGGCAAAGAAGGCAGTAAGAATGGAAGTCCTTATGAGGTATTTGTTTACCAAAAGACAAACAATTATTAACTTTTTCAATTTTTTCTGACATCGGCTGAGGCAAGAAAAAAGTTCCCCAACGGGGTACTTAGCTTTTTGATGACTTCGGTAACAGAAAACATAGGAGCTGACCGACCGGCACTTGCGAACTGCTTCTGCTTCGGGCACCACGCGGCAAGAAAGACTGAAGAAGATGGTGTCGGTAGATGCTTTTATACCCCAGCCGTTCTGACGTCGGGGAGGATGCGACATCAGCCGACGCCGGACCCAGACTTTGGAATCCGGCCGACCGAATGGCTGCCTGAGGCAGGACAGCCCATATGTAAGGACTGCAGTTGCATTCTTGAAGGACATCCAGGGACGCCCTCTGGGGCTGGCTGAGGCATTGGGTCTCGACGCTTGGTAGGGACTGAAGGTACAGAAGAAGAACACGGACCCTCTGGGGAAGGAGAAGGCGACTCCGATGACATAAGTGTCTGTTCAGACAAGACCTTCCTCATGATGTCGAAGGCACCGGTTCCCCGGTCCGAGGACGCCACCAGTTCCGTAGAGCGTGGTAGCTTCCCCGAAGCCGGGAACATGGGTTGCGACCCAGAGGACGGAGCAGAGTTGATCTGAGCCGAGGCCCCAGTCGGCACAGAAAGTTCAGTTCGACTGTCCACCCCGGAACCCAGGAAAGATCTTCGGCTCCGGGACCCCTCGAGCGGTTCCGAGGGTGTCGAGGTCAACAGTGCTGATAGTGGTACTGAAAGCTTCGGAACCGAGGGCTCTACAATCATCGGTTCTTCGACTCCCGGCTCCGATGACTCGACGGGTCTCGGAGGAGGATCTGTCGAAGGCGCGGGAAGGGCTTCGAGTTTCGAAACCAACTGGGACGAAACCTCAATTAGCTTGGACAGAGCCGAGTTCTCCATTTGCTTCTGTACCACTCGATCCACGTCGGAGTCGGATAGCGGCCTCGAAGAACGGGTCGAAGGGGCTGAAGCCATCACCGAGCGAAGGATTGATGGTGGTGTTACCTCCAACACCGGGCTCCAAGACCTGAGCCTCGATCAGAGACAGACATTCGACACCCGACCCCGAGGTCTGTGGAGCCGGCACCCGAATCTTATAAGAGGTGCTCGGAGCCGAGGACTTTGGCTCCGACACCCTTGAAGACTTCGACCCCTTCGAAGACTTAGATACTTGTTCAGCCTTGTCCAGGGTCTCCTGAAAGTCGGGTTTCAACAACCCTCCGTCTACCAGCTTCCTGCGTCTTTCCATCATGACTCTCCCACTAAAGGAATGACAGATGAAACAGTCTTCCTGCAAGTGGAGAGGGCCAAAACAGTAGACGCAGGAGGAATGGTTGTCCGTAATGGACATCTTTTGCCCACACTGACATCTTTTAAAGCCCGATTTTGCTTTCTCAGACATAATAGCAATTAGAACAATTCTAATAAGGACTATCCTATAAAGTACAGTTTTGTACCTACCATAAATGTAGATGTTCGAGGATCCACATTGCTGCAGTCCTAACTATTGGGGGTAGTCCGCTGTCCAGTCGGCCCGAATACCAAAGTATATGGCTGACGTCGGTCAGGGCGCATTAGACTGACGTCAGTACGTCAGGGTACTAATGCGCATGACCGACGTCATATCCTCAGTCTTTTCTTGCCCCAGATGTCAGAAGACCCTGAAAAGATAAGGCCAAAAACAAAAACTCCCAAAATACCTGCACCAAAAATATATATATACAATATATACAAGTAGCAGAATATAACCTCACCTACACAACCACCCCTAAACACAGAGGGAAGGAGGGAGGGTAAATTGGACTGCAGCAATGTGGATCCTCGAACATCTACATTTATGGTAGGTACAAAACTGTACTATGTTCTTCATTCCACATTGCTGCAGTCCTAACTATTGGGTAGAATCCCAAAGCAGAGGTAAGGGAGGCTGGCAAATCATAAGGAAGCAGGAACTGACAACATGCCTTGCAAAATAGCAGTGGCAAAACCAGCCCTAGACTTAGAGTAGAGAGGAAGGTGATAATGCTTAGAAAAGTATGCACTGAACTCCAAGTAGCTGCCTCCAAAATATCCTTAGTTGCCACCCCCCTTAGAAATGCTGTTGAAGTGGCAGTAGCCCTAGTGGAATGAGGCCTAATCCCAGCTGGAATTTCCTTGCCATGATGGGAATAACAAAATGAAATGCAACACCCAATCCATCTAGAAATAGTTTGTTTTGACACAGGCTTGCCCTGAGAACTCAAAGCAAAAGAAATAAACAACTGCTGAGACTGCCTAAAATCTTTAGTCCTGCTCAAATAATAACGATATTGCCTGTGTACATCTAAAGTGTGCAAAATCTTTTCCCCTTTATTTTGGGGATCTGCATAAAAAGTAGGCAAATGAATAGTTTGGTTTAAAGCCACACTAGAAACCACCTTAGGCATAAAGGAAGGATTAGTAATGCAAAGATACCCTATCCTTATGAAAAATCAAAAAAGGTTCCACTGCCATAAGGGCCTGTAACTCAGAAACCCTTCTTGCAGAAGTAATGGCCAACAAAAAAGCAGTCTTCCAAGACAAGTATTTCAATTCAGCAGTAGCCGCAGGCTCAAAAGGTTGTAGAGTAAGTTTCTCCAACACAAAATTGAGATCCCAAGCAGGAGTAGGAGCTCTACGTTGTCTTATATTCTTTGCCCCTCTAAGAAATTGCTTGAACAAAGGATGCGAAAACAATGGTGGGTCACAATCATAGTGAGCTGAAATTGCTGCAGCATGAATCTTAATGGAAGAGAAAGACAAACCTTTGTCCAATAACTCAGTAAGATATTGAAGAGCCACACTCAAATTTGGCTCCGAAATCTCCAAATTGTTTGCTGCACTCCAAAATAAAAATCTCTTCCATTTCTCTGCGTACACTTTTCTTGTACTAGGTCTCCTGGCTTCCATAATCACATTTAAAACTTGTTGAGGAAGTTGAGACCTGCTGCCTTTCAAAACAGAATATGCCAGGCTGTTAGATGAAGAGAGTGAAGTTTGACATTGAGCAGGTGACCTTCTCTCTGAGACAACAGGTGTGGAATCAAGGGTAAAGGCCATGGAGGCTTCTTTACCAGACTCCTCAGTAATGGGTACCAGTGCTGCCGAGGCCAATCTGGAGTTATTAAAATCATCCTTGGCTTGTCTTGTCTGACCTTTAGAAGCACTTTGGAAGAAGAGGCAGAGGTGGAAACGATACACATGAAGATTTTTCCAACTGAAAGAAAGAGCGCCCACTTTCCAAGGTGTGTGATGAAACTTCTTTGTGCAAAACTTTGGCAGCTGGTGGTTTAGTGGAGAAGCGAACAGATCTATGTCTGGAGTTCCCATGACACTGTCAATTTTGAAATACATGAAGATCCAGTTTCCACTGTGGGGATCCATGATTTGTCTGCTTAACACATCTGCTAAGGAGTTCTGTGCTCCCGCAGAAACCTTGCCTGAAGAGTTAGTTGCAAGCTGAGCGCAGTCTCCCATAAAATCATTGCTTGCCTGCACAATGGGTAAGAATGTGTTCCCCTTGTTTGTTGATGTACCACATGACAGTTGTGTTGTCTGTTAGAATCAACACCTGCCCTGGAAGAAGTAACTCCTTGAAAGCCATTAATGCAAACTGGACTGCTAACATCTCTTTCATGTTGATATGTAGATGCTGTAGTCTGGCAGGCCACTTGTCTTGTATCCACTTTCCATTTAGATGAGCTCCCAAGCAATGTCTGAGGCATCTGTCGTTAGAATCTGACTCGCCTCTGGCCGGGTCACAGAGAGTCCCTTGTTTAGGTGACATTCCTGAGCCCACCACAAAAATTCCTTTTGAATGCAAGGTATTATTTGAATGATAGTGTCCAAATCCTGGCAGTGCTGTGTCCATACATTTTGAGATACCATTGTAGCTTCCTCATATGCAGTTTGGCATTGGGAAGCACCAGAATACAAGATGCCATGAACCCTAAGGCTTGAAGGACTGTCCTTGCAGTCAGCCCGGACTGAAGAGATAGTTGATGGAAGTAACTGGAAAGATTCTTTTGTTTGTCCGGGGTTAAAAAGGCCATCTGGGCTGCTGTATTCAGTCTCACACCCAGAAAGCACATGTCTTGAGAGGGTACTAGACTGGACTTTATTTCGCTCACAGAATACCCTAGGCATCTTAGCACTGCTATGACATATTCCAGATGCTGTAGAAGGTCTTCCTTTTCTTGAGCCAGAATCAGGCAATCGTCCAAGTAAGGGTAGATTTGAATCCCTTGTAGCCTGAAGTAAGCTATCACTGGAGCCAGAACCTTCGCGGAATACTCTGGGCGCAGTAGATAAGCCAAAGGGCAATGCAGAGAACTGATAATGAGAACTTCCAGCTCGAAAACGCAGATACTTTCTGCAACTTAATCTTATAGGCACATGAAGGTAAGCTTCCTTGAGATCTAAAGTTACCATCCAGTGATCTTTGCCCAGTAAAGGTAAAAGCTGTTGTAACGTCAACATTTTGAACTTGGGAATGTCCAGATAAGTGTTGAGGATAGATAAATCCAAAATTGGTCTCCACGTGTTCCCCTTCTTTGGTACTAGGAACAGGCGAGAATAAAATCCTAGGCCCCTTTCTGGCACAGGAACTGGCTGAATGGCCCCTATTTGGAGTAACAGAGAAATTTGCTTGTGCGCCTCTTTGTCTTTGTAGAGGAGGAATGTCTGGCATGCCTTTGAAAGGAGGCAAGGTATGGAAATAAAACCTGTAACCGTGGTGAATGATATCCAGAACCCATCTGTCTTGGGTAAAATGTGCCAGTTCTTGAGAATAAGGATAATTTTTCACTCTAAAGGTGCTTCTCTTTGAGCCTTGGTCGGCGATTGTGAAAGTCAAGTCATTGTGATTGTCCTTGTAGTGCAGCTGGACTTCCTGCGCCACTTCTCTGATTTGGTGGTTGCCATTGGTGGCCCCTGTAGGAGCCCTCGTATTGCCTCTACCTCGAGCACGCCTGTTTTTTCCCCTTTGAAACTTTTCAGTGTCTGGAAAGGACCAATTCTTTGAAGGCCAATTCCTGCTGAATCTGGGTGGCTGAACCTGGAGGAAATCATTGACTGTCTGTACTGATTTAGCCTTTTCCTCAATAGACTTCAACACATCTTGTGCATTAGCGCCAAAAAGCTTCTGTTTTTCCAGAGATGCATCAAGTAGCTTTACTTTAACATGGTCTGGCAGTGGCTGTTCTTTAACCAAGCATGTCCACGTATGACAGCCCCTGTCATAGCTGCCCTACATGAAGCTTCCAATGCATCATAACCACACTGAAGAAAATGATTGCTAACCTGC
Source organism: Protopterus annectens (assembly GCF_019279795.1). NCBI lineage: Eukaryota > Metazoa > Chordata > Ceratodontiformes > Protopteridae > Protopterus > Protopterus annectens. The sequence goes on along the minus strand of NC_056741.1, from coordinate 1,288,511,015 downwards.
TGAGTGTTGTGAACCAGTTCCTGCAAAGCCTTTCTATCTATAGGCTCAGGAGAGGCTAACTTTTTCTGCAAATCATCCATTAAATAATCCTGGTACTGAAACATGTGAAAAAGGCAGTTAAGTGACCTCATGGCAAGGGTGGAAGAGGTAAAACCTTTTGCTCCCATCTCCAGGGACATAGATTCCCTGTCTGCGGGCAAAGGATTTTTAGCCAAGGAAGTAGCTATTCCTTGGGGCCCTGAGAAATAGTTTCTAGATCCACAGTGTGGGCCTTAAAGAGATGCTTATGAGTGTCAGGAGCCCTGTAATATCTGTCTGGCTTGACAGGAGCAGGAGGAGAGAATCAGGAAGCACTGGAGTCTGAGTATACATCATCCAAGACATCCAACACTGGAGGAATAGCTAATGGTCTGTGCTGGGTAACTTAAGGAAGGTAATGTAGCCTTTTCCTGGAGTCAGAGAATTCCTGACCCTGCCACTGAAAATGTTCCCTCATGGAGTGGAGAACTTCTCCAAACGAAATATCTTCTGGAGGGGAGGCAGAAGGAATTAATTCCTCAGCATCAGAGTCCTTGTAGGCCTGGAAGGATTCTTCCTGGGAATCTGAGTGCTCGGAGTCCCTAGAGGCTTCATCTGAAGAGAGGGTGTCTGTCTGCTCAGTTCTAGGCCTTTTATCTGCAGGTGGCTGAGAACCTCTGTCTGGATGCGCCTGAGAACCTCTGATTAGAGAGATTAAATCTGCAGCTAGAGACATGATTTGTTTATCAGAAGAGGGGCCCTGGGAAAAAGATTTAGGAGGGTGGGCCTTGGCCTGGCTGGCAGCCTTAGCACGTGTAGGCCTTGATGGACATAGAGACCGGAGGCCTAGCTGCCCCATCGCAGCAGGAGTAACCTTATCCACAGGTATGGTGTCAGGTAAATCTTGAACTTCGGATTCGGGAGGAAAATCAACCACCGACACCGGGGAAACCTCCGGGACCGAAGTACGAGGTAAGGCGGTGTCGTCGGTCTGGAGCGGTACGGTAGAATTACCACCTCCGAAGAGACCGATGCACTCGCGGAAGGCTTAGGCGTGGAATCGGTGGACAACGCGGGCTGAGGATGTCGGTCCCGGTCCTTGCGTTTTTTGGAAATATGTGTTGTCGGTTGTTCCGACGGCATGATATAAGCGTACTTTTCGCCAAAAAAGTCTTTGGCAAATTCTGCCCGGCGCCTGAGTGTGCGCTTATTAAAGCAAGCACAGGCAGCACAGGCCGAGACGTCGTGGTCTGGGCCCAGGCAAAGAAGGCAGTAAGAATGGAAGTCCTTATGAGGTATTTGTTTACCAAAAGACAAACAATTATTAACTTTTTCAATTTTTTCTGACATCGGCTGAGGCAAGAAAAAAGTTCCCCAACGGGGTACTTAGCTTTTTGATGACTTCGGTAACAGAAAACATAGGAGCTGACCGACCGGCACTTGCGAACTGCTTCTGCTTCGGGCACCACGCGGCAAGAAAGACTGAAGAAGATGGTGTCGGTAGATGCTTTTATACCCCAGCCGTTCTGACGTCGGGGAGGATGCGACATCAGCCGACGCCGGACCCAGACTTTGGAATCCGGCCGACCGAATGGCTGCCTGAGGCAGGACAGCCCATATGTAAGGACTGCAGCTGCATTCTTGAAGGACATCCAGGGACGCCCTCTGGGGCTGGCTGAGGCATTGGGTCTCGGCGCCAGGGACTGAAGGTACAGAAGAAGAACACGGACCCTCTGGGGAAGGAGAAGGCGACTCCGATGACATAAGTGTCTGTTCAGACAAGACCTTCCTCATGATGTCGAAGGCACCGGTTCCCCGGTCCGAGGACGCCACCAGTTCCGTAGAGCGTGGTAGCTTCCCCGAAGCCGGGAACACGGGTTGCGACCCAGAGGACGGAGCAGAGTTGATCTGAGCCGAGGCCCCAGTCGGCACAGAAAGTTCGGTTCGACTGTCCACCCCGGAACCCAGGAAAGATCTTCGGCTCCGGGACCCCTCGAGCGGTTCCGAGGGTGTCGAAGTCAACAGTGCTGATAGTGCTACTGAAAGCTTCGGAACCGAGGGCTCTACAATCATCGGTTCTTCGACTCCCGGCTCCGATGACTCGACGGGTCTCGGAGGAGGATCTGTCGAAGGCGCGGGAAGGGCTTCGAGTTTCGAAACCAACTGGGACGAAACCTCAATTAGCTTGGACAGAGCCGAGTTCTCCATTTGCTTCTGTACCACTCGATCCACGTCGGAGTCGGATAGCGGCCTCGAAGAACGGGTCGAAGGGGCTGAAGCCATCACCGAGCGAAGGATTGATGGTGGTGTTACCTCCAACACCGGGCCCCAAGACCTGAGCCTCGATCAGAGACAGACATTCGACACCCGAGGTCTGTGGAGCCGGCGCCCGAATCTTATAAGAGGTGCTCGGAGCCGAGGACTTTGGCTCCGACACCCTTGAAGACTTCGACCCCTTCGAAGACTTAGATACTTGTTCAGCCTTGTCCACGGTCTCCTGAAAGTCGGGTTTCAACAACCCTCCGTCTACCAGCTTCCTGCGTCTTTCCATCATGACCCTCCCACTAAAGGAATGACAGATGAAACAGTCTTCCTGCAAGTGGAGAGGGCCAAAACAGTAGACGCAGGAGGAATGGTTGTCCGTAATGGACATCTTTTGCCCACACTGACATCTTTTAAAGCCCGATTTTGCTTTCTCAGACATAATAGCAATTAGAACAATTCTAATAAGGACTATCCTATAACTAGTCAATAAGAAAAAAGCACTGCACACCAACTACTAGCTAAGCAATTAGAAACACTATATATATCTTAAAGATTAATATATATCTATATATATAAAATACTATTTGAAAGACCAAAGTCAAGGCAGGGAAAATAATAAAATTAACTGCCCTACATGTCAGAGCCCTGACAGAATCAAACTAGGCCTTAAACTCAAAATTAAGATGAAAAACTAAGAGAAAAAAAACACAAAGAATATATATATATATATATATATATATATATATATATACACACACATATATATATATATATGCATACATATATGTATATATACATACATATATATATATATATATATATATATATATATATATATATATATATATATATATAGGACTTTACACTCTAAACTATTTTGAACAACCAACTATAAGTAACTACCTAGAAAAAACACTTCAAAAAATATAAATTTTGTACTGGCCCGAGCCTCTCACGATGCGATCTGATGCAGCGGCAAACTAGATCTGGGGGTTAGCACCGGGGGATCATAGGATACAACTGTGTCTCGAGCTTTCTTGAAGATGCAGAGCTGATGATGTGGCCGACTCGGAGCCGAGGTTCGGCTCCGAACCCGTGTGTAAGAACAAACGGCGAGATCGAACAATTTCACATGTTATGTATTCACCAGATGGCTTAGTGGTTAAGGTCTTTATCTCCCATGCACAAGGTTTGATCCTGACCTCTGACCAACGCCTGTTTGGAGTTTGCATGTTCTCCCTGTGCATCTGTGGGATTTCTCCCATATCCGAAAAACATGCTGTGTATTTCCATCTCAAACTCACCAATGAATGGAGCTGTGGGCAGCAGCACAGACTTTACATGGGGCCCTATAAGGGGAAGAGTTGTACAAACCAACCGCTTTGGGCATCTACTGTGGTGCGCAGTATCCTCAAGATAGGAGGACATGGATCACAGACTGCGCGCCATGGCAGGGCTAGCCACTCAACGGTGTAAAATATGGCTCTAGGTGATTCTGTCATGTTGACTAATGTTGCCAAAAAAAGGCATGGGTAGTTACTGGTGATAAGTGGGCTGAGGACCAGGCCTACTCTGACCCATGCCAGGGACCCGTGCTAATGGTGGGAGAGGTATATGTGCCCCTACTGGCCAATGTGTGCCCGCCATAAAGCCCAGCAGCCCTGGGTCAATAAGCTACTGGGTTACCTAAGATAGCTCTGCTGAGCGAAAGCTGGACACAAAACCAACCAACCTGCCAAACATGACTTGAGAATTGTTATGCTTAATGTAGGTTCACTGACAGGATGCAGCTTGGAAGTGGATGACATGATGATACGGAGGAACCTAGACATCCTATGTATCCAGGAGACAAGATGGAAGGGCACTGCAACAAAGCCACTTGGCTTGGGATCCAGAGTCTACTACTCAGGTGGTGGGCAGGCTAGACTCATGGCAGTCAGACTCCAGTGTAATGATAGGGCAGTATTCATAATCTCAGCCTATGCCCCACAGCAGGGTTGTGACAGTGAAGAAAAGAGTGCATTCAGACAGCAGTTGCAGGACCTACTAGATAAAGCAGGACAATATGAATTTGTGTTGATAATGGATGACTTGAATGCACATATTGGGACAGACAGAACAGGATATAAGGACCGCCTGGGTACACATGGGTGGGGCAACACGAATAAAGAAGGAGAAGCCATTCTAGACTTCTGTCTGGCAAATGGCTTGATAGTAGCAAGCACATGGTTCAGAAAGAGAGACGGTCACAAGATCACATACAAGAGTAGTCAACATGCAACTCGGGTAGACTTCCTCCTAGTAAGGAAAATGAACTGGGGCAGAATCCATGATTGCAAAGTCATCCCCAGTGAAACAGTCAGCCCACAACATAAACCACTAGTTGCAATAATCAGCTGCAAGCAGTGGTCAGAGAAGGCTCTAAGGTCAACAGAGACCAGGCTGAAGACCTGGAGGTTGACTGGAGAGAAAGTAAAACAGTTCAAGGAATTACTGAGGGCTCTAGCACCCCAGGAAGAGGAAGAAATAGGTGGAGTTGGAAGAAGAATGGCAGCGCCTAAAAACAGCATGTGTTAAGACTACAGAAAAGATAAGTGGCCGAGCCAGGCATAGAAATAAGGTACATAAGGAAAGCTGGTGGTGGAACACAGAAGTCCAGGAAGTCATCAAAAGAAAAAAGGAGTGCAGGAAGAAGTGGGAGACAGAAAACACTGACCAGGCTAGGAAGCACTACTGGTTGGCTAACAAAGAAGCTAAGAAAGAAGTTGCAACAGCAAAGAATTGGACATCGGAGGCACTGTACCAACTTCTGGAAAGTGACTCAGTAAGGGGCACAAAGAAACTATATCAGGTTGCAAGGCAAAGACAGAAAGATAAAGAAGATAGACACCCTTCATAAGGGATGCCAGCAACAACCTGCTCACCAGCCCAGAGGACATCAAAGGCAGGTGGGAAGAAATATTTCCAGCAGCTTCTGAATGAATAAAACCTCACAGAAGCTGTACTGCCCCAGAACCAGTCTACGATGAGAGAAAAAGAGGAGCCCACCTAGAAGAAGAATGAACAGCACTAAGGAAGATGAAGTCAGGGAAAGCAGCAGGCTCAGATAAGGTCACAGCAGACATGATAAAGATGCTGGGTGAGATAGGGGAGAAATGGCTCCTGAGGGTACTAATAGCAGTGTGGAGAGAAAGGCGTATCCCAGATGACTGGAGAATAAGCATACTCGTGTCAATGTACAAGAACAAAAGAGACATCCACAACTGTGGGCAGTACAGAGGCATCAGACTCCTATTACACTGCATGAAAGTTCTGGAGAGGGTGACTGATAAACGGATACGCAGAGCAGAAGAATGTAAGATGGGAGATGAGCAGTTTGGATTCAGATCAGGATGCAGCACAATTGACCCGATGTTTGTATTGAGAAGGATACTTGAGAAGACCTTGGAGATGAAGAGAGTCTCCAACTGGGCATTCCTATACTTGGAGAAAGCATATGACAAGGTACCAAGAAAGCTGATTTGGGCAGTACTGCGGTGGTCTGAAGTCCCAGAAACATTGGTAGAATTAGTGCAGGCTATGTACAAGGACCCAAAGACTCATGTACAAACAGTGTTCGGCCTCACAGAGGGGTTCCCAGTGGGTGTGGGTGTACATCAGGGTTCAACTGTGAGCCCACTGCTGTTCACACTGGTGATGGACTACATTAGCATAGAGGTTGGAGGGGACGGATCAACAAAGCTGCTGTATGCAGATAATGTGTCAGTACAGGTAGACTGAGCTAGAACTTAAGCAAAGGATAGAAGAATGGAATGCAAATCTGAAGGCACATGGATTGAAACTAAGCACAGATAAAACGGTGGTAATGGCAGCAAATTAGGGAAATCAGAAGAAGCTGAGAACAGAGATAGAAGGGAAGATAGTGGAACAGGTAAACAGCTTCAAGTATCTGGGAGGAGTAGCTGAGGAGAAGGGTAGTCTGAATGAAGAGGCCAAAGCTAGAATCAGAGGGGCTGCAGTCAAATGGCATAAAGAATCAGGTGTAGTCTATGACAGAAGAATGCCAAAGAAGCTGAAAAGTAAGGTGTACAAGACAGTGGTGCAACCAGTACTACTGTATGGTACAGAAACCTAGGCAGAAAAGTTGAAGAAGCTAGAGGTAATGGAAATGAAGGGCCTGAGAAAGGTGACAGGATGCACACTGTGGGACAGACAAACAAATGAGGACATAAGAGCAGACGCCAAAGTAGCTCTAACTGCAGAAAAGATAAAAAAAAAATAGATTACGGTGGTTTGGGCACAGTTGTAGAAAAGCAGAAAACAATCTGGTGAGGAAAATTTGGGACAGACAGGAAGAAGGTAAGAGGAAGTGAGGACGTCCATGGATTGTGTGAAAGAAGATCTGCGACAGTCAAGTATGAGTGTTGAAGAAGGCAGGAGTGTGGCACTGAATCGAGAGATTTGGCAACAGTTAACACGATACCCCGACCCCATGTAGAAAAATGGGAAAAAAGGGGGCTGATGATGATGATGTACTCCCCATAATGTTCCATCTGAGTAATTGTACTTCATTTGTCTTCAACCTGTGGGCTTTGGATCCGAATCACATCCAACATGGCCGCATTTTCCAGCTACTGATCCGAGCTCCCAGCTCCTCCCCTTACCCATAATGCCTCATGTCTCCTCCTTCCCTTCAGATCGAGTTTGCGTCTAATTATTAACACATACCCGACCCAACAAGACCCCATCCTTACTGGCAAGTCTGAAAAGCCTAAATTCCCAGAATGACCATGAGCAATTCTGGAGTATTCATACTCGTAAATGGTCAATACCAAAGTGACAAGGTGGGGGGAAGGGGGGGGGGTTGAAGACAAATGAAGTACAGCTACTCAGATGGAACGTTACAGCGAGTACATAACTTCTTTATCTGAAGTAGTTGACTTCATTTGATCTTCAACCTGTGGGACAGAGTCCCCAGCTACCAAACATCTGGATGGCCCTCATGGAAGGATATTCCAGAGTACCGCTGAGCCAAAGGATGTCCTGTTCTTTGACACAATATCCAACTTGTACTGCAAAATGAAGGTATGAGATGAGGACCATGTAGCTGCAGAACAAATATCATCCAGTGTCACTAAACCAAAAAGCTGCTGAAGTAGCCATAGACCTGGTAGAATGCGCTTTTACCTGATTCGGAAGGGAAATTCCTCTAGAAGAATACGCTCGAATAATGCACTGGGAAATCCAACGAGCAATTGTCACTTTAGAAATGGATTTCCCTAGGAAAGGTCTTGAGTAAGAAACAAACAATTGATCAGATTTACAAAATTCTTTAGTCCTGTGCAAGTAAAATCTCAATTGCCTATGAACATCCAACAAGTACAACTTATACTGCATTCTATTCAGTCACCTTATCCCTTTGCATTTATTTTTGCTACTCCCCTGCCCCTGTTAGTCTTCCTATAACTGTGACATCCTGCTTGCCTTTTCTGCCTCCTCACTGTCTCTCCATTACTTTTTTCTGGCTGCTGCACTCCTTTCTCTGTTCTTCCTACCTTTAGTTCACTTACGACTGGGTCTTACATATTAATACCTGCTTACTTTCTAATTTCCCTCCCAGTGTCCCTCTGCAAACTGTATATTTTACTTACCTATACCTTGCACCTACTGTCTCCTTGTATTCTCACTGTACCCTTTCATGCTTTTTCACCTAACTCCTCACCTAACTCTGTAAACTATAAATTTTCCCACTTATACCTGCACCTGTTTTGTACTGGTATACTGCCTGCACCCTCTCAGGTTCCCTAACTAACTCTCCCATACTTGCTTTCTAAACTACGTAGTATAAGAAACTCGTAGTGTTCAACTTCCCTGCTTAGCTGATTGATTCCGCTTCTCCTCTCTAACTGTTTCTGCCCCGCTTCGCTCCCCTCCCGACCCCCTTATCCCACCCCACGTGTCCTTAGCTTTATACCCCTCACACCACACCCCCTTTATAACTTCACCTATCACTGGCTTGTACCTCATCTACAACTTCCCTCTCTACTATACCTTCCTCAATTACCTCTCCTATCGCCTGTCTATACTTAAAGCTACATACTTACCTTGTCTCTTCCATCTAGCTTCACGTCCTTAAACTATAGTCTTAGACAAGGTCTTTTAGTCTATTCCTCTCTTTCATACCTCAACATGTCTACAAAAACCCACAATCCTACTTCCATGACCTCTGTAAAAGACAATACTCTAAAAATACTAATGCTCCTGCTTATTACTTCCTTTTCTCTCACAATACCCTACTTCTTAACCTCTTATGAATCTAAACTTAATTTCCACCTTAACTACTCACCCAAACATACAGCCTCAAATTGCAAAAGCCTAAACTATACTCATTTAAACATTACATCTACCTCTAGTTACCTCTTAGCTAAATATCACAGACTGTCTCACATTAAAATTCAAAACCTCTTGATTAGGAAACTAAAATACTTACTGAACTTCCCTAACAAATCTTACTTGGAATACAACCACTCTACCTTGGTAGATGGCGACATTCACCCCAACCCAGGTCCATCTAATATTTCAGCTGAAGCTACACCTGCTTCACTAAACTCATCTCTTCTATTACCAACCTCCAATACAAATACTCTACTCATAGGGCACCTTAATATCCAAAGTGTCAATAACAAAATCACCCAACTCCACTCTCTTCTTGAACACCACTCCTTTGATATTCTCTGTTTAACTGAAACCTGGTTAAAACCCTTTACTAAAGACACTGAAATCATTCCTCCAGGTTACAATATCTTGAGACTCGACCGCAATGGTAAAAAAGGTGGAGGAGTAGCACTACTATTCAAAACTGAACTAAAATTAACATTAGTACCCTATGATAACCTTGGATTTACTAAAACTGAACTTCTTATCTCAAAGCTGCAACTAAACCCCAAAAAATCTATCTATATTATCTGTATATATCTACCTCCTGGAAATAACTCCACTACCCTAGAAAATATCCTCAGTTGGGCCACATCCACCTACCCACAAGAAACCATAATACTAGGAGACCTCAACCTTGACTAGTCCTCAATAACCACTAACAACCCAGCATCTCATATTAATCTCCATGGCTTTACTCAGACAATAAACACCTCTACTAGGATTAACAAACCTAATAACAAAGAAAATATTCTTGATTGGATTTTGGTAAACAAACCTCTAGTAAAATATCAGTCTGGAACGCTATCTGATGACATTAGTGACCACAACCTAACCTATATTATAAGACAAAAGAACGCCTCTACCTATTCTCCTATATATAGGACCCTACGTGACCTCAAATATTTTAATCCTACCCAATTTAAAACTGAACTAAATGCCTGTAACTGGAACCCACTAAAAACACTTCCTCTTCAAGAAGCTGTTAATTACTTTAACACCTCATTCCTAACAATTCTAGATAATCATGCACCAAAACGTTCTATCAGAATTAAATCTAAGCCAGCCCCCTGGCTATCTAAAGATACTAGACAAAAAATGTCACTTAGAAACAAATCTTGGTTAAAATGGCGAACTAGCAAATCTCCCATAGACCAACAGACTTTTAGGCACCTGAGAAACAGTACCAAAAAAGCTATCCTCTCTGACAAAAGGAGCTATTATAGCAATCTTCAGCAAGTGAATCACAATAACCCTCAAAAATTCTAAACAGACTTCTTCACCCTGGACAGATACCACTCCCTCCTCTTCTGGGTCTGAAAGAATTTCTTCCCTTGATACTGCCAATACTTTCAACTCATTCTTCATTGATACTATTAATTCCTTGGCCTCCCATCTCTCCAGCGACAATACTAGCATCCTTGACCATGCATCCTCCAAACTACCAACCTTTAGGCTACAACCCATCTCCACTACCTTTATACAGAGATGTATTCTCAAACTTAAACCATGTACCCCCTCAGCTGACCAGCTTCCTTCTGAATTCCTTCAAAAAGCAGCCTCTGAAATCGCTTATCCCATATCCATTCTTATTAATAGAACCATAAATGAAGAAACCATACCTGATATCTGGAAAATATCTCACATCATACCCTTACATAAAGGAGGTAACTCCTTTGAATATTCTAACAACAGGCCCATAGCCCTACTGTCCCCACTCGCAAAAATAATGGAAAAATGTATTCACCATCAGTTAATGAATCACCTAATACAAAATAACATTCTTACAAACTGTCAACATGGCTTTAGGCCCTATCATAGCACAACTACTGCTCTGCTCTCCTTTACAGATTTTATTAACAAAAATCGCAACAATAATATCCTGTCTTCCGCTCTCTTTACTGACCTGTCCAAAAACTTCGACATGGTTAACCACTCTCTCCTATTAAAAATTCTCGAATCTCTTTCCTTAGAAGCTAAGGCTATCCACTGGTTTAGTTCCTATCTCACTAACAGGAAACAGGCCGTCCTCTGGGATAACAAACTCTCATCTCTTCTACCAATTTCACTTGGGGTTCCCCAAGGCTCTATTCTTGGACCTCTTCTTTTCTCCCTCTTTATAAATGACTTACAAGTAGCTATTCCTCAGGCTACATGCATTCAATATGCCGACGACTCCACACTTATTTGCTCTGCTAAATCCATTTCTGAACTTCAAACTAATACTCAAGCTGTATTTTCCAAAGTCGAAACTTGGTTCCTAAAACGTTGCGCAAAAAAGACCAAACTCCTACTCTTTAAGCCGACTACCAGATCCCCTACATTTGACTTCACTATCTTGTCTAATAATGGAACCATTATATCACCTGACTCTACTACTAAACTGCTAGGTGTCACGATTGACAATAATCTTTCCTTCGACTGTCATATCAACAATACCATTAAATCTGTAAACAGGAAACTTGGCTCTCTATATAGAATCAAAACTTTTTTAACCTTCCCAGCAAAAGTTAATCTTGCCCACTCACATCTTATTTCCACTCTTCTCCATGCCTCACCAATCTATACTAATCTCAAGAAAAACAATCTCTCTAAACTGTCTACCACTTACAATAACATAGCTAGATTTGTTACTGGGAAGCAATTTAGAACCCACCACTGTCTGAATCTGCAACAACTTAACTGGCTTGAACTGACAAACATGTTGCTACTATCCCAACTTATGTTTGCCCAAAGAGCTTTTTACCAACCTCTTAATACACCTGTTCTTTCTAACCTCTTAACCCCCTACTCGAACCTGAACTCACTCCGCTCTTCAAGCAAACTGCTAGTTACCTTAACCAAATCTAATAACCTTGCTGGTGATTCCCTTTTCTCGAATACCATTGGGAAACTCTGGAATAAACTTCCTTCCGAACTTACTTCATTTGCATCTACTGTTCTGTTTAAACAAAAACTCAGAGTCTACCTTAAAAACCACTGGATATGTTCCTGCTCTAAGCCTGATTAAAATTTTTTGTTTTTCTCCTCCTCACGGCTATTGTCTATCTTTTCTGACAGTACATATCTCTTTAAATCTGTACTTTCTTTCGATTAATGTTCTCTCTTTTCCTTGGTTTTTTGCTTTCTCTCAATGGTTCTAAAGATGAAATAATGTTTAATATGTTGTTTAATACCTTTACTCTGTGATTAATTATCTTGTCTTGGAGTTAAAGTCCTACCAGATTTTAATCTGTTATTATGATTTTTTTTGCTATGTTGTATCTGTCTTGTCTAGATGTGGAGCTTTTCTCCCCGGGCCTCTGCTGAAAATGGAAATATATCCAGTTAGACTAGCCCGGTTAACAAATGCAAAATAAATAAAATAAAATAAAATAAATAAATAAATAAATAAATTATACTCCCCTTTATTTTGAAAATTTGGGGAAAACACTGGTAGATTAATAGTCTGGTTAATATTTGCCACTGACGCTACATTGGGAGGGAAGGATGGAAGGGTTAGTGTGCAAGGAAACTATGTTTATGAAAGATCATATATGGAGCCTTGATGGATAGAGCCTGAAGTTCCAGCAATCCCTTGGCAGAAGTAATGGCTACCAAAAAAGCAGTCTTCCAAGATAGACAATGTAAATCTATCGAAGCTACCGGTTCAAAAGGTGGGGAAGACTAATGCCTGGAGCACAAAGGTAAGGTCCCCAGGGGGAGTGGGATCCTTAACTGGAGGTCTAAGTAGAAAAGTACCTTTAAGGAAGGACTTGCAAAGTTTTGAAGAGGCTAAAGAAGACATGTTTTCACTCTCATGAAAATTAGAAATGGCACCCAAATTGAACTTGCACTGTGGAGAAACTGGCCCCTTGACAAAAAATTCCCACCAGAAACTCTAGTAATGCAGACACTGGAGCTGTGAAAGGATCCAAGGCATGCTGTGAGGCCCATACACAAACGTTTCCATTTGCTACGATACATCTTTCTGGTGAAAGACTTGTGAGCCGCCACCAAAATATCCTTAATCGGAAAAGATAAACCAGGAGTCCTAACAATCATGGGAACTGGAGCAGCTAAGCAGTGAGCTTCAGACTGTCCAGGTCTGGATGAGGAATCCCTGAGGGATGAGAGATAAGATCCTGAACTGGATCCAACGTCCATGGTGGAACTAGTAGAGGAGACCATAGGGAGGGGAACCAGACTTTGCAAGGCCAGAATGGGGCGAGGAGGATCACAGTGCTCACCAGCCTATGAGCTTTCTGAAGAAACTTCGACATGAGGGGTAACAGAAGATAAGCATAAAGAGGTCTGGGAGGCCAAGCATGAATTAGTGCATCTCTGAGGGCTTCCCCCTGAGTGGGGTTCAGAGCGAAGAACTCACTGCTTTTCGCGCTGGAAGGAGATATGAAGAAATCGCAGGAAAGATGGCCCCACTTTTGAAAGATCTGTTCCGATACTGAAGGATTCAGAGACCACTCGTAAGGCATCAGGATATATCTACTGAGCCTGTCCACTAAAATGTTGGACCATCTGAGAATGTGCATTGCCACCAGAAAACGGCCGGTGGAGATCGCCCATTCCCACACTCTCATGGCTTCGCTACAGAGGGGATAAGATCTGGTTCCCCCTTGTTTGTTGATATACCAGACCACTGACATGCTGTCTGCCTGAACTGTGATCGCTCCTAGAGGAAGATGAGCATGAAGGGCCTGCAATGCAAGAAGAACTGCCCTCATCTCCAGGAAACTGACATGCAAATTGGTCTCGGATGAGGACCATGTGTCGGACTGTCCTTCCCGAGCAATGCCCCCCAGCCTAGCTGGAAGGTGTCCGTGGTCACAGTGGCTTTGGGAAAGGCCGGAAGAAAAGGGCATCCTTTCAGCAGGTCCGGGGACTGAATCCACCATCGAAGAGCGTCTCTGCACACTCAGGAGATTCGAATGGGATGAGACAAAGGTAGATCTAACAGGGACCACTGAACCGCAAGTGTCCACTGAAGAATTTGCATATGAAGGTGTGCTAAAGGTAACAGGTTGATTGTGGCAGCCATAGACCTCAATGATCTTAGAACTGCTTCTGCCATCGGAACTTGGACCTGAAGGACATGCAGGGCATTTATCTTCAAACTGCGTATCCTGTCTGGGGTGAGGAAAACTTTCATTTGAATGGTGTTCAACCAAGCCCCGATGAAGTCTAGAATCTGAACTGGAGCCAGTGAAGATTTGTTTTGGTTGATGGTGATGCCCAGTTTGTTTGCTACATGAAAAAAGCAGTCCCTGGCCTGACAATGTATATGCTAGGAAGGGGCAGCAAAGAGCTAATTGTCCAGGTAAGAGAAGACCTGAATACTCTGAAGCTCAGGTGAGCCGCTACTACCACCATCACCTTGGTAAACACCCTGGGGGCTGTGGTGAGACCAAAGGGAAAGGCTCTGAACTGATAATGATTGGCTCCTAGCCAGAAGCGGAGGAATCTTCGAGAGCGCCTGTCCATCTTGATGTGGTAGTATGGATCCTGGAGGTCTATCGAGCACATCCAATCGTTTGCCTGCAGACAGGGCAGGATGGAAAGAGTGACCATCTGGAATTTTGTTTTGGTTACCATCAGGCTCAAGGTGGACAGATCCAGGACAAGTCTGAGGTCCCCCGTTTTCCTCGGCACTAAAAAGAACTTGGAATAAATGCCTGATCCAGACTGGTCAAGGGGGACAGGTTGGATGACCCGCTTGATTAGCGGCTTTTTTATTTCTAGTGCTGCTTTCTCCCTTTGCGCAGGTGGGATGTCTGGGAGGTATTTCTTCGGTTGTGGTAGTTCTTTGAATGGGATGAAATATCCTCTGGATATAATTCGCAACACCCAGCGATCTCTTGTAAAGGAGTCCCATACCGTTGGGTGTAGTGGCAGGCGACCCCCTGACTGCCTCCAGAGATGAGCAGTCGGGCACCTCTTCAGGCCTGCTGCCTGGGTTTCTCCGAGAAGGGTTCTCAGGACATGACGTTTCTAGGACCCCAATCTGCCTCTCGGGTGGTGTCTGTTATAACCTCCCCTGCCTCTGGGGGAACGCGAGTCCTCAGTGTCCGGGAAAATGCCTAAGACTTTCAGAACCACATCTTCTTCGTCCCTCACCGACTCCTGGAAAAGGATTATTGCGGGGAAGAGAAGCGGATTCAGATGGCAGACAGTGTCTTCCCATCCTTCTCACGCTGGACCAAAGTCTATGACAGACTTCCCAAAAAGGGAAGAACCATCGTAAGGGGCACTTGTAAATAACACCTTAAAGAGCTCTGAGAATTGACAAAGCCGGAGCCAGGCGTGGCGCCTGATGGCAACGCCCGTCCCGGCAGCCCTTGCGGCTCCCTCCGTAGCGTGGGAGAGCAGGCACATGGACGTATTCGAAACTGCTTTAAGAGTGGCCATTCGCACAGAGAACTTCTTTTTGTCCTCCGCCGAAATAGACTTCAGGGTCGACTCAGCGACTTCCTTGACCAAGTCTCGCTATAATCGAATGACGAGAATAGAGAAGGTCACTGATGCATACACCCACTTCCCAAAATGGTCCACCACCCTTGCTCACGATCAGGAGGATGAACCATGGAGCGCTCCTGCGCGAGCTCCTTCTTGGTGGTGACTGCCACCACTACAGCATCTAGCATCCACTGGGGACCCCTTATTCCAGCACATCCTGTCCAATGGAGGACTCAAGACCTTGTCCAGGTGCTTAGGGTTAGGTTCCATGGTGTCCGGTTCCTTCCATGCCCTAGATGTTATAAGAAACACTGAAGGATCTACAAGAGGGGACACCCAAGAGGTAGATGGGCCTGTGCTGAATGCCTCCAGGAACACTGACTCGTCCGAGGTCGGTTTTGGGGCAGAACATCCTCCCCTCTGACGGAGGAGTTCCATGATGTCCCCAAAGGAGACATCCTGGGGGGGGGGGGTGACCTTGAGGAACCTTCCCCCTCCTCCAAGTCAGTGTCTTTTGGAGAGTCCAAGTGCCTCCTCTTACACATCCATTTGCAAGGGACCTCCTCAGTGGGACGCTCTGGCGAGGACTTGCAAACTTCCTGTTGTTCCCGCGAAGGAGCCTCCTGAGGCAGGATGGTCACGGGCTGTCCCTGAAAGGGCAAGACGGTAGAGACTGCACCCAAAGCCGAGGGGGTCTGGATGGAATCCAAGGACAAGATGGCCAAGGGTCTCGAAACCGACAGAGCCCTCTCCACCACATCAAAAGCTGACCGGGAATGAACCTCCTGGGAGATATCAGTAAGGGGACGTCCCCCTCTGACTCTACAGGGGAGTCAGAACAGAGGCTCTAAGAGCCAAGATGCTAAGAGGGATACGGGCACTCTGAAAAGTTATGAGCCGACAGCACCCCCAGGTATCCGACACAGAGACTACGGCTCTGAGAGCTCTGATCCGAACCAGTCGGATCAGACACGTGCAAGGCAATGGCCAGTGGTGAGGTACATGGAACCTTCAACGACGACCCCCTCAACCCTGAGGGTCCTCGGATCCATGGACTCCGAAACCGACTGTCGGATCAGAGAAGGAGTTATAGGTGTAAAGAAAGGCTGCGAGCTCCCCCCTCCAGAGGGAAAGGGTGCAGGCAAGACCCCCATCTGGATTTGAGTGCTGATAAATCTCTGCATCATCTTGTCCATCTCCGCTTTGGTCTAGCTTTGGGTGGAGCAGGAAGATACCACCGAAAAAGGTCTGGAATGCCGATGGGGAGAGAACCTAACTGGGGACCAGGTAGGGATTTCCTCCATCTCAGGGCAGAATCTAGGAGACCATAGCCGAGGAGACCCAGGTCTGGTTGGAGGCCTCACTTTAGATTGCAGACCTGCCTGAACCGAGCAGTCAGGAGAATGCTTTCGCAACTTGTCCTTCTTGGCCTTCTCTCCCTCCCCGGACCTCTTTGCGGGAGTTTGAGTCCGAGAGGCTAGGGAGGAGGAAGAAGATGCAGCTGCTGCTGTTCCCCCGGAGGGGAATGAAAGCACTACTGTCCCCGAAGAGGGAAGTAGGCCTTTTAATATTAGTTTATCCCTCCTGTCCTTCAGTGCTCTGGGGTTGAACACAGCACAGATAAGACAGAGTGTCTGAAGGTGCGCTGCTCCCAAACACACCACACACAGAGTGTGGCCATCCTCTGTGCATTTTCTGAAACCTGATTTAGGGGCTTTTGACATCCCTAAACATGCCCACACACACTCACACATGTGATAAAAAGGCAGAGAAGAAGTGGAAAGAAAAACTTTTTTTTTGGACCAGCGACTGTCGCGGAGAGGTAAAGAAAAGTTAAAGAAAGAAAAGAGAGAGATTACAGCAAAAAAAAAAAAAAAAAAAAAAAAAAAAAAAAAAAAAAAAAAAAAAAATCACAAAATTTTACTCACAAAGACCCAACTAATGCTAAGAGCTCGGCCCAAACTTGTTGCTTCACTAGCGGCAAACAAGATCTGAAGGGAGAAAGGAGACAGGGGGCATTATGGATAAGGGGAGGAGCTGGGAGCTCGGATCAGTAATTGGAAAATGTGGCCATGTCGGATCCGAAACCCACAGGTTGTATATCCAATGAAGTCAACTACTTCAGATCCAGCTTTATCCATTTGTCTGTAGTTAGAACCACTTTACAAGGATAGCCTCAATCTCAAAATATGCAGAGGGAGAAAGCAAAGGAGTAAAAATAGCAGTCACTATTGTACATTGCCATAATGGGGAGAAGGATAATTCCCTCTTCACTTCCAATACCTTTCCAGAACTGCGTCTTTTCAAAATCTTTGATCTGTCTGATTTTATATACCTTACTTATGGTCTACAGAAAAGTCAGCAATTGGTAGGGTAGCTTCTAATATACCTCAAAATCAGTTGGTGGGAAAAAAAAACTGCTTCAGAAACTCAACGGTTTTCCCCTTCTCCACCATTTTTGTTAATTTCTTGGGGGAGGATAATCATACTCTCTATGAAGGCATTTTACAGCTGCCACTACATCTAAAAAAAGCTGGGCTCTAAACCAGAAATGCTTATGTACACCCATCCTGGATGCTGATGTTAGTATTGATGGCATCATAACAACCATTTAATGCCACGCTTCCTTAATGGTATGGGGGATAGTCTACATATCCTATCCATTACAGCCTCATCCAGAATTTTACTGTGACCATAGCATTCATTTGTACAATGACCTCTCACCGATTTAGTTCTGATGTGGCTGTCTGGATAGACCACATGATCACTAATTCTATGCCATGTGACCATGTATTTCCCACAAAATATTATGTAGTCTAGTCTGTGCCAGTGACTGCAACACAAGCAATTTGAGTTCAACTAATGGCTTGGGTGCCTGATGGCAAAGGCAGGCAGGGAGGATGAACATGTACAACCATGGCTCTGGCTTTCATCACGGCTTCAATAACAGGGCCCCACTAGACAGCTGAAGCTAGACTGGCACTGGGGGGCAAATCAGGAGGATGTTAGCATGACAGCCCAATTCAGTGATGGTAGCCCCTATGAGTGGAAGTGAGAGGGCACATACATGTGGACTTAGGTGTGCAGTTGGATCTTATGGCGATGCAAATGTTTGTGTCACCAATGGGGTGTGATGGGTTAAGTTCATAAATGAAAAATGGTCTCACTGCCATGAAACCAAAGACAGCACAAAGCACCCTCATGGATGCATCTATGACAGTGCCGTAACACCTGATAGTCAACAGGCATGGGATCAAAATGATAAAAAAAAAAAAAAAAAAAAAAAAAAACTTATTGTAGTTTCATGGGGTACAGGGGTAGACACAATGGTGAGGCATATGTCCAGGATGGAGGCTCTTTCTTATGGGAGACCATCTATCGAAAAATTGGAATTCAAACTGGGCCTTACAGAGATTTGAACTACAATAGCACATTTATTCCCCTGGGGTGAGAACTGATATATCCAGAAGTAAGTCTCTTCATCTGTGCTGGGGATCAGAGTTTTAACGTTGAAGCACTGCCCTATACGTGCCCACAGTTACTCAAGAGCTGGTGTACAATAGGTTACTGCTACTGCAACTCTAGCCACACCTCAGAATGCAACCAATTCTACTGGCCCAGCCCATTTAAGACAGTACCCTACTTTGAAGAAATACCTCATATCCACTGCAGATTACAACACAAGTGTGCATACCTAGACTTATGCCTCCCAATCCCCCCCCCCCCCAAGAAAGAGGCCAGCAGGCACAGACTGATTTCCCTCCCCACACTAGCTCCATCAGTACCCAAGCCACTAAAACTCCAGTCACCTGGTCCTAGCCCTTTAAGCAAACAGTACCCGCATTAAATAAAGCCCATGGATGATGAATAAACTGCAGCTTGACTCATGACGAACATCTTTCAGTGACCAGTTAGCATGGGAAGAGAATATGCTACTTATACATTAAAAAGTGTGTGTTTACATAAAGGCAAAAGCAATGTCACACACAGGGACAAGACAACAATATTACATACCATCTGTAAGCAAGCACAAACGCAACATGCTTGGCCCTGTCCATGTTGAACTACTTAGCTACTTATACATTTTTTGTGGGAATTACAAAACAGAGCATGAAAATAGAAGCCTGTTCATGCTCCAAAGTCTGCACCAAGCTTGGCAAAATATATGAAAATGGATGGCAACCTAACTAAACATTAAAATGTTAAATAACCACTGTCTGCCACTGGCACACTTCAGCTTCAAGCAACAGCAGCAGGAGAAAACTCAACTGTGTGGAAGCAAAAGACATTATACAAAGGAAAAGTCAGAAAATAGCTTAATCGGATGATACAGGTCTAACAAAACAATGCATTACCAAATCAACAGCAGCATAGAGCACTTGTATCAAGCTACTAAAATAAGCTACAGATCCAATGCACTAGAACAGCACAGATCCTTTACTCCTACGGCAGGATCAAAGTGCAAACATTAAAGAAACAAAAAGACAGGAAAGCCCTAACTGATCCAAAAGAAGCTTTGCTCAGGCCAAACCACTGTCAGCTGTTAAAACAAGTATATTACCAAATGAACTATGACCAACTCTGTTAGCTGTCTTTATGTTTACCTCAGCCTTTCCACAATTTGTCAGGACAGATGTAATCCATCATATCAAAGTTTGCTTACGTTTAATAAGCTATATTCCAGTACCATCACAAGTAATTAAATAAAATTGCTATCCTGAATCAGGTTGAAAACGCACCTTTTTAATGGAATCTCAAACCTTATAGCCTTTCCTTGACAGCAGTAGCAGACCTGCTCAATTTTTTGCAATATCCAACACAAACCTGCCTAACCACACCATCTTAAAAAGAACTGCTGAATACCTGGCAGCAGATAAATGAAACAGTTATGTTTTCTGCAGAAACAACTTCACTCCAAGAATGGTCAAATAAATAATTAACTGATGAAGCACAAAAAAGTTTGAGGAAGTTTTTTTTTTTTTTTTTCCCTTCCTTTTAACTACAGTTTGTTAAAATGACTCAAGCACAACAATAAATGTAATCTACTATATAAACATACTTACCGCCTCATGACTGCCATCCAAATCCATCCTGCACCCTACTACTCTTCAGTTCTCCTGCTCACAGCCAACTGTCCACAGCATAAAATGCAGCCTAAAAAGAAAAGAAATACTCTCTTAGGAAGTCTCTAGGTCACCAAAGGGTGCAAAACATTTAAATATAGAGAACAAGGTATATTTTGTTTTATTAGGGATCTCTACTGAAACTAAGACTTGTAAACAGCGTCTGGAATGGCAGAAAAAAAGTCTGAAAACACAGGAGAAAGGCAAATGTGGAACTATATTATTCTCCTTCTAATTTTTTTTTTTCAGCAGGGAGGCAAGCCCCAAACTCATATATACACAAATTTCATGATATGTGAGTATTCCAAGGAACAGCAATCTTAGACTTAGTATACGTAAATCCCCATTTTCAGTCATTCAATCTTGCTATTCCAAGACTCACACTAATGAGTCCCGGAATTTCAAACTGTTATCATTTAACTATTAATCGTTATGGTCATTTTTTGTATTTTAGCAATATCTGTGAGATTAAACATCCTCTTACTGACAATATCCCCTGACTTTGGACACTGCAACATATTTTTTATGCTACCTACAGCAATGTCAAGTATGAAAATCACTGGTCTAAATAACAATAACAACCACTAGTATGATAAAAAGTGTAATTTTTAAATTTTACTTGCTTATTAAATGGTCAAATGAGCTGGTACAGTCTTGGCTCTTTGCAGTCCATCAAAGAGTAAAAGCAATTATGAATATACATTTTTAAAAGAATAAACAACTCAACCATAAACAGGGTCCTCAGTACTGGTATCCCTGCAGATCTCTTCTCCAATGTATTGCCCTCCCTCAGCTCCTCCTTTTATAAATGGTCAGTGTCATAAAGGTAATCTGGCAATTGAAAGCTGGATGACATGATCAGAAAACTGCCCAATAGGACTAATAAAATGTCAGCATTCTACAGCCACAGGTGGCCTTGTCCATCACAGATAGGACAAACAGTAAACATAAACATTACCCACCTAAACAAACAGACCTCCCTCTACAGTTGAACAAGCCTGATCTAAGTACAACCAGGGTCTCTCATGACATTATAGTGATGCTGTTGATAGTAAAGATCACACAACAGGCGATGACACCATTACAAAATAATCATTGCATAAGTGTTGTTTCATCCATTTTATGCAACAAGTTCTGCACTATGGTGAAATATACTTCACAAACTGCTTCACGAAGACTAAGTTCTCAGTATGACTCAAAATTCCAAGGTATACAACTAAAAACTGTTGCAGTATAAAAACCTGCAATGCCCTTACTGCGAGACATCTATCAACAATTAATTGTCTTTTTCTTAAATTACAGAGACATTCTCAACTGCCAGCACTTACCTGTCAATTTACAAATCCAAGCCAACAGCACTATTCAGATGGAGAACTGGGTTAAAATACAGGAATACAAAATTGATTAAAGCAGTTCTGTGGTTCTAAAGTATACCTGTACCAATAATTACTTCTGTAAGACATTCAGAGTCCAAACACACTCAGCACAAAAGGTGTTTTTCATACTACTTGTTACTATGAGGATAAGGCCAGTCCCACCTCTGTAAGCTCTGATCAGTCTGCCACTATTTGTCTCAAGTTCTTCTTATACAACCATTTTTTTAAACTCTGCTTCATCCAATTCCCTTACCACAATATGTATCCAGACCCTTATCCCCATACCAACATTCCTTCACACTATGCAAGTTCCAAACTATGTAATCAATCTGCCTTAAATTTAAAGCAAATACTTTTCAGCATCTTGGTGCATCTCTTCTGAGCATTTTCAATCAAGGTGCTTCAACAAAGTATTAGTTTAAGGGTGTGCACACATATGCAACCAGCTTATTGTATGTTTTTTTTATTTTTTATATTTTGCCCCTAACAGACTTGTTTGTTTTTCAATTGAAATGTACAGGTTATAGGTCACGTTAAAAGTGGGAAAAGTTTTGAAATGATTTATTGTGGTCTCATTTTTTTATATAAAAAAAAGAAACTGGCGTTTTTAACAGGGGTGTGTAAACTTTTCATATCCACTATATAATGACTTGCGATTTCTCATTTTAAAACATCTTCATTAAGATACTAAAATCTATGAACTGTTTTCCCCTAAAATGCTACCCCTAGATGCAGTAGTAAATTACTTTAATATAACCTTCCTAGACACCCTCAACAGTGTAAACCCCCACCCATCACCCCACTAAACATACCCCATGGTTAACAAAACATTGCAAACAATTAATGAGCAACAGAGATAAAGCATGGAAAAAATGGTCAAACTATAAAACCAACTGTAATTTACAAACATTTAAATATCTGTGCAATCAAGACAAAATCCAAATAAAAAAGAAGACAAAAGAATGTTACACTCGACTCCAAAATAAACATAAAAATAACTGCAAACAATTCTCATCTGTTAAAGCACTTCTTAGTCAAGGTTCCAAATCTGATCCCATTGCTCATCCCAATAAATCCACACTGCAAACAGAAACCATATTTAATAATTTTGCTGATTCTATAGCCAACCACCACTCTCTCAAAACAGTAACTATCTCATCCACTCTTCCAACTACAACTATACATTCTAATTTACTGTCTCTATCATTTGACCCTATCTAAACTACCTCCATAAACTGTCCAAAATTTTCTCTAAAGCCTGTGCCTAACATAATAAAAAAAAAAACTTCTATTTAAACTGAAAATCATCTCTTCCTCTGCATACAGCTTCCCAGCACAATACCTAAAAGTTGCTGCAGAAGCTACAGCATATCTAGTCAGTATACTCATTAGTAGATCAATTAGAGAATCTCGTGTTCCACAAATCTTGAAAAAGACATTCAACATCCCCCTACATAAAGGGGGTAATTCCATCGAAATAATCTAACTTTCACCTACTATCTGTTCCCACTTGCTAAACTACTACAAAAATGTGTCCATAAGCAACTGTTTGAAAACCTTTTACAAACCCAACGAACAGCTACCCAACATGGGTTTTTGCCAACATACAGCACAACAGTAGACTTGTATACAATGGCTTAGTAGAGTTCCTTAGCAGGGGCTCACAATTCTCATTGATAGCAAACAATTATAAAAACAAAGTGATTATATACAATGGCTTAGTAGTGTTCCCTAGTAGGGACTCACAATTCTCATGGACAAACACAATTAAAAGTAAGAGACATCAGATTGGAAGCACAGCTTGGTGACATAGCTACAAGTTATGATAATTACAGAATATGCTTTTAGTTTATAACAATCAGGGTTGGTACATGGGCATAGCCAATTCACTTTGAGATACTGTTTGAGGTTTTTTTTTTAAGAGACTTTTGTAGGATTGTAGGGTTATATAGCTTGGTAACAAATTCCAGGTTTTGTCAAACAGGGATTCACCAGCAGAGTTATTAGCTTTGGTGGTTTGGACCAGTATTTTATCGGCTGACCATAGGGATCTTAGGTTGCTATATGGCTTAATATTTTTAAGTGAGGGGGTATATCCTCAAGGTGGTACAAAATTTTGTGCGCTATTAAGAGTTGATTGAATTGAATTAAGCTGGGCAGTTCTAGCCACTCTAGTTGTTTAAGGTTCTGGCAGTGATGGGTTCTATAGGTGGAGCCAGTGGTGAATCTAGCAATATGATTGTAGCTATGGGACAGCTTACCCAGTTCGGATTTGTTGAGATTTGAGTACAAGCGAGACATATAAAAGAGTAGAGAGTAGGCATGATCGGGTGATTGCAGTCCTAGCCAGTGGGGTTAAAAATGTCTTGTTTCTATACAGTGATCCAGGCTTCTTAATGATGGTCTAGATTTTAGTGAAAGAATGAGAAGTTCATGGTTGACCATGTCAAAGGCTTTTGACAGGTCAAAAAAGAGGGCGGATGTTAGCCTACTGTCACTCCTGTTTTGGTTTATGGCAGTAGCAAAGGAAAGGAAGGCTGAGGTGGTGCTGTGGTATGGCCTGAAACCATGCTGGGAGTTGGAATCTGTGTAAGGTATTGCATTACTTGCTTGTGTACACATTTCTCCATTATTTTGGCTAGTGAGGAAAGAATGGCAATGGGTCTACAGTTGGATATGTCTGAGGAACTACCACCTTTATGGAGTGGGATGACGTGAGATTTTTTCCAAAGGGAGGGGATAGTGTTTTCGGATAAGGTTCTGTTGATGAAAATAGATACGGGATATGCAATGGCATCTGCAGCTATTTGTAGGTACTCTGCAGGGAGGAGGTCAGCGGCGAGGGTGGTAGGTTTTAGTTTTTTTAGAAGGGTTTTGATAAAAATAGTGGATATTGGTTGGAAACTAAATTTGGAGTGATCATTGGGCAGATTACGCATGTGGTTTAAATTAGGGGGGGTTAGTTGGTTTGCTAGGGATTGGATTGTTTCAGTGAAAAAGTTATTAAAGGCGCTACTCATGGTCTCAGGAGAACAATGTGTGTAGTTAGCCGGGGTGGGATGGTGGAATGACCTGTACAAAGTAGTTGATTTATGCCTGCCCAGAACTTTTGAGGGTTGTTATGGTGTTTTTGTAGGAGATTTTGGTAGAAGCTTTTTTTATCCAGTAAAATAGACTTTTTTGTATCATTCCTGAGTTGATGATATTTTAGATGGTTAAGTGGGACTTTAGTTGTTCTCCAGCTGGCCTAGGCTTTGTTTCTAGTTTTGATTTTAGCTTTGATATCTTTTCTGAGCCATGGTGCTGTATTTGATCTAGTTTTTATTGTACGTGCTGGAGCATGGGAATCAAGGATACTTAGGAATTTAGTGTTAAAGTGATCTATTGCCTCCTCTAGTGTTAGATTTTTTTAGTTTTGACCAGTCAACTGCTTTTAATTCATTTTGGAACATAGCAGCATCAAAGTTTTTACTGCTTCTGTTTTATATTTGGGCTGCTGAGAGTTTCCTGTCTTATGTTTTATGATATAGGTTAAACAATGGTCGCTAAGATCATCAGGGAGAGTACCAGCTGTGTACAGTTGGGGATGGTTATTAAGCAGGATTCAGTCTAGGATACTTTCCCCGTTGGTTGGTTTGTTTATCCTAGTGGGAGAGGTTATGGTCTGTTTAAACACAGATAAGTTTATATGGGTGAGGGGGATGGGGGTCGGAGGAGCAGGGGTGCCAGTCGGTGTTAAAATCACCAAGAACTATGGTTGCAAAAGACTCTGGAAAACTTGTTTCATCACTGTTCCTGGTGCTTTTCAAAGGCCATTGATACCATTTCTCATACAAAATTTCCAACATCTCTATAACCTAGGTCTGCTTGCAGGTAGCCCTCAGCCGGCCTGAATACCAGAGTCTTGGGATTTCTGCGTCAGATGTTGTCACTTCTTGCATGACATCGGGTCATCAGGGGTATAAAACATGCAGCCGACGCCATTACATCATTTTTCTTGCCCCAGATGTCAGGTGCCCCCAAAATAGGAAGCAATTACATGGTATGGAACACCCCCCAAAAAAAAGCAAATACACATGATATAAGATATGCCAAACAAAAAAGATAAGTAGATGTAACGAGCGATCAGGGGGCTGGAGGGAGGGTAACCAGGACTACAACAGTGAATACACTCGAACATCTACATTTATGGTAAGTGTACACAACTGTACTATGTTCTTCATGTTTCACTGTTGCAGTTATCATATTTGGGTTGATTCCCAACGCTACGGAAGGGTGGAGGTAATTAAGAAGCATTAGGGCTGGCAATCAGGCCCTGTAGGACTGCTGTCCCAAATCCAGCTCTGGATTTAGAAAAGATAGGTAAAGTGGTAATGCTTGGTGAAAGTGTGTACAGAGCTCCAGGTTGCAGCTTCCAGGATGTCCTTGGTAGGGACTCTCCTGGGGAATGATGCAGAGGTAGATGTAGCCATAGTGGAATGTGTTCTGATCCCCTGTGGGGTAGGTTTCCCATGGCGTTTGTAGCAGAAATGGATGCAGTGTGCTATACATTTAGAAATGGTTTGCTTTGAAATTGCCTTGCCCTCTGACCCTGCAGCAAAGCTAACTAGCAGCTGGTCAGATTTTGAGAGGCCTAGTCCTGTCCAGATAGAACCTAAGTTGTATGTGCACGTCCGGGGAGTGCAGGATCCTTTCCCCTTTATTCTGAGGATTAGGGAAAAAAGTTGGCAAATGAATGGACTAGTTTAAAGCCACACTAGACTCCACCTTTGGCATAAAAGATGGGTTAGTCCTGAGGGAAACCCTGTCCACATGGAAGATAATGAAGGGTTCCACTGCCATAAGGGCCTGCAATTCAGACACTCTTCTTGCTGAAGTGATGGCTAGAAGTAAAGCTGTTTTCCATGAGAGGAGTTTTAACTCTGCTGTTGCAGCAGGTTCAAATGGTGGAAGCGTGAGCTTTTCCAATACAAAGTTAAGGTCCCAGAGAGAAGTGGGAGCTCTCCTGGGGGTCTTACATTTGTGGTTCCTCGGGAACTGTTTTACCAGAGGATGAGAGAAGAGGGGTGGCCCAGTATTATGATAAGCTGAGATGGCAGAGACATGAATCTTTATTGAAGAAAAGGATAGGCCCTTGTGGAGCATTTCTGTTAAGTAATCTAGTATATGAGGTAAGCTGGACACAGTCGTGTCCCTTCCCTGAGACTGGCTCCAGGAACAGTATCTTTTCCACTTTTCCAAATAGGATTTTCTAGTACTAAGCCTCCTTGCCTCAAGAATGACATCCAGCACCTGCTTACTGAGGATTGCTGGTGAAGAGTTCAGGGGATGAGCCAAGCTGCAAGGTTGAAGGTCTGTAGCAGAGGGTGCAGAATCTGGCTCACCTGCTGGGACAGCAGGGAAGGCGTTTGAGGCAAGTTCCATGGTGGCAGTACTGTCAGACCGCAAAAGAGGGTACCAGTGCTGGCGTGGCCAGTCTGGTGCTATCAGGATTGTCCTGTTTGATCTTTAGTAGAACCTTCCAGAGGAGGGGCAGAGGGGGAAAGGCATAAACTGAGAGGCTTTCCCAGGGAAAGGACAGGGCATCCACTTTCAAGCTTGGCTGTGGGGAGTTCTGGTGCAATATTTGCTCAACTGATAGTTCTGAGGGGAAGCAAACAGGTCCACCTCTGGTGCCCCCCCACCTGTTCCAGTTTCCACTTGTGTGGGTCCATGAGATTTCTGCTTAAGTCGTCTGCCAGTGAATTTAGTTTGCCTGGCAGGAATTGAGCTTGCAGGTGCACTTGGCTGCTCAAGGCTGTGTTCCACAGAGCCATGGCTAATCTGCAGAGTGGGTAGGAATGGGTCCTCCCCCTGCTTGTTTAACTGTGGTGCTGTCTGTCTTTACCAATAGTTGTCCTGGAAGAATAAGGCCTTTGAAGGCTGTCAGAGCATTCTGTACAGCTAACATTTCTGATTGATATGCAGGTGCATTTGCTTTGGGCTCCATCTGCTCTGAATGCATTGCCCTGCCATGTGAGCCCCTCTTGCATAGTCTGATGTGTCTGTTGTTAGGGTTTGGGCAGCAGGGGGTAGAGTGAAAGGGAGTCCCTTGTTGTGGTTGCAGGCCTCTGCCCACCAAAGGAACTCTGTCCTTAGACAAGGAATGATAGGAATCATTGTTTCCAGGTCCTGAGAATGTTGACACCAGAGACTTTTTATGTACCACTGAAGTTTCCTCATATGCAATCTTGCATATGGAATTAGTAGAATGCAAGAGGCCATGAACCCTAGGGCTTACAGTATTTTTCTTGCAGATAGCCGGGATTTGGTGGCCAGTAGATTGAAGTAGTTTGCCAAATAAATTTGTTTCTCTGGAGTGAGGAATGCTGTCTGGGAAGCTGTGTTCAGGCTTTCCCCCAAGAATAAAATCTGTTGGCTGGTTACCAGCTGAGTTTTCTTTTTGTTGATGGTGCACCCCACTGAAGTTAGAAGTCTCTTTACAAATGCCAGATGCTGTAGTAGTACATTTGAATTCTTCTCTGCCTGCAATATGCAATGGTTGGAGCTAGGCACTTTGGGAACACCCTGGGCGCAGTAGATAAGCCAAAGGGAAGTGCAGAGAAAGTACAGTTTTGTACCTACCATAAATGTAGATGTCCGAACTGGATAGCATCTGCAGTCATAACAAGTGGGTTGTCCTGTCGTCAGGCAGCCCTGCAGTCGGCCGGATTCCAAAGTCCGGGTCCGGCTTCGGCTGATGTCGCACTCCATCCGACGTCATCTCTGCTGGAAAGCATCACCCGACGCCATTTTCCTCAGTGTTTCTTGCCCCAGATGCCAGTAGCCCTCTTGCAGGGTAAAATTTGGATAGATGCCAATGTTTCCAAATAGATAGAGGTAAACACAACAATAAGCATATATGTACATATATACAAACAAATACACCATAAAGACTCCCCAACAGCTAGCTATTAGGAGGGTAAACACCCTAGGAGTACCACAGAGGAGGGCCTGACTGCAGATGCTATCCAGTTCGGACATCTACATTTATGGTAGGTACAAAACTGTACTATGTCCTTCATGGATGCATCTGCAGTCATAACAAGTGGGTAGAATACCATAGCCAACTAGGGAGGAGGATAAAGGTAGATTATGGTGTGTTTAAGATCCCTTGCAGTACAGCAGTGGCAAACCCTGCTCGGGATCTGGAATAAAGAGGTAAATTATAATGCTTGGCAAATGTATGCACGGAGGTCCAAGTAGCCGCCTCAATAATGTCTTTGGTTGCCACAAGAAGGCTGTGGTAGTGGCTGTTGCCCTTGTAGAATGAGGTCTTATGTTCTGTGGAATTGGTTTTCCATGGAAGGAGTAACAGTATCGTATGCAATTTCCTATCCATTTGGAGATTGTCTGTTTGGAAA
Source organism: Protopterus annectens (assembly GCF_019279795.1). Lineage (NCBI taxonomy): Eukaryota > Metazoa > Chordata > Ceratodontiformes > Protopteridae > Protopterus > Protopterus annectens. The sequence goes on along the minus strand of NC_056741.1, from coordinate 1,288,481,945 downwards.
TAGCTTTTCCTTCCAGTTGCATAGGCTACAAAAAGTTGGTCAGTCTTTCTGCTATTTTTGTTCTGTCCAAGTAGTAGCGTAGCTGTCTATGTACATCCAAGGTATGCAGTATTCTTTCCCCTCTGTTTTGTGGGTTGGGAAAGAAGGAAGGTAGGTGGATTGCCTGGTTTAAAGATACTCTGGATACCACCTTAGGCATAAATGTAGGATTAGTCCTCAAGGACACTCTATCTTGGTGGAAGATTAGGAAGGGTTGTACTGCCATTAAGGCCTGTAGTTCTGAAACCCTCCTTGCTGAAGTAATTGCCAGTAGAAAAGCAGTTTTCCATGACAGGTGTTGTAGGTCTGCTGTTGCTGCTGGTTCAAAAGGTGCTAGTGTCAACTTTTCTAGCACAAAGTTTAAGTCCCAAGCTGGTAATGGTGGTTTCCTGGGAGGTTTTACATTCTTGATTCCTCTGAGGAACTGCCTGAGCAAAGGGTGTGAAAAAACAGGAGGATCAAAGCTGTATTCTGCTGAAATAGCTGATGCATGTATCTTGATGGAGGAGTAGGACAGGCCTGAATGAAGAAGTTCGGCCAGATACTCCAGAATGTTAGGCATATCTATGTTTGACACATCTTTTCCTCTTTCGGTACTCCAAATGACAAACCTTTTCCATTTTCCAGCATAGTTCTTTCTTGTTGAAGGTCTGCTCTTCAAGAATAATGTCTTTAACTCTTTGGGAAAGTTCTGGATTAGCTGCTGCTATGTGATGTTCCATGCAGTGAGTTGCAGCGTTTTTAGGTTTGGATGTATGATCGAGTAGTTGTTCTGAGTTAACATCAAAGGCATCAGAGGACATGTTGTTCGAGACATGCTCTTCAGTAGTGGATACCAGTGTTGTCTTGGCCAGTTTGGGGCTATCAGGATCCTTGGACATTCTTCCTTGATCTTTAGTAGTACCTTGTGTATCAGAGGAAGAGGAGGAAATGCATATGCTGTTAGGCCTTTCCAGTTGAAGGAGAGTGAGTCCACTTTCCATGCTAGTGGGTGGAATGTCCTCGTGCAGAATTTTTCGAGCTGGTGATTGAGAGGTGATGCGAATAGGTCTATCTGTGGCATTCCCCATTTCTTTGAGATGGTCTTGAAGATGTCCGGGTGCAGCTTCCATTCGTGCATCCGTGGTTCTGCTTAGTATGTCTGCTAGAGTATTGTCTTTCCGGTACAAATATTGCCTGTAACTGAATGTTGTAGCTGAGTGCCAGGGTCCACAGCTCCAAGGTCATTCTGCATAGGGGTATGAATGAGTGCCTCCCTGTTTGTTGATGTACCACATGACTGTGGTGTTGTCTGTCCTTATCATCAACTGGCCCTCTTTGAGGAAAGGTTTGAACTTTTGGATTGCCAGTTTTACTGCCAGCATTTCTTTTAGATTGATGTGCAGGTGAATTTGATCCTGTGTCCACAATCCTTGCACGCATTTGTCCAGCATGTGGGTCCCCCATCCTAGATCTGAAGCGCCTGTTGTGATGGTCTGGCTTGGTTGACATCTGCGGAAGGGCAGGCCTGGGTTTGACTGGCATGCCTGAGCCCACCATAGGAACTCCTGTTTTAAGCATGGAATTAGTGGGATTTCTGTTTCTAGACTGTGTCTGTGTTGGGACCATAGATTCTTTAGGTACCACTGTAGTTTCCTCATATGTAGTCTGGCAAATGGGACCAAGATTATGCATGATGCCATGAATCCCAAGGCCTGTAGAAATTTTCTTGCTGTTAACTTGTTCAGTTTTGTTAGTGCCAAGAAGTAAAGAGGAAGTTCTTTTTGTTTTTCTGTAGTCAGGAATGCCATTTGTTGTACTGTGTCCAATTCGCCCAAGAATGTCCTTGTTTGGGATGGTATCAGCCTTGACTTTTGTAAATTGACTGTGTATCCCAGTCCTTGTAGCAAGTAAATGACCCTTTGTAAATCTGTTGTCAGCTTGCTTTTGTTGTCCCTGTAGCAGGCAGTCGTCCAGGTATGGGTAAATTTGAATCCCTGTAGTCTGCAATATGCAATGGCTACTGATGCCAGGCATTTTGTGAATACTCTGGGCGCAGTAGATAAGCCAAAGGGCAATGCTGAGAATTGAAAGTGCTCTGATCCTGCAAGAAATCTGAGGTATCTTCTGCAGATTGGTCGAATTGGGACGTGCAGGTATGCCTCCTTGAGATCTAGAGTTACCAGCCAAGACTCCTTGCCCAGCATGGGAAGAAGTTGCTGTAGGGTCAGCATTTTGAATTTTGGGACAATGATGTATGTATTTAAGGTGGACAGGTCGAGAATTGGTCTCCAACTTTTTTCCTTTCTTGGAACTAAGAATAGTCTGGAGTAGAACCCCTTTCCTTGTTCTGCTGATGGCACTCTTTCCACAGCTCTCATGTTTGATAACTCCATTATCTGGTGTAGAGCCTCTGTTTTTTGATGTGGAGGTAGATTTGGCATTCCTCTTTTGACTGGTAAAGTGTGGAAGTGAAACCGGTAACCTTGATCTATGGTTTGTAAAATCCACTTGTCTTTTGTTATGTAGTGCCAGTTCTTTGAAAATAAGGTTAACTTTCCGCCTAGAGGAGCTGCTATTTGTTCCCTGGTAGGCGGATGTAGGATTAAGTCACTGTGGCTGTGCTGATGTAGTGGCAGTGGCTGTGTCTGTGCCTCTGTTGTTACCTTGCCACTGTCGTCCTCTGTAGGCACCTCCTCTGGATTGGGTTCTGCCTCTGGAGCCTATTCCTGCCCTTTGGAATTTTGCAGAGTCAGGAAAGGACCAATTTTTGGCAGGCCAGTTTCTGCTAAACCTTGGGGGTTGGACTTGCAGGAAATCTTTAACAGTTTGAACAGATTTTGCCTTTTCTTCCATTTTCTTCATAACCTGCTGGGCAGGTGTACCAAACAAACTTGTCTTGTCCATAGGAGCATCTAGCAACTTAGCTTTAACATGATCCGTAAAGCTTGTTCCTTTAGCCATGCATGTCTTCTTATCACTGTGCCTGTCATGGCTGATCTAAATGAAGCTCCAGTGCATCATAGCCACATTTTAAGGAATGGTTGCTAACCTGTTGTATGTTATTTACCATCTCTAATACATATTTCTTATCAAGAGATTCATCAGTAGTTAGCTTTTAGTTAACTGATCAAGCATAAACTCTTGGTATTGTATCATGTGAAACTGACAGTTTAAAGCTCTAGCTGAGAGAGTAGCTGAAGTGTAGACCTTTTACCCCATCTGTCTAGTGACCTTGCTTCCCTTTCAGAAGGAATAGGGTTTTTAGCTGTGGTTGCGGCTACTGCCTTGGGACCCTGGGATATAGTTTCTGGGTCTGCAAGAGGAGCCTTGTAAAGGTGGTGATGAGTATCTGGCACCATGTAAAATCTGTCTGGTTTGGCAGGGCTGGGGTAAAGAATCTGGGCGAGCAAACATCATTGAAAGCATCATCCACCACAGAGAGAACAGGAGGTATAGCTAAGGGCCTGTGCTGTGGTAGGTGCAGAAAAGTCCTAAGTCTTTTTCTGGAGTCTGAAAAATCCTGTTGCTGCCATTGGAACTGTTCTCGCATGGCATGCAGGGTTTCTCCAAAGGAGAATTCTTCTGGTGCTGAAGCAGCTGGAATGGATTCTTCAGCATCAGAATCTTCAAATTGGAAGGGAGTCTCAGGCTGGTCAGTTATGTCTGATTCATGAGCAGAATCATCAGAAGACACTGGCTCAGGGGGCTCTGCCCTAGGTCTCTTCTCTGGGGGCTGAGAGGCCCTGTCTGGGTGAGATTGAGATCCTCTAATTAAAGAAATTAAATCTTCTGCCAAAGAAAGCATTTGAGAACTAGAAGAGGGCCTGGATGAGGGGGTTTAACAGGCACTGATTTAGTAGTCTTGGCTGCTTTAGCCCTGAAGGCCTTAATGGACATGGCTGCTGGAGGCCTAGCAGCACCACGTGCTGGGGTAGAGACATCCAAGGGATGGTATCTGATAAGTCAGTCACCGTAGTGGGTAAAATTTCTGAGGTCGATTCAAGAATTGTAGCAGGGGCCTCAGTTGTAAGAATAGGTTCAGCTGTACTTTGAGCAGTTTTCGGTTTCGAAACCGAGACACTCGCTGTTTGCTTTGCCGTGGTTTCGCCGAAACCGCTGTCGGTCTTTATCTGCGATTTTTGGGGGTAGTCGGAGACGGCCACGACATAATGTAGGCAAGATCAGTGCCGAAAAACTGTTCTGCAAACTCCGAGGGCCGCCTAAGCGTGCGTGGGTTGAAAGAGCACAGGCGAACAGGCTGCTACGTCGTGGGCTGGGCCTAAACAAGGCAGACAGTAGAGTGGAAATCTTTATGAGGTATTTGTTTCACAGGTTAAACAATTGTTAACTTTTTCTGACATCGGCTGAGGCAAGAAAGAGTCCCAACGGGTACTTAGCTTTAGAAGTCTTAGTATTCGGTAGAAGTAATCTCTGGATCCGACCGACCGGCACTTGCGAACAGCTTCTGCTTGCAAGAAAGACTGAGGAAAATGGCGCCGGCTGATGCTTTTATACCCGAGACCAGCAGAGATGACGCCGGATGGAGTGCGACATCAGCGACCCGGACTTTGGAATCCGGCCGACTGCAGGGCTGCCTGACGACAGGACAACCCACTTGTTATGACTGCAGATGCATCCATGAAGGACATCTGATAGTACATAGAGCCTGCTCTGACGCATAGGTACTTCCTAAAAGATTCCCTTATGGGAATGTGCAGATAAGCTTCTTTTAAGTCTAGGGTTGCTAGCCAGGAGTCTTTGGCTAGTATAGGAAGCAGCTGTTGGAGAGTTAGCATTTTGAATTTTGGAACAACCAGAAAGGTGTTGAGAACAGAAAGATCCAGGATAGGACGCCAAGAGTTTTCTTTTCTGGGTACCAGAAAAAGTCTGGAATAAAAGCCTTGTCCCCTTTTGTACTGCTAGGACAGACTGAATAGTCTTGATACCGAGAAGAGAAAGCACTTGCTTTTGGGCCTCTGCCCACTGGTTTGGGGGGAGGTCTGACCATCCACTTAGGGTTATAGGAGGGAGTGGAATTGGCATCTGTACCCTGGGATACAATGTTTAAGACCCCATCTGTCCTGGGTAATATACTCCCAGTTTTTGGCATGCAGGGCAAGTTTCCCCTCCTAAAAGGGCAAGTACTTGGGCAAGGCTTGGAAGAGTTAAGGATAAGTCATTGTGCAATTTTACCATAGGATGGTGGCTTCCTAATCCCCGTTTTGGATGTGGGAGCACTCCATTGCTTAGATCTGTGCATAAGCTGAGACTGAAGTCTTGGTGGTCTGCTGCCCCTGGGTTTGGACTGAGAAGGCCTGGAAGGGACTGGAAAAGACAAGTTTTTTAGAAGGCCAATGCCTATTGAATCTAGATGGCTGTACTTGTAAGAAATCTTTAACAGTTTGCATAGATTTAGCTTTCTCCCCCATCCTTTCGAGGACTTCTGCTTTATTGCCAAATATACACTCGGTTTAATGGTGCATCTAGTAATTTTGCTTTGACATGATCTGGCAAGTTTTGTTCCTTAAGCCAAGCATGCCTTCTAAGAAGAGATCCAGTGACAGCAGCCCTGCAAGATGCTTCTAAGGCATCAAATCCACATTGCAAAGTATGTTTACCAACTTGGTTAGCAGAATGCATTAACTCTTGTAAATCTGTGTGTTCTGCACAATCAGAAATCAACATCATTTTCTGTTTAATTAGCTCCATAATATGTTGCTGAGACTTTAACATATGAAAGTGGCAATTTAAAGTCCTAATGGCAAGAGTAGCAGAGGTGTATACTTTCTTACCTCATCTGTCTACCACCCTAGAATCCCTGCCTGAAGGGGTAGGATTTTTGGCAGTTGTAACCTTAATGCCTTTAGGTCCCTGGGAAATGGTCTCTGGATCTGCAGTAGATTCTTAAAAAGGAATGTGTGGGAGTCAGGAACACTATAGTACCTGTCAGGTTTCCTGGGAGCTGGAGGCAAAGTATCAGGGGTAAGGTTGGATTCCAAAAAGACATCATCTACAATTTCCACAACAGGAGGGATAGCTAGAGGCCTGTGCTGAGGCAAGTTCCCCGAGTCTCTTTTTGGACTGAGAGTAGTCCTGGCTCTCCCAGCGGAAATGCTCTCTAAGAGTATGCAGGGTTTCACCAAAAGAAAAATCTTCTGGAGGGGAAGCAGAGGGAATGGAATCCTCTGCATCCGAATCCTCATAGGTAGATAAGGGTATATCCTGGTAATCAGAAGGATCAGAGTTCTCAGACTACTCATCTGAAGAATCAGAAGGAAAATAGTTTCTTGGTCTTTTTGAGGGGGAAGGCTTACTTCCCCTAATTAAAGTAATGAGGTCTTCAGCCATTCTGAGCATTTGTTTTTGTGGCATGTGGGCCTGAGAATGCACTTTGATCATTGGTTTCCTAGGCGTAGTGTGAACTTTAGGCCTGAGAAATTCAGTATTTTTGGTTTGAAACGAAGTAGTCGGTTTAATATGAAAATCGGAAGGCCTGAATACACCCTCAGAAGCCGGTGCCTGCACAGCGGCTCTGGACCAATCCAAGGTAGAGACATCCGCAGGTTCCACAGTCAAGCATCTCGTGGCATACGGGACTCCGAATGGGTCTCAGTAGAGGCCTGTGAATCTGTAGAAGCAAGTATCAGGGGTTGCCAAAAGGACCTCACTTGAGTACCAGCGGACTGGGGACTAGCTTAACGGTAGCATCGCCGGCAGTTTTGGACATATGAGATCTGTCTGTCTTTATCCTTACGTTTTTTCAGAAGATCGGTATCTGGATGGCTTATCTAAGCCATTTCGGAGTACGGAGATCAAGACCGAAAGAATTTAGCTACAAAAATAGCCTGACGACGAACAGTTCGGGCATTGAACAAGGCACAAAACCGGCATTGAGGGATGTCGTGGTCTGGGCCTAAACAGGTGACACAGTAAGAATGAAAATCACTGTGAGGTATTTGCTTTCCACAGGCAAGACAATTACTAATTTTTTTGACACTGGTTAGAGCATGAAAAAAGGATCCTCAACGGGGTACTTATCTTTCAGAAGACTTCTTGTCTGAAACTCGAAAAATGAAAATTTCAGGAGGCGGCACTTGAACTGCTTCGAGCACCGTAAGGCAAGAAAGACTGATGTAATGGTGTCGGCTGCATGTTTTATACCCCTGACGACCTGACGTCATGGAAGAAGTGACAGCATCTGACACAGAAATCCCAAGACTCTGGTATTCAGACCGGCTGAGGACTACCTGCAGGCAGATAACCCAAATGTGATGACTGCAACAGTGAAACACGAAGAACATCCAAGTAATATTACTGGCGTTCCACAAGGTTCTATTCTTGTCCTCTTCTGTTCAATGTTTTTATCAATGATCTTCACAGTTCATGTCATCCAGCGTCCCTCACATAATATGCTGATGATTCAACCATCTGATCCAGCCTCACCCACCTACAAAAAATAACCCAAGAAGCTTTCTCCTCTGCTGAACTACTGCTTAATTCACAACTCCTGCTCAACCCTTAAAAAAAAAAAAAACGAACGTCTCCTCTTTACCCCCAAAAGACTCGCTATTAAAAAATAAGCTCAAGATCAATTCTCAAAATCACACCATAATAGACGCTGCTCCCCATACCAAATTATTAGGAGCAACAATAGACAAAAATTTTAAATCTGACCTACACATACAGAGCAGTACAAAAAAAAAAAAAAAATCAGATGCTAGGTGTGCTCTACAGGCCAATTCTTTCTAAACACAGCCACAAAATATACCCCTGCCACTTCTTACTTTCTACCTCCCTCCTACATGGTGCTGCTATTCTTACAAATACCAATCCATCCATCCATAACCCCTTTCTCCATTTTTGCATATGGGGGTCAGGGTGTCGCTTCAAGAGTGATAATCATCTAGAGCCAAGGCACAACTCGAATCATGCTATAACAAAATAGCAAACTTTACAACAAATGCGGCCTACCACAGCCATCACTGTACCACTCTCGAAACACTAAAGTGGTTATAACTTCCACAACATCTTAGTTACTTACAACTCTTAACAATCCACAAAAATAATATATAAACCCACTAATTGCCCCTCTTATTTCCATATTCCTCAGCTACTTACCCAAGAGACACCTTAGACCAGAGAATAAACAGCTTTTTGCTGTACATAAACCTAGGAAAACTGGAGGCCATAGCCACTCCTATTCAATAGCTAAAGTATGGAAAACCTTATCAAAACTAGCTCAAATCTTCCAACCTTCAAACATTCTCTAAAAAAAATATCTCACAAAATCCTGGAATTGATCTTGCTGTCAACCTGGCTAAAAGCCTCCTGTTAACTCCACTTTGTAATAAAGACTCTCTTTGAAAAACGCATTCTTCACATCACATTTTTCTCCCAACCCCCTAGTATCACCTCTCTCAGCTCTCTCGACTCCCTCCTAACTTCTATTGCTCTTTCTCGTTCATACAACTTAACCTTACCCTCTCTGTCTTCATCCTTTCAATACATTTTACTAAATTATTATTTGACAAATATAAGGTATATGTGTCATTGTCTATGTTTCTTAATAATGTATGTATTCATTATATTAATATATACAATTGTAATTTTTTTTCTGAAGCCTTTCTCCCTGGGACTCCCCTGAAAATGAGCATCTCTGAACCTAGTCAGACTATTCCGGTAAAAAATGTAAATAAATATCAACAAGCATCTTTAAAAGCACAACCCAACAACTCTACCAAATACAGCTAACCTTATGCCAAAATAACCTTCTTCCCCAAAACAACACAAGGCTGTAGTTGAGTGCTCCCCCCCCAAAAAAAAAAAACTCTTGATGGTGTTTCAATTTCAATATTTAGGTCCCCAGCACTTTTTTCCCCTTAGTACCAATCTCATGTAGCTTTTGTAAGGAAAATGTGTCATCCCCTATGAGACAGAAACAACAACACATTTTCCATAGTTTTCATTATTACAAACATTCACAGACTATAATTTTATATTCCCAGAAGGTCTTGCTGAAGTCAATGAAGTTCTTTAAAGCACATACAGCTGAAGCATAACCTTTTGAAAAAACTGTTAGAACAAAAATCTTAACATAACCAGGCGGCATAATTTATTTTTCAACATTATACCAACAATCAGGTAAGCAATCCCACTTTTGGTCACTGATGACTAACTGTTATCCATGTAGCTACTGAAGATTAAGGGCAGTACCAAATACAAGAAATCACAAGAATAGTACAGTTTTGTACCTACCATAAATGTAGATGTTCGAGTGTTGACACTGCTGCAGTCATTACACTTGGGTTATCCTGCCGTCAGGCGGTTCCCCAGTCGGCCAGAGTTCCAAAGTCTTGGTCCGGCGTCGATTGCTGTCGCCTCCTCCCTGACGTCAGTGCGACAGGGGTATATAAGATGCAGCAGACTCCATTTTCTTCAGTTTTTCTTGCCCCAGATGTCAGGTGCCCCCAAATAGGTAGGCAATTCAAATTGCTAATAAAACATAAATAAGAAAAGCAAACAAAAACTTTCAGTTAACAGCAAATCCCCCCAAAGGTAGTTAAGGGTAGCAGACCTAGGTACGTAATAGCAATGAAGAGGGGATGGAGGGAGGGTAACCTGGACTGCAGCAGTGTCAACACTCGAACATCTACATTTATGGTAGGTACAAAACTGTACTATGTTCGTGTTACACTGCTGCAGTCATTACACTTGGGTAGAATACCAAAGCTGAGGTAGGGTGGCTAGTTCTATAATGCATTAGGGGTAGCTATAAGGCCCTGCAGCACTGCAGACGCGAAGCCAGCTCTGGACTTGGAGTATAGAGGCAGATGATAATGCTTGGTGAAGGTATGCACAGAGCTCCATGTTGCTGCTTCCAAAATATCCTTGGTAGATACCCCTCTGAGCTAGGCCGTTGATGTGGCTGTTGCCCTGGTGAAGTGAGATCTAATGCTGGTAGGCACAGGTTTCCCATGGTGCGTATAGCAGAAAAGTATGCAATGTCCTATCCATTTGGAAATAGTCTGTTTTGAAATGGCTTTTCCCTGTGCTCCTGCAGCATATGCTACCAATAATTGTTCAGATTTTCTGAAAGCTTTGGTTTTGTCCAAGTAGAAGCGTAACTGTCTGTGAATGTCCAATGAATGCAGTAGTCTCTCCCCTTTATTCTGAGGTTTTGGATAAGAAGTTGGCAAATGAATAGTTTGGTTTAGAGACAAACTTGAAACCACCTTAGGCATAAAAGTAGGGTTAGTTCTTAAGGACACCCTGTCCTGGTGGAAAATGAGGAAAGATTTCACTGCCATTAGTGCCTGTAATTTTGAAACTCTTCGTGCTGATGTTAGTGCCAGGAGCACAGCAGTTTTCCAAGAGATGTATTTTAATTCTGCTGTGCTAGCTGGCTCAAAAGGAGGTAAAGTTAATTTTTCCAAAACAAAGTTGAGGTCCCAAGTTGGAGCAGGTGCTCTACGGGGCGGTTTTATGTTTTTTGCCCCTCTGAGGTACTGTTTTAGCAAAGGATTAGAGAAAATTGGTGGATCCGTGTTGTAATGAGCAGAGATGGCAGAGGCATGGATCTTGATGGATGAAAACAAGAGGCCTTTGTCCAGCATCTCAGTCAAATATTGTAGTATCTGAGGAATGTCTGGCACAAGAGGGTCAAGGCTGTGAGCCTGGTTCCAGGAAGAGAATCTCTTCCATTTATCCAAATAGGCTTTCCTGGTACTAGGCCTTCTGGCCTCCAGGATGACATCCATAACAGCTTTGGAGAGAGGCATTGCTTGCTTTGCTAAGGTATCTTCCATGCAGCGAGGTTTAAGGTCCTTAGCTGGCTGTGGAGAATCTGATTGTTGTTCTGAGAGAGTAGATGTGGTGTTTGAGGCAAAATCCAGGGTGGTCCTTGTGCTAAGTTTTTTAAGATTGGGTACTAGTGCTGGCATGGCCAGTCTGGTGCAATGAGGATCATTTTTGACCCCTCTTGCCTGGCTTTTATGAGTACCTTTGGAAGAAGAGGCAGTGGTGGAAATGCGTATACTGTTAGATTTTTCCAGCTGAATGAGAGGGCATCCACTTTCCATGCTTGTGGATGGTAACTCCTTGTGCAGAATTTCTGTAGCTGGCAATTCTTTGGTGATGCAAACAGATCTATGTCCGGGCTCCACCATTTCTGTCTGATCATTCTGAATATTTGTGGATTCAATTCCCATTCGTGTGGATCCAAGATATTTCTGCTCAAGTCGTCTGCCAGTGTGTTTTTCTCTCCTGGCAGGAATTGTGCTTGAAGATGAACTTGATAGCTTATAGCGGTGTCCCACAAGGTCATTGCTTGTCTGCAGAGGGGGTACGAATGGGTGCCCCCTTGCTTGTTTATGTACCACATGACTGTGGTGTTGTCTGTCTTTAGTAGTAGTTGTCCTGGATGTAGCAGGTCCTTGAAAGCTATAAGGGCATTTTGTACAGCTAGCATCTCTTTTTGGTTGATGTGAAGATGCTTTTGTTCTATAGGCCCCTTGCCCTGAATGCATTTTCCTGCCATGTGTGCTCCCCAGGCGTAATCCGATGCATCTGTTGTCAGTGTTTGCCTGGGTGTGGGTTGAGTAAAAGGCTGTCCCTTGTTGAGGTGACAAGCTTGAGCCCACCATCAAAACTCCCTCTGAAGGCAAGGTATTAGTGGTATAACTGTTTCCAAACTTTGACAGTGTTGAGACCATACACTCTTTAGGTACCATTGTAGTTTCCTCATATGCAGTCTGGCATATGAAATTAGAAGTATGCAAGATGCCATGTAGCCCAAGGCCTGCAGAATTTTTCTTGCAGGGAGTCGGGTCTTTGTTGCCATCAACTGAAAGTATTGAGTCAAATGTCCTTGCTTGTCTGGCGTGAGATAAGCCATCTGGGCTGTTGTGTTCAAGCTGGCACCCAGGAATATCTCTTGTGGGGGCACTAGTTCTGATTTCTTTTCGTTTACTGTGTACCCCAGGCAACTTAGTAACTTTTTTAGAAATGCCAGATGCTTTAGGAAAATGCCTTTGCTCTTTGCTTGAATTAGGCAGTCGTCCAGATATGGGTAAATTTGAATTCCTCTTTGTCTGCAAAGTGCAATTACTGGTGCCAGGCACTTTGTGAAGACCCTGGGCGCAGTTGATAAGCCAAAGGGCAGTGCAGAGAATTTATAATGCATTGGAACAGCTATGAATCTGAGGTATCTTCTGCAGTTTTGTCTGATAGGGACATGCAGGTATGCCTCCTTGAGGTCCAAAGTCACGAGCCAAGCTTGCTTGCCCAGCATGGGAAGAAGCTGCTGTAATGTCAACATTTTGAATTTCGGGACATCCAGGTAAGTGTTTAGAGATGAAAGATCCAGAATAGGCCTTCAGGCTTTGTCTTTTCTGGGTACCAGAAAGAGTCGTGAGTAAAATCCTTGTCCTTGTTCCTGCTGAGGTACCTTTGAATAGCTCCCATGGTCATGAGTGCTGTAATTTGTTTTTGAGCCTCTGTCCATTGATTTGGTGGCAGATTTGGCATTCCTTTTAACCTTGGCAGAGTGTGAAAGTGGAACCTGTAACCCTGTGAAATGATATTGAGAACCCATTTGTCTTTGATCATATGCCAATTGTGATAGAAAAGAGACAGTTTTCCTCCCAGTGGGGCTGCCAAGAGAGAAGTGTTTGGCAGCTGTAGTGGGAAGTCATTAGGACTGTTTTTTTGTAAGGTTGCTGTCTGTCTTCTCCTTCTTTCTGGTCTGGTGCACCCCATTGTTGAGGCCTGTAAGGATCTTATGGCTGCCCTCTGCCTCATGGACGTCTGTATTTGCCCCTTTGAGGTCTGTCTGTAACAGGAAAGGACCAATTTTTTGTTGGCCAGTTCCTGCTAAATCTTGGAGGCTGTACCTGTAAGAAATCTTTCACTGTTTGCATACATTTTGCCTTATCCTCCATTTTCTTTAGTACCTCTTCTGCCTTAACTCCAAATAGGACATCATGCTCCAAGGGTGCATCCAGTAGTTTTGCTTTAACATGATCTGGCAATGCATGTCCCTGCGTGTCTTCTAATGATTGAGCCTGTAACTGATGCCCTGCAGGAGGCCTCTAAAGAATCAAAACCACATTGCAAAGTATGTTTTCCGACTTGTTCAGCAGCATGCAATAAATCCTGCATTTCTTTAAAATTAGGAGGATCTGTATCTGAAAGCATTTTTTGTTTCAGCTGAGATCAGAAATTGCTGGTATTTTAACAAGTGAAATTGGCAATTCAAAGCCCTCATTGCTAAAGTTGCAGATGTACATACTTTCTTTCACCATCTGTCTAATGCTCTGGAGTCTCTGTCAGAGGGAACTGGGTTCTTTGCTGATGAGGCCTTGACCCCTTTGGGTCCCTGAGAAATAGTTTCTGGGTCTGCCACTGGGCTTTTGTACAGAAAATTGTGTGAGTCAGGGACTCTAATACCTGTCTGGTTTAACTGGAGCTGGAGGTAAGGAATCAGGATTTAAGCTGGATTCAGTATACACATCATCCACGATGTCTAACACTGGCGGAATAGCCAGGGGTCTGTGTTGAGGTAAAAGTAGGAATTCTCTGAGCCTTTTCTTGGATTCTAGTAATCCTGGCCCTCCCAATGGAAATGCTCCCTCATGGTGTGTAAAGTTTCCACAAAAGAGTAATCCTCTGGGGGAGAGGCTGATGGAATGGATTCCTCAGCATCAGAATCCTCATAAGGGGGTAAAGAGTAACCCAAGTCTGAGGAAGACTGTGAAGAAATGGACACCTGGTCGGAGGAGTCAGAATCCACATCCTGTATGGGCATTTTATCCAGAGGGGGATGGGACCCCCTGATCAGGTCTTCGGCCACTTTGAGCATTTGTTTCTTAGGCATGGAGGCCTGCCTGGAGACTGTGATGTCTTAGATTTAAGAGGTGGTTTAGACTTAGAAGAGGGTTTAAGACTAAGCTGACTAGGTCTGAATACACCCTCTGAAGTTGCAGGAGGCTCATGTACACCGGATCCCTCTGCAGGGTCGGTTTCGGTAGTCTGTAAAACTTGGGAGTCCGATGGCCCAGCCATCTCCACTAAGGAGTCGGTGGCTGCCTGTGGTTCTGCTGAAGCGGTGGTCAGGGGCTACGAAGCCACCTCGCTGAAAACCGGAGAACCGTCGAATGGCCTAGAAGAAGCGTCATTGTCTGTTTTGGGCCTCAAATGCCTGTCTTTGTCTTTGCGCTTTTTATGAATTGCGGTCGTCGGAAGTTCTGACGGCATCATATAATTAAATTTTCTGCCAAAGTAATGTCGGGCAAAATCAAACCGACGTTTAATACTGTGCTTGTTAAACCTAGCACAAAACAGACAACCAGTGATGTCGTGGTCTGGGCCTAGGCATGGGATGCAATAAGAATGGAAATCCTTATGAGGCATTTGCTTCCCACAAGAAATACAGTTATTAACTTTTACTGACATCAGACTGAGGCAAGAAAAAGTTTCCCCAATGGGGTACTTAGCTTTGTAGAAGACCTTGGTTCTGGATTCAGAAATGAAAATCTCAGGAGTCGGACGACCGGCACTTGTGAACTGCTTTTGCTTCGGGCACCGCGTGGCAAGAAAGACTGAAGAAAATGGCGTCGGCTGCATCTTATATACCCCTGTTGCACTGACGTCAGGGAGGAGGCGACAGCAAACAACGCCAGACCAAGACTTTGGAACTCTGGCCGACTGGGGAACCGCCTGACGGCAGGATAACCCAAGTGTAATGACTGCAGCAGTGTAACACGATGAACATCTGCCTTATCAAGTCTACTAAGTGCTTCCTGGCAGTCAGTGAAGAATCAGCAAAGCTGTTAGACCAGACTCCTAACAAACAATGTTGGGGGTGCTGTGCAACACTAATATGAACAACAAACTCACGGCACAGCACATAATAAAGAAACTGAAGTGTTGCATGAAAATCTTTTAAACAGCTTAGAACAAGTACAGATTAAATGAAGTCAATAAAAATGAAACACTTCAGAGACAGTCTCACAGCATTGCCATTTTACACAAATGAAGAAACATACTACCTACACACTGAGGTCACAAAGTGCACAGAGGTAGCAAGAAAGCCTGAAAAGAAAAATCAAGTCAGATGACCGTCCCTACAAGGCCATTTTGGGATACGAACTACAAAATAATACTATTACTTAAGAATGATACTTTGATACTGGTACTGTGCAGATCAAGACAAGATGAAAAGTGTGCACTTTGTTGTAAAGCTGTTGTTGTAACTGCTGTTTCATTGAGGCCTTTTTTTAAAGACTAGTGAAACACTTTTGTAAACAACTTATTTTTTTATTCTTTCTTGCTACACTTTGAAAGAAGAGAGTGGCTTTCATGTGTTAACAGGAAGGAAAGAGGCAGCAATTAATATCTCTTAATAAGCACTACTTTAATAAGTACCTTGGTATGAAGATGTTGCTGGAAGCCCTGTTTCACTGCAATTTCTTTTAAATACTAGTGAGACCCTCTTCATAGGTTCATAGATTAGTACTAAGCTAACTGCCCTTGCGAGCCATTTTAAGTCTAGCCAATTATCTCTTCTGAGACTCAAACCCTGCACCTTCTGTTTGTAAGGCAAACACCTTAACCATTAGTCCAACCTTGGAAATGATTATTCCTTTTACTCTTCTTAGTTGGGGAATAGAGTCTCTACCTAGAAGTAGTAGTACTAAAGGAAAACAAAGTGACTACCCAGAAGTATGACAATCACTCTGACTATTCTTTAGTCACTAATAAATGTGCTATGACTAGTTTAGATACGAATCCTATAAAAATTATGGATAATCATCCTGAATCAAATAACTTGCATTCTTCAGTTTGACTTATAAAGGAGACACAAAGAAACAAGAGAATAAGGGAGAAGAGCAATTCAAGTGATGAGACAGAAGAGGATGTAGGAAGAAAAAGTATATTGATGAACATAGATGGGCTACATAACTCCAATTAGGGCATAGGTAATATTGATTCAGCAGTGGAGCTAGAAATTAACAATGAAACACATGAGCTGTGTCTGAAAAAGACAACTGTGCACTCTGAACTTAAGGAAGCTTTGGTAATTTTTTGTTAACACGACAACAGCTTTTTTTGGCCTTGTTATCGGGTATAGGGACTAGTCCAGGGCATGTTTTCAGCCATTTCTTCGCTGAGCAATAACAATACTAAGAAATTATATTTATTACAGTATGACTGGCCAACCAAACAAGACTAAAACAGATAGATGCACGTACATATACACACACACAACTGTATGCAAAACTGTGAAGCTATTTAGGATGTGTGCCAATGGCAATTATTTCTTTTTAACGAACTCACGGACACACTACAGTAAAATGCAATATTTACGTAACGTGAACCCACATTTTTGTGTGGGGACAATGTACTACTTGTTTTGCTTAGTATAATCAGGCACAAAAGGCGGTACACAAAAGTGCCTGGTCTGTTTTAAAACTGATATTCGGCCTCACACATGAAGCGATACAAAACGGAATGAGTTATTTTAAATACTTCTATTTGAAGTCATCGGGCAACATCTGCTTGGCTGGTTATAACTTCCTACAGAGGTACACTGAAACTGATGATACGGACTGCAGTGAAGTGGCCAAATGTTGCCATTTCAAGACGTTTTAGGTGCCGTAAGATGATCCGGAGTCTGCATCGACTTTCCTTCAGTAGGAATTTATATAGAGGTACTTAAAATAACTCATACATTTCAAACCAGGCACTTTTGTGGTTTCATAAATATTCACTGCAGCTTCTTTTCATTTGTGTCATTCCAAAGACCCTAGTCACATTTAATATTACTGAAACCAATGTAGTAAACAGACATTATAACGAGGCCAAAAAACACTGTTGCTCCGTTAACGGAAAAGTACCGAAGCCTCTAATGGTTTGGTCATAAGTACCCCTTTACCTGGGACTGATGTTACCAACTAACAACGGTACAAAAAGTTTAAGAAATTGCAGTGGATGAGATATAGGGTTGCAAGAAGTGTCAAGGATAAAGAAGGGTGTTGGGTGGTTCACTGAGGTCTGATTTTGGAAAAGAAAAACAGACAGGTAGATGTGATTTTAGGCTCTGTGATATCTACTGATACTTCTATGGATGGGCCTGAAATTTTATTAATAGGAGACTCAACTGTTAACTCAATCACTGCTTTGAATAAAAAGTGTATAGCAGTTTCTTCATTACATGGATTAAAGTTAACAGACAATAGGGCTTCTACCACAGTTACTTAAGGTAAATAACAGGTTACAATAACATCATCATTCAGGATGGGAGAAATGATCTTCTGTATACTCATGTGAAAGATGAAAAATGCAGTGCTTGAGATAATTGAACAACTGGAAACAATGCGTATCAAGTTTGTGTTCTGTGAGATTATTCCCAATGTTTACTATCTGTTTAAGATAGCTTTTAATAGTAGATAACATTAGACTTATAACAACCTGGGAAAAATCTGGTACTAAACCTAATGTTTTTGCATGTGACAGAATTCATCTCAACTAACCCACAGCAAAATTTATTTTCAAACATGATCAAATTTATTTTGTATTTTTAGGGCATCAAACAGGAGGGAGAGATTATACCAAATAAAGTGTAATTAGCAGAACTAAAAAATGTCATTACTGCAATGTTCAAAGCATTGGGGGTAAAGGAGATGCGAGATAGTTGCCATTGCTGAAAAACGGAACTTCTCAAATTTGCAAATTTCACAGTATAAGAAATATGACTGTTTAAAGGGTGACATAAGGGGTTGGTTCAAGAATGAATACCATTAAGGCTAATAAATATAAACCCAGCTTTAAAAAGTGTAATCGCTCAAGTCTATAATATTCTATCACGTACCAATTACAATAATATTATGCTATGGCACACCTACCATGGACTAAGTACGACATGATTATCTACTTGAGTTGAACAAAACACCGGAAGCTAAAAACGTATTATTGTTGGGATATTTCAACTACTCAGGTAAAGACTGAAGTGCAAAACTTCTAGTAATAACCAAGCAAAGATTTCATAGATACACTTGCTTACCATAAAATTTCACAATTAATTGCTGAAACATCTAACAGTAATAACTTTAAACAGGTCTTCCTGATTTTATCAAGAATATTCAAACTTCAGTATCTCAAGGTTCCACTATCTATTTTTTCAATATTTTTTTATCTGTAATGTATAAATATAAGACTTAGATTTAAAAAAAATAATTATGTGCTTACTGATTACTACCAAGTACAAGAAAGTTTGTTTAAATAAATTGGAGCACAACTTGTTAAAAATGATGGAGGATACAACTGTCTATACAGAATTTTATATAAGTGTTGTGAAAATGAGATTGTACAAGTCAGCCAATCATAACAACAAATTCCCTCTATGGTGGAATCGTAAATTAAGATATATGTAACAGGAAAAAGGACACTACACACCTATTATAAATAAGCACTATGATACAAACAAATCAAAGTTGCTGTACAAGCAATTATATTCCAGAATAAAATCTCAGAAAACAAAATACAAAAGCATGTTGGACAACAAAAGTACAAACAATTTCTTTAACAAATATGCAAATTCTTTTAAAATATTACTGAATATATTAATATGATTTCAAAATTAGGTGTGGTAATCTATCACGAAAAGATAGCAAACATATAACAATCACTTCATTAATCAGGCACATTAAAGGCTGCACATTTCACATATTTTTTTCATTGGTTAATCTGTTTCTTGAATGATACTTAAATACACACAAAAATTCTGGGCCTTTGTCTTTTCTGATAAGACTCCAAGCCTGCAAAAACTACAAGCAGTGTTGGAGACTCCCTGCTAGCTATTTTCCCACCTGCCCTCTTATTCCTTGATCTGTTTTTTAAACTTGGTGATCTCCAGCTGCCCACCCTTACTGCAAATTGAGCTTTATAATCTCCTCCCTTTCTACGCTGCTGTTTATATCTTGAATTATTTCCCTTTCCTTGTACTTATTTAAAAAAAACTGCATTTTGCCTCTCACTGTCTGTTCTACGGATTTACTTGTTCTGAAATCATTACTTAGCTAGCTGTTGGGTAAAGTAGTGTATTTTTACACTCTAGTAAGCATTTTTCTGTGTTTTAACATCAAGAGGACAATGCATTATCTATCTAGAGTCACTGGATGATAGTTTGGTCTGTATAGGTTGGGAAAACGCACTAAAGATTCCTCCATGTAGCCGTTTTATTGGCTGGAAGGCTTATTAATCAGCTTACCTTGTTTTTAGTGCCTTTATAAATTCTGCATGACTGTGTGGCTCATTTTTACAAAGTGATGTAATTTGTTTTTAAAATAATCACATTTTTATAAGCTGTTTAAAGTACACTGCTGTAGCTGTATCTAATATTTATGTGGTAGCATTTCACTCTGGACACTCCTTCACTGGGTTTTCCCATTAGGAGGACTGGGATTACTCATCAAGTGGCAGTAAGGGTTTACCAGTTCTATTTGAGAAGGGAAGCACAGAAAAGGGCTGAAAGTGTAGTCACTGTATTGGCCTGAGGGGCTCAGTCGGTTTTCTGCATTTCCAGTACTGATAAAAAAATTGGCACATTTGTACTGAGCTACTTGGTATCCCAGTGCCCTGTAGGGTTGCAAATATCTGGAAAGATTGCTTATTTTCATTACACTGTGAAAGTTTACTGTTTACCTTATTACAGCACTCAGGGCTATTGCTGCTCAGAGAGCATCTGATATTGGGGATATTGGGCAGCATCGCTGGTTCAGCAATCTGCAGATTACACCATATTAAGCACCCTTCCCTAATCAGGTTATAAATACTCTCCATTCCTACTCCTTCCAAGTACACATTAGGCCCTGCACCTGTGAATGGGCACTTTCCTGCTATCTCTGCATCCACCTTGGTGGACATGGTTATCCTGAAGCGATTTAACAATTGCCTTATGTACACTAAAAAATCACTTAATTTTCAAACAGACAAATACAGTATGTGAAAGATACAGTTACATATTGACATTGGAAGCTAAACTCACACACAGACACAAAAAGCAACAAACAGGCTGTCAACAACTCACACGCATCCCTCACCTCACTCACAAAGGACCATACATAGAGACCCACATATACGGTGCTCACAAATAACTTATCCAAACGTCAAAGGCCACTCAGTCGCAGTCCTCAGAAACTCTGCATGTATACACACAAGACAATTCCATTAACAATACATAAAGCCATATCTAACTTTGCCTCAACTACCAAGCCTATAAGGTGAAACACTCCATGATCTGACACACTGATATCCCTCTTACCAGGCTGGGTAAGGGGAAAGTTAGGTTCATAGGTGTTTACTAGGCTAACAACCACAAAGGCCTTTTTAAGTCTAGACATGCATCTCAAATCGTTGACAAGTTCTGATACCCTTGGTAAGTGTAAGAATGGGCCTGGAAGATGAACCATTTACTGGTTACCTGTGTCCATTAGAGACATAGGTATCAAACCAGGGATGAATTTCTGGTTTCCCATCCAATTGTCCAAGTTGCACTTGAATTGGGTTAGGGTGGAACTCTACTTCACACAGACAGGATGTCTATTCCAGAGACTGGGTAGTCTCTGGGATACATTCTTATCTCTCCAGCAGGTCCTATTTATATCACAGGCAAGGTTTAAGTCTTTAGAACGGGTAATTATGGTGCTGTTTGTTTTGTGGATATGCAGGAGGTCCATCACAGTGGGGTCTGACAATGCCCTGTATGCCAGACATAGGTCTCCCCTCAAAAGCCTGTAGGAGACAGAATACAGAGATAGGGCCTTGAGGTGATCTGCAGAGGACATTTTACTTGTGTCCTGTATTCCTTTAGTGAGAAACCTCTGTGGGTGTTCCAATTGTTGGATATGCCTGGTTAAGTACATACCAAAGAAGGCATTGTACTCAATGATAGGTCTGATGAATATCGAATACAGTGGAACAATGACGTCCTTGGACTTGGATACCATACCTTTGTTTATAAGTTGCTCAACATAGAATGATTTCCTCACCACTGCAGACACATGATGGTCAAAGGCTAGATTAATATCCATGTGTGTCCATAAGTCCCTGACTAATGGGTCAACTCTAAGGGCTATGTTGTCAATATGACAGTTACCAGGAATGGATGACTTCCCACAGGATACTATTATGCATTCCTGGCATTTAGTTTTAGTCCATGGCTCTGACACCAATTGTATGTCTGCGTCAGTCCCTCCTGGAGAACATTTGTGTCAGAGCGAGATTCAATGGCAGCTCCTAATTCACAATCCTCTGCAAATTTAGTCAGCCAGAGACCACTGACATTGGCCTTGACGTCTGAGAAGTAAATGCCAAAAAGAAGCGGTCCACTGACTGATCCCTGAGGGAATCCACTTGCGACTGGCCTCTTTGTAGAGGTGGACTCCCCAATTCTAACTTCCTGGGTCCTGTCTGTGAGCCAAATGTTTATGCACCAGGTGACATACAGGTTTGTACCTAACCTCTTGAGTTTGTCAACAATGCCAGAGTGGGGTATTGTGTCAAATGCCTTGGCCTGGTCAAGGTAAGCAGTGTGAACGATTCTGCCCTCATATACTACTTTGGTGACCTTCTCAAAGAAGTCCACCAGGTTGAGTAGGCATGATCTGCCCTTGACAAAACCAAACTGGGTTGGGTCCAGAGTCTGGAGGTTTACTATATCTTTTCTGATCATCTCCCATGACAATTCTTTCCATGGCTTTACATACATGATTACCGAGACTTATGGGTCTGCCGTTTCCAGGGTCTGCAGATGGCCCACCTTTGTGCAGAGGGATGACTGCTGCCTTTCCTCATTCATGAGGCACAAAACTGGTTTGGAAGCTGCATTTAAACAGTAATCCCAGAGGCCCTGATAGGTCATGTTTTATGCTAGTTAGAAGGCATCCTGGGATACTGTGTGGGCCCACTGATGCAGTGTTCTTGGACTTACAGACAGCATTAAGGACCTGTTCCCTAGTGATAGTAGGGGGGAGTTACACTTAATATTTCTGAGGGAAGGTTGAGGTGGGGAGAGGGGTAAAGTTGCAGCTGAATTTATCAGTCAGGAGGTTTGCTATGTCTTCTTGCTCAGTATAGGTGGCTCCATTTACACTGAGCTATGCACACAATTGTGTATTGTCTTTGAGGTTGAAGACATAGCTAAAGAATACTTTGTGGCTGTCCTTGGCCTGAGAGGCCAAATTTACCTCAAAGTTGGCTTTGGTAGACTTTGTCCTCTGAGTTGTTTGTTTAGTTTTATGAGTGCTTTTATTCTTCTGGGTGCTGCACCTCCTAATTTTGCCAAGATTTTCTTCCTCCTGTTATACAGCCTATTGATTTTGTGATTCCACCAAGGTGCCTCATTTTTTTGAGTTAGTTCTGTACTTCTTCCTGGTGGGTACAGCTGCCTCTATGCAGCTATTACATGCTTGTACAGGGTTTCTGTAAACAGTTCTGCATAGGCAGCAGTGTTCTCAGGGTTTATGGAGGCTTGAAAGTTTGCCAGGTTCTGACTTAATAGCAGGAGGTTAGCCTTAGAAAAGTTCCTGAATATTCCAGGTTTAGCTGGGGATCCAGGTTTTATTTTCACTTCAAGGGAGACCATTTTGTGGTCTGCCCTTACCAGGGAAGGCATTACAGTAGGGGGTGAGCAGCACTATCCAATATTAGTACAGACCAGATCAAGTATGGTTGCACCCCTGGTTGGTGTACTGACTATCTGGACCAGGAAGTGTGTGTTTACAAAATCCAGGAATCTCTATGCATGTATGCTTGGTGTCGTACAGGATTCCCAGTTAATAGTGGGGTAATTAAAGTCACCCATGAATACGGCACTGGGTTGGATGCTTAGTGTTTCTTTCTAACAAGTTTAAATGCATGGTATGGGTTTCCTGGGTCATCAGGGGGACCTATGGCTTGCAAGGAAGTGCTATAGGATTTTGCCTATGGTGATTTGAACATGGAGCAGCTCAAGTGCATTGTCCTGTCTGACCAGCCTTGAAGTATATTTACCTTCGATGTAAATAGAGACACCTCCACCTTTAGTCCCTGCCTGTGAAGTAGCTGACCTAAATGTGTGGAAGGCATTTTAACCTAGCACTGTTGGTGTGCTCTCTGTGGCCTTAAACCATGTCTCAGTGACCACACAGACGTCAGCATTCTCTACGGTAAAGAGAGTTTTGAGGAAGTGAAGTTTTTTTGTTTAGACTCCTAGCACTGACCAGTAATACCTTTAGATTTTCTTGGTTTTGATTTCCTAGGTCAGAAGTACTTTCAGTTTGACATTGCCTACAAAAGGCATTATGGGGGAAGACAATAAGGGGAGAGGTGCAGACTATCCCTGACAAAGCAGCATGGTCTGTTGACCATCTCCTTCCATGCTGACAAATACTGCACGCCCTTAGAATTACAGTGTTACAGTTAGTTGCCTGTCAGGGGCCAGACCAGACCACACAAGCTCTGAGGTAACTTACCCCTAAGAACAAGTACGACTCAGTCATAGTACATGTGGGCGTGAATGACTTGAGACATACTTTCTTGGACTATATGAAGAGAGACATGATTGAGCTCTCAGAAGATGTCTGAGCAGCATTCTACTGTCTCTAAGGATGACACAATACCAGCAGAAAACGATTGATTTTAACAACTGGCTTATCTACTGGTGTCATTCCAAAGGGGGCCAATACTTGTCAGCATGTAAGGACACAGCTGATAGGCTACAATGCTTTGCCAGTGATGGTCTTCACTTGCCACAGCTAGGGTTTCAGATATTGGCCAAAAGATTATCCACCCCTGTAGTGCCTTTTTTAGGCAGTACCAAACAGACAAACCTTCCAACCTAAAGTACAGTTGTGTAAAATCTTACCCTAATGGTAGATGTCCTTCTCTTCACTGTTGCAGTACTCATAACATGAGGGATCCCCTTCCTAGGAAGTCCGGCCAGTATATCAAAGCCTTTAGGTTGCCTTAAGGTACGTCATACGTCACACACACATGGGTCTCGTGTAATGTAGGGCATAAAGGTGACATCCAGACGTACCATCCTCAGAACTTAAAGCCCCAATAAGAACGCCAGTATAAGGAAAACCAAGAGGTGACCATTACATCCAGAAGAGAATAAGGACTGGGGAAGGAGGAAGGACATGAATACTGCAATGGTGAACAGAAGGACATCTACCATTATGGTAAGATTTTACACCATTGTACTATGTCCTTCCATTTCACTGTTGCAGTATTCATAACATGAAGGAGAGTGCCACAGCTCAAGAAGAAACTTGGGAGGAGGAAGGGGCATCAGAGCTCTCTAAGAAGCCATGAAGGATGGCCCTATCAAAACCAGCTCTAGCTCTGGAAATTCCATCCAACTTGTACTGCTGGGTAAAAGTATGCACAAAACTCCATGTAGCTGCCTCAAGAATAGAATTAGTATTCAAACCCTTGAAAAAAAGCACTAGAAGAAACCACAGCTCGAGTAGAATGAGCCTTTACAGAAGAAGAAAGGCTCTTACCATGAAAAACATAACAAAAAGTAATAGCTTTTGAAATCCAAGAAGAAACAGTCTGCTTTGTTACAGCTATTCCCAAAGACCTAGGATGAAAGGAGCTGATCAGATTTCCTAATTGTCGTAGTCTTACTCAAATTAAATGTGAATTGTCTATACATATCCAACATGTGCAGGACCTTCTCACTAGCAGATTGTGGATAAGGAAAAAAAAGTGGGCAAATGAATAGACTGATTAAAGCACAACTCATTCACCACCTTGGGTATAAAAAAAGAACTAGTATGCAAGGACACCCTGCCCTTATGAAACACCAGAAAAGAAGGCCAAGCCGTAAGGGCTTAAAGCTCGGACACCCTCCTGGCAGAAGTAAGGGCTAGCAAATAAACGTCTTCCAAGAGCAATGCTGCAAGGAAGCTGAAGCTGCAGGCTCAAAAGGAGCCAGAATCAATTTCACCAAAATAACATTAAGATCTCAGGGAGGAGGACTTTAAGGAATTGCTTAACTTCAAACCTAGAAGCTAAAGGAGGAGGAAAAGTCAGACAAGGAGAAACAGCTGATAAGTGGGCCTCAACAGAAAAATAAGTCAACATAGCATTAAGCAATTCACACAGATAAGGGAAGCAAAGGAACACCCATATAAAGGGGATCAAGGTTACGTGAAAGAAACCAAACAGAAAACCTCTTCCATTTGGATATGTAGAATTTCCTAGTATTGGGTTTTCTGGCCTCCTGCAGGACCCCCTGCCCTTGGCTAAATGCAGAAGAGGGAAAAGTACAGTTGTGTGCACTTAACATAAATGTACGAGTGTATTCACTGTTGCAGTCATCACACTTGGGTTATCTGCCTACAGGTAGCCTTCAATCGGCCCAAATACCAGAGTCATGGGATTTCCTGCGTCGGATGCTGTCGCCTCCTCCATGACATCAGGTCGTCAGGGATATAAAACATTCAGCCGATGCCATTACATCAGTTTTTCTTGCCCCAGATGTCAGGAGCAGCCCCCAAAATAGGAAGCAACTACATGGTGTGGAACACCTCCAGTAAAAAGTAAATACCACTGCCATAAGATATGGCCCAAAAAGAGGATAGGCAGAAAGTATAGAAAAGTCAGAGGGCTGGAAGGAGGGTAACCAGGACTGCAACAGTGAATACACTCTAACATCTACATTTATGGTAAGTGTACACAACTGTACTATGTTCTTCGTGTTTCATTGTTGCAGCCATCACACTTGGGTTGATTCCCAAAGCTGAGGAAGGGTGGAGGCAGTCAAGAAGTATTAAGGCTGGCTAGCAGGCCTTGCAAGACTGCTATAGCAAATCCAGCTATGGATTTAGAAAAGATAGGCAAGTGGTAATGCTTGGTGAAAGTGTGTACAGAACTCCAGGTTGCAGCTTCCAGGATGTCCCTGGTAGGAACTCTCCTGAGAAATGCTGTAGAAGTTGAGGTAGCCCTAGTGGAATGGGTTCGGATTCCCTGTGGGGTAGGTTTTCCTTGGTGCTTGTAGCATAAATGGATGCAGTGTGCTATCCATTTGGAGACGGTTTGCTGTGGAATGGTCTTGCCCTCTGCCCCTGCAGCAAAGCTGACTAGCAGCTAGTTAGATTTTCTGAAAGGTTTAGTCCTGTCAAAGTAGAACCTAAGCTGCCTGTGCACATCCAAGGAGTGCAGGATCCTTTCCCCTTTATTCTGAGGATTAGGGAAAAGGGTTGGTAAATGGATGGATTGGTTTAAAGTCACACTGGATACCACCTTGGGCATAAATGATGGGTTAGCCATGAGGGAAACCCTGTACACATGGAAGATAATGAATGGTTCCACAGCCATAAGGGCCTGCAACTCAGACACTCTTCTTGCTGAAGTGATGGCTAGAAGTAAGGCTGTTTTCCAAGAGAGGAATTTTAAATCTGCTGTAGCAGCAGGCTCAAAGGGAGGAAGCGTGAGCATCTCTAGTACAAAGTTAAGGTCCCAGGATGGAGTGGGAGCTCTCCTCAGGGGTCTTAGATTGTTAGCTCCTCTCAGAAACTGTTGCCCAGAGGGTGAGAGAAGAGGGGTGGCTCAGTATTGTAATGAGCTGAGATGACAGAGGCATGAATCTTAATTGAAGAGAAGGATAGGTCTTTGTGGAGCAGTTCTTCTAGATAATCTAGGATTTGAGTTAAGGTGAGCACGGTTGTGTCTTTCCCTGAGACTGGCTCCAAGAACAGTATCTTTTCCACTTTTCTGAATAGGATTTCATAGTACTAGGCCTCCTGGCCTCAAGGATGACATCCAGCACCTGTTTGATGAGGGTTGCTTGTGATGTATTCATGGAATGAGCCAGGCTGCTAGGTACAGGGTTTGCAGCTGAGGGTGCAAAATTTGGCCCTCCTGCTGGGACAGCAGAGAAGGGGTCTGATGCAGGTGCCAGGGTGGCACTGCTGTCCGACTGCATAAAAGTGGGTACAAGTGCTGGTGTGGCCAGTCTGGTGCAATCAGGATTATCCTTGGCCTGTCCTGTTTGATCTTGAGTAGTACTTTCGAGAGGAGGGGCAGAGGGGGAAAGGCATAGACTGAGAGGTTTTCCCATGTAAAGGATAGGGCATCCACTTTCCATGCTTGACTGTAAGGTGTTCTGGTGCAAAATTTGCTCAATTGACGGTTCTGAGGGGAAACAAAGATGTCCACCTCTGGTGTCCTCCACCTGTGGATTAGAAGTTTGAATGAGTTGGGTTCCAGTTTCCACTCATGTGGGTCCATTAGATTTCTGCTTAAGTCATCTGCCAGTGAATTTTGTTTGCCTGGCAGGAACTGAGCTTGCAGGTGCACTTGACTGCTCAAGGCTGTGTTCCACAGAGCCATGGCTAACCTGCAGAGTGGGTAGTAATGAGTTACCCCTAGCTTGTTTATGTACCACATAACTGTGGTGGTGTCCGTCTTTATCAAGAGTTGTCCTGGAAGGATAAGGTATTTGAAGGCTGTCAGTGCATTCTGTACAGCTAACATTTCTTTTTGATTGATATGCAGGTGCATTTGTCTTGGGCTCCATTTGCCTTGAATGCATTTGCCTGCCATGTAAGTCCCCCATGCATAGTCTGATCTGTCTGTTGTTAGGGTTTGGATGGCGGAAAAGGGAGTCCCTCGTTGTGGTAGCAGGCCTCTGCCCACCAAAGGAACTCTGTCCTTAGGTAAGGAATGATAGGAATCACGGTTTCCAGGTCCTGAGAATGTTGACACCACAGACTTTTTAAGTACCATTGAAGTTTCCTCATATGCAAGTCTTGCATATGGAATTAGGAGAACGCATGAGGCCATGAACCCTAGGGCTTGCAGTATTTTTCTTGCACATAGCTGGGTTTGGGTGGCCAGTAGTTTGAAGGAGTTTGTCAAATAAACCTGTTTTTCTGGAGTGAGGAATGCCATCTGGGAAGTTGTGTTCGAGCTTGCTCCCAGGAATACAATTTTTTGGCTGGGTACCAGATGTGATTTCTTTTCGTTGATGGTATACCCCAGAGAAGTTATGAGTCTCTTTACAAATATCAGGTACTGAAGTAGCAATTCCTGACTGTCAGCTTGAATCAGGCAATCGTCCAAGTATGGGTAAATTTGAATTTTTCTCTGCCTGCAGTATGAATACCCTGGGCACAGTACATAAGCCAAAGGGAAGTGCAGAGAACTGACAGTGCATAGAGCCTGCCCTGAAACGTAGATATTTCCTGCAAGATTCCCTTATGGGGATAGGCAGATAAGCTTCCTTTATAAGACTTCAGGTCTGAAACTCGAATAACGAAAATTTCAAGTAGCGGCCAACTGGCACTTGTGAAATGCTTCTGCTTTGGGCTCCGCTCGGAAGGAAAAGCTGATGTAATGGTGTCGGCTGCATGTTTTATACCCCTGATGACCTGATGTCATGGAAGAGGTGACAGCATCCAATGTAGAAATCCGAAGACTCTGGTATTCGGGCCGACTGAGAGCTACCTGCAGGCAGTCAACCCAAGTGTGGTGACTGCAACAGTGAAACACTAAGAACATCAATGCTGTCACAGCCAAAAGGGAGTCACCAACAAGATTTTGGGAGAGCCCTGTTGAATTGTGAATTGTGAATAGGACTTTTGAAGCGAGAGGAAGGGGAGGGAAAGCATAAAGAAACATCCCCTTCCAAGAAAGAGAGAGGGCACCTACCTTCCACACCAGAAGACCTGGGACTCTGGCAAAAAACAGAGGAAGTTGTCTGTTAAGAGGGGAAGCAAACAGATCTATTTGAGGAGTACCCCACTGGTGGATAATGCCCAGAAACACATACTTGTGAAACATCCATTTGTGGGAATTGTCTGCCACAATGTTTTGACCTTACGGAATGTAAACTGCCTGAACGGTCACTTGATACTGGACAGCAAGATCCCATACCAGGAGTGCCAACCAGCAAAGAAGAAAGATGTTGTGCCCCTGCTTGTTTACATACCACATCACTATGGTGTTGTCTTGTACACACCTTGAGAGGTCCTGGGGAGAAAAGAGAATGTAAAGTCTGAAAACCGAGCAGAAGGGCTCTCATTTCTTTCACATTGATGTGCTCCATCTGTTGGAGAGGAGACCAGACACCATTGCACCTTTAGGGACCCAAAAGCTGCTCCTCATCCCACATTTGAAGTGTTGTGTAATATATAATAGAATATTAGTATTTGTATACAATGATGTTCTTATAAATGGTATAATACTGGGTCATTTAATAAGTTTATATGGATGTTATAAGTTTTTTTTTCTTGCTGTTCTCTACTCTTGGTATTTGGAAGTGTGTTTGAATCTGGGTGTGGGACAATTTAATTTAATTGTTTAGATGTTAATGGAATAATTGAGCAATGTGCACTTTATTGGTGGGGTTTAAAAAAGCTGCAGCTAGACTAAGAAGTTATTCCTTGAAAGCTTTTTAGCAGAGGTACCAGAAGCTTGTTAAGTAAAACTTGCAGCACTTTTTGCTTGTCTCCCGTGTTTTTTTTTTTTTTTTGTGAGATTCGATTCAAGGAGCGTTTTATTTTGTGTTGTGTTGTGAACAGCTCCTGAGATGGAAGAAGGGGATGAAAGGGGTGCCATAGGTTTACAGACAACTGCTGAATCCAGCAGTGAAGTTCCTTCTTTAAACATGGAAGAAAGTGAACTACAAAGTCTACAGGATGTGCATGCTGAAGCCAAACAGATTTCAGGAACCACAAATGTTTTCATGTGGAGTTAGGCCAGAGGGAACATAGGGATGGTGGATGTCACAAATCCCAGAGCTCTCAAAAATTCTCTGGCTGTGACAGAGGTCAGAGGAAGAAGACTTTGAAAGAAGGAAATTAAAGTCAAGACACTGTGAGGAAACAAGAGATGCCAGCATAGGCACAGTGTGAATCCTGCACCTCAGAAAAGCATGGTATCAAGAAGAAGTCAGAAGGACTTTTTGAAGTTTACTGTGAACCCTAGGCTTTGCAGAAGGGAAATAGCACAATGAAGATTTTGCAACAGGATCTCTGGAGAAGATGCCCGAAACAGGTGATTGCCCAAGTAAGGAAATACTTGGATCCCCTGAATCCTGCAAAAAGCAATCACAGGAGCCGGCATTTGGTGAATACCCTTGGGGCAGTGGAGAGGCTAAAGGGCAAAGCAGAGAACTGAAAATGCCAGGAAGCAACAGAGAAATGTAAAAACTTCCTGAAAAGGGAATGAATAGGAATATGGAGGTAAGCATCCTTGAGATCCAGAGAAACCAAAAAAGCCTGAGGAAGCAGCAAAGAGAATTATAGTTATGTACTTACCATAACTTGGCATCTGTGTTATCAGTAGTAACCATTCATCACGTTAGGGTCTTGAATCCTATATCGGATACGAGCCGGCATACTCAGAACACAGTTTAGCTCAAGCTATCCCCCCCCTCCTATAATGCTCTGCTGCCCTACACTCCCTCAGATCGAGTTTGCATAAGGAAGGAAGACAAACAAAAGTATTTAGACAAAACAGAACCTCCAAATCCAACCAATCTTCCAGGAAGGGAGTTGGGGGTTGGAGTGTGGGATCGTGATGAATGGTGACTACAGAGAACACAGATGCCAAGTTATGGTAAGTACATAACTCTAAATCTGATGTTATCTAGTCACCATTCCTCACATTAGGGTCAGAGTCCCCAGCTACCTAAATCCTGGGAGGTCTCAAGGAAGGACATGCCGAAGAACCATGGAACCAAATGAAGCCCTTCCTCTGGAAATCAAATCCAACTTATAGTGGGAAATAAAACTGTGGGGAGAAGACCACATTGCTGCTGCACAAATGTCATCTAAAGACTGACTATCTGTAAAGGCAGTGGAAGTAGAAACTGCCTTGGTAGAATGAGCCCACACTGGTGTAGCTAAGGTAATACCTTATGAAGAATAAATAAAGGAAATACATTGTGAAATCCAACAGGAAAAGTGACTTTCAAAATACCCCTGTCCTTTCTATTCAAAGAGAGAAGGCAACAAATAGTTGGTCTGAATGCCTAAATTCTCGCATTCTATGTAAATAAAATTGAAGTTGACAATTAACGTCCAATGTGTGCAGAATATATTCCCCTTTATTGGAATAGTTAGGGAAAAATACTGGTAGATGAATACATTGATTGACATTTGTTGGTAAGGCCACTTTAGGCATGAAGGATGGATCAGGTTTTAGAGACACCCTGTCCTTGTGGAAAATTAAGTAGGGCGGCTTGATAGTAAGAGCTTGCAATTCCGAAACTCTCTTTGCCAAAGTTATTGCCACTAAAAAGGCAGTCCTCCAGGAAAGAAATTTAATATCACACGAAGCCGCTGGTTCAAAGGGAGGTTTTGTCAAAGCCTGCAGGACCAAAGTCAAATCCCATGGAGGAGCAGGGGTTTTAACGGGAGGCCGTAATAGAAAAAACCCTTTTAAAAAAAAAGGCCTTACAGAGGGGAGCAGAAAAGGCAGAATCACCACCAAGGAGAAAATTCGAAACCACTGCCAACTGTACCTTGATAGTGGAAAAACTAGCTCCCTCCTTAAAGAGAGAGGTCAAAAAGAGAAGTATTTTGGGAATAGGGCGGAGAAGGGGTCTAAATTCTTATTCCTCGCCCAAACCGAAAACCTCTTCCATTTACTGGAATAAACTTTCCTACTAGAGGACCTCTGGGAAGCAAGAATAATCTCCTTTACGGGTGAAGCTAGCCTGGACTTCACCAGAATCACTGGAAGTGGACATACCACGCTTTCAGACGTAGGGTCTGAAGATTCAGGAGCAGTAGGAGAGAAGGATGAGATAAGTAGAGCCAGAATTCGATCAAGCACTCAGGATGGATGCCTCAAATGAGACTGTAGGAGGGGGAACCACACCTGCCGAGGCCAAAAGGGGGCAATGAGGATCAGTTGACTCTTGAGGCGTCTGGCTTTCTGAAGTACTCGGGGAATTGGAGGTAACACAGGAAAGGCATACAGGAGCCCGGAGGCCAATCATGGGTGAGCGCATCCCTGGGGGATTCCCCCTCTGGGGGGATCAATGCAAAGAAATTGTTGCATTTGTGGTTCAGAGGAGATGCAAACAGATCGCAGCTCGGATAACCCCATCAACGGAAGATCTGTTGAGCCACCACTGGATTCAGGGACCACTCATGAGCAGTCAATATAGCCCTGCTCAATTTGTCTGCCAACACATTGGATGCTCCAGGAATGTGTGTTGCAATGGGAAAGCGCCCCGTGGCCATCACCCACTCCCAGACCCTCGTGACACAGCAGATAAGAATGTGTGCCCCCTTGCTTACTTATATACCACACAACAGCCATGTTGTCTGATAAAACTGCAACCATTCCCTGAGGAAGGCAGTCTTGAAAGGTTTACAGTGATAAAAGGACTGCCTTCATCTCCAGAATATTGATGTGCAGTTTGGTCTCCGAGGGCGACCATGCCCCTTGGATCGTCTGTCCCTGGAAATGCCCCCCACATCCAAGGAGGGAAGCGTCTGAGGTGACCGTCGCCACAGAGTCAGAGGAACGAAAGGCCTAACTGCTAGAAGATCCAGTGAATGGATACACCACGAAAGATGCCTGTGACACAATGGGGTGAGCCGGATGGGGATGTCGCAACGCTGACCACTGAACTGCAAGGGTCCACTACTGAAGGACTCTCATATGGTACCGAGCCATCGGAAACAAATGGTGGCCGGCATTGATCTTACAGCCCCGAGAATGAGTGAGGCCGGAGAACAGGTTAGCTCCAGCAAGGTCCGAACTTGGTCGCGAATAAGCGACACCCATCGAGGAGGTAAGGCTGTGATCTGAGAGGTGGTATCCAACAGAGTGCCTATGAATTCCAGCTTTTGGGTTGGAATCACAGAGGATTTTGCCATGTTCACTGTAATACCCAGCAGATGGAACAGGGAAAGGACGGTGTGAAGATTGTCCAGTAGTTGATGCATTGTGGGGGCCTGTTAGGAGCCAATAATCCAAATAGGGAAAAACTTGGATTCCCTGCTGTAATACAAATATGGCTAAACTGAC
Source organism: Protopterus annectens (assembly GCF_019279795.1). Taxonomy (NCBI): domain Eukaryota; kingdom Metazoa; phylum Chordata; order Ceratodontiformes; family Protopteridae; genus Protopterus; species Protopterus annectens. The sequence continues at coordinate 1,288,448,885 of NC_056741.1, read as the reverse complement.
TACAGAATATGTGTAGGCCTGATCACTGACACTCTGCTATCAATGGGTTAATATTCATCTTAACATTTTACTTTTCTACTCTTTTCTATGTGTTTAGGGAGGCGGCCAGAATAAGCTTGGCAGTACAAGTTGTTATGATGACTTAACTTGATATCTTGTCTTCCCACCTTTGCTAGTTTGATAGAATATTCTGTTGTTTACATACTTTAGAGTTGATTATACCTCTGTTAGTTTGATAGAATATTCTGTTAACATATTTTAGAGTTGTTTGTACCTTTGCTTGTTTGATAGTATATTCTGTTTACATATTTTAAAGTTGTTTATATATTTAGGGAGTATGATCATGGAAACTTGGGAGGCTTACTGAAGCATCTGTGGGTGACTGGACACCACCCCTGTTTGCTGTCATGTAGTCTGTACTTTTTCTGTGAGAAGGGAACATTCTAGTTATAGGACATGTATGACTTTTGAGTAAACAAGCAGCCTATATAAGCTAGGGTCTCACAGGGGTCTGGTTTGGAGCTCTCCGTGGAATGGATGCATTGCCTGGGCCTGCTCCCGGTTGTAATCTCCAGCCAGATACCAGACTGTTTTGGGCTCCCCAGTCGACGAGGAGGCTGAGATGAAGTGCCAACCAGTGATGTATTAACCTTTTTTTCCCCTCTTATGCTTTAAAGAATTACTGAACTGCATGGCTGAAGTGCTGTCTTGAACTATTAATTCTATTTAGTTACTATTTTGCGCCACTGGTTTTGTTAGCTGAAATATGCTATTAAAGTATACTTTCTGTTTAAAAGTAGGGAGTAGAAATAAAGCTTAATAGATAATTTTTGTAGCGTGTAGTGAATTATTTTGAATCCTGCTCATTAGGCAACACACCTGCAGCCTGAGATGAGCTGCTACCACCGCTATGCAATTGGTGAACATTCGGGAGGGCTGAGGTGAGACCAAAGGGCAGGGCCCGGAACTGAAAATGATTGACTCCCAAGTGAATGTGGAGAAACCTTTCAAGAAACACACTAATTGGAGCTGAGCAATTTGTATCTGAATGACTGAGCGGCAAATGAGATCTGAGGGAGCGTAGGCCAACAGAGCATTACGGGATGGGAGGAGCTTGAGTAGCCGGCTTGGATCCAAGACCTTAACGTGAGGAATGGTGACTAGATAACACCAGATCAAAGGCTGAAGGCATAACATTCAAAAGGAAGGAACCATCAGAAAAGTATTCAGGTGAGAAAGATCCAGAATGGGTCTCAAAGTACCATCCTTCCTGCAGACCAAAAACATTCTTCAGTAAAACCCTTTCTCTCTTTGAACAGCTTGAACCTCTTGAATAGTTCCCAGAGTCAAAAGATCCTGAAGCACCTCTGGAAAGAAGCCTAACTGTTCTTGATGTGGCTGAGGATTACCCAATGAAGGGGGCAAAAGAGATTTCTGAACCATGGAATACCCTTGTCGAATGATGGAAAGAACACAAGAATACTGGGTTATGCTTAACCAAACAGGAAGAAACAGAGAAAGATGAAGAGAAAGAGGAATGTGGCTGGGAAGAGTCTGGTAGTCAGACATTACCTGGTTTATCAGGAAAGGGTGGCTTCTGAGTAGTAGTAGTCTGAGTCGATTTAGCTGGAGAAGCCCTCCTACCACCTTCTTTTACCTTTAGGAGTAGGATGAGACTGCCTTTGAACAAAAGCTGGCTTAGTAGGATAGTTCCTTTGGAACATGAGCACTGGTAATACAAAAATAGGTTTCAAATCCTATAACTCCTTGCCTTTCTCCTGAAGAAGCAGCAGCACCATCAAACAAACATTTGTTTTCCAAAGCATCATCCATCAACTTAGCTTTATCATAATCAGGCAGAGGTTAAAGCCATAGCCAGGAATATCTCCTCAAAACTGATACTGAAGCAGCAGCCCTAGATGAGGCATCTGCTGCATCATAACTACACTTAATAGAATGGTGAGCTACCCGAGAAGAAGCCCCTAACAAAGACAAGGTAGACGTCTTACCTCAGAATGAGGAAGGTCAAAAATAACTTAAGAAGCCTGAGAAAGGAGAGCCAAAACATATCTGGACATGAGTATGATAATTAACAGCCCGAAAGGCTAGGGTGGCTTAAGTATAAATTTTTCTTACCTGGCCTTTCCATAGTCCTGCTACCCTTATCAGAAGGAAGAAGCTTAGTGGAGGGCAGTAATTCTGAAGGCTTATCAGAATAATTACATCTATTTCGACAGCCGGTATTTCAAACAACAGATTGGCATTGCTATGGGGCAGCATGTGGCCTCCTTTATGCAAATATTAACATGGCCTCGTGGGGACATCATTATCTTTACACAAGTGTACACCTTCAGTATATGATGACGTACACCAGATACTTAGATGACATTTTTATCGCTTGGTTTGGTCCAGTGGCCATGAATACATCAATAATACACCATCGTTTTTGCAATTCACATATTCAGTCACAGATAACACTGTAGCATATTTGGATGTTCAGCTTGCCAAGGATAACAATTCTCACACTTTGGCTGCAAAAATATACCGGAAACCAAATTATTCAAAATGCTTTTTAAATTTCAGTAGTAAACACCCATTTCATCAGAAGCAGGCCACCATAAAAGGGCAAATGGTCTGCACCGCTAAGATTGTTACCAATTACAATGATTTTATTGAGGAGTGCAATAACCTGTCTATGATGTTTTCTAACAGAGGCCATCCAGCTAAGTTGATTGTGGATACGAAATTTAATGTTACTAGAAAGCGTTCTTCAGGTTTTAATGCCCCATTGTTATGCAAACTGGGGTGTGATCCATCTGGGGTTAATAATTCAGAAGAAATGGCAATAACTTCAGAGCTGCCAACAGGCCGGTTGAATAGGCAGTGTACAGAAATGTTGAACATAACATGGTAGTTCATCATTTAGTTTGGGAATTGGCCACCCTTTGGTCACTACCTATAGCGCGGACAATGACAATATTTCGGACATCATCTATAAGAACTGGCAGCTCATCATCAGGAGCAGCGACACCTATGAAGTGCTGGGAGCACGGCTAAAAATTGTACATAAATGGGGTATTAATTTTAAAAACATATTTGATCACATTTCTAGTACCCGGGTTATTAAAACCAGAAAAATGTCAAAATGTGGCTTTTATTCACGATGATGTTACATTTACTGTGGCAATGAGACTCAAGTGAATAATGAATGTATAAAAATACCGGACCAGTTCAACTGTTAAACTACTGGTGTTACTTATACTGCTCTGTGTTCTTGCTGTCCCACCTTTTAAATCAGCATGACAGAGCGAAAACTGAGACAGGTCATTTATGAACACATGTATGTCAACAGGAGGCACAAGTCCACTAATGCACTGTATAAAAATACCGAATATAATGGACATAAATTTCAGTTTGCAGTCACAGAAAAGGTGGAACTTAGTCCAAGGGGTGGGTCCATACTCCATATTACTGGAACAGAGAGAATGGTGGTGGCAGATTTCTTAGATGCTACCCCCCCCCCCCAGGCTTAAATGATATTCTACTAATATTATTCTTAGAATGAAAGCTTATTCAAAACAAATCAACACTTTGTTTATTTGAAAATACCATGTCCAATTTTGGATTGTAAAAGGTCCGTTTACTGTTCAGTGATAATGCCTTATAACTGAATAGTAGGTGTAAGCATGAGATTTTATGATTGTTAGTCATTTAAGCACATTTTAGATGTGTTTATTTATAAGACACATTGTTTATTTTTAGTATGCTGCTACAAAAGTTGGATTATACTGACGATTATAGCTTTAAAGTTTCTGGCTCCATTCTACTTTAAATAATCACATAACTGCACTGTATAAACGTGATTATATGACTTAATTCTTTTATCTGATGAAGTCTAAATGTATTTTGGATGAAAGCTCTTATATGGTTTTATTTAATAAAGTTTCAGTGATTTTATAATAATTGCTTGTGAATTTTACCAAGTCTACCACTCTTCCTATTAGTTAATTGTTTTAGTTGTGGTTTGATATTTATGGAGAGCTAAAAAGTACAGTTTTGTACCTACCATAAATGTAGATGTCCGATAGGTATGCATCTGCAGTCATAACATATGGGTTGTCCTGCTCAGGCAGCCCTCGGTCGGCCCGATTCCAAAGTCTGGGTCTGGCCTCGGCTGATGTCGCACTTCACCCGATGTCATAGCTCCTGGGGTATAAAGGCATCAGCCGACACCATTTTCCTCACTGTTTCTTGCCCCAGATGCCAGGTGCCCTCTAGGAAGGCTAAATTTGGATAAATGTTGAAAATTCCAAACAGTAGCAAACAAAATATATATATATATATATATATATACATATATACATACAAACAAATACACCATAACAGATTCCCCCAGCTAGCTGAAAGAAGGGTAAGCACCCTAGGAATACCACAGAGGGGAAGGAGGGTGGGTAATCCTGACTGCAGATGCATACCTATCAGACATCTACATTTATGGTAGGTACAAAACTGTACTATGTCCTTCAAGGATGCATCTGCAGTCATAACATATGGGTAGAATACCATAGCCAAACTGGGGGAGGAGGCACTAAGATAAAGATGGTGTAGTTAAGATCCCTTGTAAAACTGCAGTTGCAAAGCCTGCTCGGGATCTGGAGTATAAAGGAAGATTGTAATGCTTGGCAAATGTATGCACGGAGCTCCAAGTAGCAGCTTCTAAAATGTCTTTGGTAGCCACTCCTCGTAGGAAAGCTGTAGTGGTGGCTGTAGCCCTTGTGGGGTGAGGCCTGATATTTTCAGTAGTTGCCTTTCCATGAAAAGAGTAACAGAATCAAATGCAATTTCCTATCCATTTTGAAATTGTCTGTTTGGAAATTGCTTTTCCTTGCATTCCTGTTGCATATGCTACCAGAAGCTGGTCAGTTTTTCTGCTGGTCTTAGTTCTGTCCAGATAGTAGCGCAGTTGTCTATGTACATCCAAGGTGTGTAGTAGCTTTTCCCCCCTGTTCTGTGGGTTAGGGAAGAACGTAGGTAAATGAATAGCTTGGTTCAAGGATACCCTGGATACCACCTTTGGCATGAAAGTAGGATTGGTTCTCAGAGACACTCTATCCTGGTGAAAGATAAGGAAAGGCTGTACTGCCATTAATGCCTGTAACTCGGATACCCTTCTTGCTGAAGTGATTGCTAGAAGGAAGGCAGTTTTCCAAGATAAGAACTGTAAGTCTGCTGATGCAGCTGGTTCAAAAGGGGGAAGTGTTAATTTTTCCAGCACAAAATTGAGATCCCATGCAGGCAGAGGTGGTTTCCTTGGAGGTTTTACATTTTTGATCCCTCTTAGAAATTGTCTGAGGAGAGGTTGAGAGAAGATAGGAGGATCCATGTTGTACTCTGCTGAAATTGCTGAAGCATGAATCTTAATGGAAGAATAGGACAGGCCATTGTGGAACAGTTCTGCTAAGTATTCTAGGATGTGTGCTAGGTCTGCAAGCGTGACATCTGTTCCCTTTGATGCGCTCCAAATGAGGAATCTCTTCCATTTGGCTGAGTATGTTTTCCTTGTGGAGTGTCTGCGAGCCTCCAGGATAATGTCCTTGACCCTCGGAGATAAAACAGGTTGGTTTTGTTTTATGCAATTTTCCAGGCAGTTAGCTGCAGCGTTTTCAAGTTTGGATGCAGGGTCTTGTAGTTGTTCTGTGTTAGAAGTAAAGGCCATAGAGGTAGAGGCCATGGGTTTGTCCGAGACATGCTTCTCAGTAGCGGGTACCAATGTTGCCTTGGCCAGTCTGGAGCTATCAGAATTACCTTTGGCTGTTCCTCCCTGATCTTCAGTAGAACTTTGTACATCAATGGGAGAGGTGGAAAGGCATAAACTGTCAGGGCCCTCCAGCTGAAAGAAAGGGAGTCCACCCTCCAGGCTTGTGGGTGGTATTCTCTTGAGCAGAATTTCTTCAGTTGGTGGTTGAGTGGGGAGGCAAACAGGTCTATTTCTGGCATTCCCCATTTCTTTGTTATGGTTTTGAAGATATCTGGATGTAGCATCCATTCGTGAGCATCCGTGGTAGTTCTGCTTAATTTGTCCGCTAGTGAATTCTCTTTCCCTGGTACGAATCTGGCCTGCAGTTGAATGTTGAGATTCAGGCCTAGGTTCCACAGTTCCATTGCCATCCGGCATAAAGGGTAGGAATGTGTGCCTCCCTGTTTGTTGATGTACCACATTGACTGTGGTATTGTCCATCCTTATCAGCAGGTGTCCTTGCTGGAGGAATGATTTGAATGCCTCTATTGCATGCTTCACTGCCAGCATCTCCTTTAGATTTATGTGTAGATTCAGCTGGTCTTGGGACCAGAGGCCTTGGATACACTTGTCTTCCATGTGTGCGCCCCAGCCTAGGTCTGAGGCGTCCGTGGTGATGGTCTGCTTTGGTTGTGGTTTGTGGAAAGGCAACCCTCTGTTGGTCTGGCAGGCCTGAGCCCACCACAGGAATTCCTTTTTCAGGCATGGAATGATTGGTATCATGGTTTCTAGACTGTGTCTGTGTTGAGACCATACATTTCTTAGGTACCATTGTAATTTTCTCATATGCAGTCTGGCATGTGGGATCAAGATTATGCAGGATGCCATGTGACCCAGGGCCTGCAGGACTTTCCTTGCAGTAAGCTGAGTTTGTCTTGTCAATGCCGTGAAGTAGACTGGAAGTTGTTTTTGTTTTTCCTCTGTGAGAAAAGCCATCTGAGTTATTGTATCCAGTTCTGCACCCAAAAATGTTATCCTTTGGGATGGCACTAGTCTTGACTTCTGTATGTTGACTGTGTATCCCAAGGCTTGCAGCAGTTGTATGACATAGGCCAAATCCTTTATTATTTTGTCTTGTTGTCCGCTTGTATTAGGCAGTCGTCCAGGTATGGGTAGATTTGAAATCCCTGAAGCCTGCAATGTGCAATTACTGATGCCAGGCATTTCGTGAATACTCTGGGCGCAGTAGATAAGCCAAAGGGCAATGCTGAGAATTGATAATGCTCTGATCCTGCAAGAAATCTGAGGTGTCTTCTGCAATCTGGTCGTATAGGGACGTGCAGGTATGCCTCCTTGAGATCTAGAGTCACCAGCCAAGACTCCTTGCCCAACATGGGAAGAAGTTGCTGTAGGGTCAGCATCTTGAATTTTGGTACAATGAGATATGTGTTCAGTGCGGACAAGTCGAGAATAGGCCTCCATTGAGTTTCTTTTCTTGGTACAAGGAATAGTCTGGAGTAAAATCCTTGGTCTTGTTCCATAGATGGTACCTTTTCTATTGCTCTCATCCTTAGCAAGTTGATGACTTGTTTTAGAGCCTCTGACTTCTGGCTTGGTGGAAGGTTTGGCATTCCTCTCTTTTTTTGGTAAAATGTGGAAGTGAAACCTGTAGCCTTTGTCTATTGTTTGCAAAGTCCATTTGTCTCCTGTAATGCAATGCCAGTTTTTTGAAAATAAAGCTAACTTTCCGCCCAAGGGTGCTTCCAATTGTTCCCTGGTAGGCGGAATCAGAGCCAAGTCATTGTGTCTGTCCTGTGGAAGTGGTTGCAGTCGCAGCTGTGGAGGCACTCCTCTGGTTGTCAGGTTGCCACTAACGGCCCCTGTAGGCACCCCTTGATTGACCTCTGCCTCTTGGGCGTCTATTTCTGCCTCTCTGTGCTCTGGAGGTGTCTGGAAAGGACCGATTCTTTGAAGGCCAATTTCTGCTGAACCTCGGAGGTTGGACCTACAGAAAATCCTTGACTGTTTGCACAGATTTTGCTTTTTCTTCCACTTTCTTTAGTACCTCCTGTGGAGGGGAGCCAAATAAACTTTGTTTCTCCATAGGGGCATCCAGGAGTTTTGACTTAACACGGTCTGGCAAGGATTGCTCTTTTAGCCAGGCATGCCTTCGAATCACTGCTCCAGTCATAGCTGATCTAAATGAAGCCTCCAGTGCATCATAGCCACATTTTAAAAAATGATTACTGACCTGCTGAGAATTGTGTACCAACTCCCGAAGGGACTTACGGTCTAAAGGTTCAGGAGAGGAAAGATTTTTATTCAGCTGATCTAACAAAAATTCCTGGTACTGTATCATGTGAAATTGACAGTTTAAAGCCCTGGCAGAAAGAGTAGCAGATGTATAAACTTTTTTACCCCATCTCTCTAATGCTCTTGATTCTCTTTCAGAGGGTAGAGGGTTTTTGGCAGAGGCAGCTGCAACACCCTTGGGGCCCTGAGAAATGGTTTCTGGGTCTGCAGCATGGGCCTTGTACAAGTGGAAGTGAGAGACCGGGACCCTGTAATATCTGTCAGGTTTAGCAGGGGCCGGGGGAAGAGAATCAGGGGCTGAACTGGCATCATTGTATGCATCATCAACAACTGAAGGCCTATGCTGTGGTAAGTGTAAAAAAGTCCTTAGCCTTTTCCTAGAATCAGAAAAATCCTGACCCTGCCATTGGAAATGTTCCCTCATTGAATGTAGAGTTTCCCCAAATGAAAACTCTTCTGGGGGGGGGAGGCAGAAGGAGATGAGTCTTCTGCATCCGAATCCTCATAAGGTGAGTATGGTCCTTCCTGATGGTCTGATAAATCTGATCCATCCGAGGAATAGTCAGAGGAAAGAGGTTCAGGAGGTTCAGTCCTAGGCCTTTTTTCAGGAGGAGGTTGTGAGGCCCTGTCTGGGTGAGGTTGGGATCCCCTGATCAAAGAAATAAGGTCCTCAGCAAGGCTGAGAATCTGAGAACTTGAGGAAGGTCTGTGAGGGGGAGCTTTTGTAGGTAAGGCCTTGGAAAGTTTAGCTGCTTTAGCCCTGGAGAAGGCCTTAATGGACATAGAAGCAGGGGGTCTAGCTGCCCCACGTGCAGGAGTAGAAATGTCCAACGGAATGGTGTCGGACAATTCTTGTGTGCCTGCTTCTTCGGTAGGAATTTCTGTAGCCGACTCAGCCGGGGCCTCTGAGGCCTCGGTCGGAGGCATGCTAGCGGCGAAGGAAGAACCGAGGATTCGGTTTCAGCGAAACCGAGACACTCGCGGTAGGCCTAACCGTGGTTTCAGCGAAACCGGGCATGAAAGTGTCGGTCCTTTTCCTTGCGTTTTTTAGCTAAATGAGTAGTGGGAGTCTCCGACGGCATTTTATATGCAAAAGCGGGACCAAAAAACTCTTCTGCAAACTCCGACCGACGTCTAAGTGTCCGTCGGTTGAAGGAGGCACAGGCTAAACAAGCTGAGATGTCGTGGTCTGGGCCTAAGCAAGGAAGGCAGTAAGAGTGGAAATCCTTATGAGGTATTTGTTTCCCACAAGTTAAACAATTATTTACTTTTTCTGACATCGGCTGAGGCAAGAAAGAGTCCCCAACGGGGTACTTAGCTTTTAGAAGTCTTTGGTAGCTGAAATCTCTGGATCTGACTGACCGGCACTTGCGAACAGCTTCTGCTTCGGGCACCGCGCGGCAAGAAAGACTGAGGAAAATGGCGTCGGCTGATGCCTTTATACCCCAGGAGCTATGACGTCGGGTGAAGTGCGACATCAGCCGAGGCCAGACCCAGACTTTGGAATCGGGCCGACCGAGGGCTGCCTGAGGCAGGACAACCCATATGTTATGACTGCAGATGCATCCTTGAAGGACATCATATCTGGACACGAGTATGACAATTAACAGCCCGAAAGGCTAGGGTGGCTGAAGTAAAAACTTTCTCACCCAGCCTTTCCATAGTCCTGCTGCCCTTATCAGAAGGAAGAAGCTTAATGGACGGCAGTAATTTTGAAGGCTTATCTGATGCCACAGAGACCACCGAAGGGTCTGCAGATGGACGCTCATGAAGAAATTTACAATCATCAGGTACTTTATAAAAACAATGAGGTTTCTTAGGAGCATGGGGCTGAGAAGCAGAAGAAAGGCATCCAGTAAAGCAGCCAAAATAGAAGGAACAGCAGAGGGTCTAGGAGACTCCATTTGAAAGAGCTCATAATATCCTCCTGTGCACCTCAGACACCTGGGAACAATCTCATTTAAAGAACTCCATCCTCCTAGCAATGGTATCCCCAAAAGGAATATCCTTAAAAGCAGATTCAAGACTGGTAGACTACTGTTCCAAAGAACCACACTCAAGAGGGGAAGGAATCTGGGTAGAATAAGCCAAGGATTCCTCATCTGAATCCTCCTCTTCTTCAGACCAATCCCAATTCCTAGATCACTTGAGAGGGGAAGATGACCGGGGAGGAGGCTTCAAAGCCATAAGGGCATTAAATAAGGCTTGCGTAATATTCTACCATTCACTTTGAGGGTCCTTGGGAGCGGAAGAAACAGGTTTTATCTTTTGCTTCTTTTTTATGGGGACTTTCACCTTATCAAACATTGAAGGTTATGACAAAGGCCTGCACTCAATATTCGTAGTCAGGGCTTACTCCTTCACCAGAATCTGAGGAACCCGCTAGGCCCTTCAGTGATGATCAGCCATGGTTCCCCTTGTACATCCAAAATTGATGCCTGCAATGCCTCAGAGGACATGCGAGCAGTCAGATACATGCCAGCCTCTAAAACAGTCAGGGAGAGGAATCCAACCCAAGAACCGGCCAAACCTCCGGGCTTTCATCAGCCTCGATAGAGATGTCCAATGTAGGAGAGGCAGCTGAAGAATCCAACCTAACTTTTTGGCTGCCTTCTTTGAACACGCCTGACCCTCAAGCCTGGAAATAACCTCCATAGTGTCTTTCACTAAAAATTTTAGACCCTGATTTTCTAAATAAATAGTGAGGGATTAAAGACGACTATGTAAGGCCTTTGGCACAAAGGCCTGAATGATTGTGAGAAGCCCCTAAACAAAACAAATACTGCTCATGACAGTCTTTATGGGGAATCTGTCTCCCACACTGCCATTTACCCTTCCTGGAGGACATGAAACCCCAAAGTAAAACAAAAACAACAAAAGACAAGCAAAAAACCCAAATGGGGCACTTATTTGAATGGCTAGGTACACCAGCAATGACTTGGGCGATCAGACAGATAATCAGAGATGGTGTCTGGACTGATGGAAAAAAAGTTCTGAGGATGGTACATCCGGACGTCACCTTTATGCCCTACATTATGCAAGGAGCATATCTGTGACGTATCGCGTACCTAAAGGCTTTGGTATACTGTCCAGACATTGGGCCACCCTTGGCAGGGGATCCCTCATGTTATGAATACTACAACAGTGAAATGGAAGGACATCAAAAGCTACTCAGGACAAGCTAAAGGTGTTACTGCTCAATGCTAGGAGCCTCAACAAGCAACTGCACTGCCTGGAAGCTCTCCTCACCCTGGGGAATGCTGATGTCACTGCAGTTATTGAAACATGGTTCAAAGCCACAGAAAGCACTCCCACAATGCATGGCTATAATGCCTTCCATACACTGTTCACCCACTAAACATGAAAGAGTAAAAGGCGGAGGTGCATCTATCTACATAAAGGATAAGCACACCTCAAGGCTGATCAAACAATATGACATGCTTGAGCTACTCCATGTCCAACTAACCATGGGAAAAATTCATTACTATATTTTTGCTAGCTACAGATACCCTATTATGAACCAGGAAACGTATACATAATACCTGAAGTTACTATAATCACTCAACATCCAGTCCAATACCATAATCATGGGTAATTTTAACTACTCCTCCATTAACTGGGAGGCATACATGACCACTAACATGCAGGCCCACAGATTTCTTGACTTTGTAAATTCAAATGCCCTGGAGCAGTTAGTCTACACTTCCACTAGGGGAACAAATATCCTAGATGTGGGACTCGCAAATATGGGAAAGTGCTGCATTTCCCTAGTATTATGTCCTCACTAGTAAAAATCACAAAGCCTTCTAAGATTACCCTTGAAATAAAGGTAAAACTTGTCCTCCCACCTAACCACAAAAACGTTAAGAACTTCTCTAAGGTAAATTATCCCCTATTAGGGGATGGCATAGCTAGTTTCCAAGCTTCCCCAAACCAAGAAAACACAGAAACCTATGCAGAGGCATACACAAATGCCCTGTATGACCACATAAACAAGTGCATAGAAACGACAGTACCAGACCAAAATAAAACTGCAAAAACAAGCCACCCAAATGAACCCCTGGTATTAACTCATTCCCCCTCCAGTACAGCTTTTTTTGAGTGTGTACTTTTAACTCCCAGTGGGTGTGGTTTGAACCTTTAAAAAAAACTAAGGTATCACCTTACAATTCAAAATAAATATTCATAGCTCTGGAACTATAAGTGTCCCTAGAAAACCGTACATGGTAAACTATTTAGGATGAATTATTTTTTATACTGGTGGCAGTCATTCAGCTACATGCTTTAAACTTGATTTTATAAGCCAAAATAAAGGCAGTGAATATTCACTTTGTAATGTTGTACACACAGCTTATGGTATCTCAGTAGCTACAACCACCACCAGCAGGATTTTCTTCATACAGCTGTGAGCTTTCATATAATGCTATGCAGTTCTGTCTGTGTAACTGGAATGCTGAGATATTTAGAGAAATATGAAAATTATTACAATACAAATAGAGAGTATACAAATAATATGTAATATCTCTTTAGCTGCATTAGACAGAGATCAAATATCAATACAACTGTGTTTACCATCATGTATGCTTTAAGATGAAATCTTCAATTAGCAAGGCTTTGGAATTATTAATGCAAATATTAACAAGCAGTACTGGATGCCTACAGACACCAGCTGGAATTAACTGCAAAAATGCCTGGAGGCACACACTGCTGTAACGTTTGGCAGATTAATCCTTTTTAAAGTTTTTTTTCACATCATTAACACTGGAACCATCACATTGTACAATACTTTTTGTTTTAATAGAAACCCTCAAGCAAAGAAATAAACACACCCCATAATACCCCTATAACCTGTTAACTCAATACAAATACAAAACTATGTACATCTTCAAATAATGAAGTTTACCCCTCCTAATAGGAACATTTGACCCAAACAGACAGCTGCTAACGCAGACCTTAATTAACCTGAATTGGATGCTATCCATGCTAAGATGCACATGATTGCTTGTGCTTCTACCTAAAAAAAAGAACAGACACCGGTTAAATCTATCTTTATTCCTCCTTCCAGATGCGAAAACAACTTACGTGCTTTCAGAATATATTAACTTTTAAACTTGAAGAAACCAGTGTTCTATATTTTTGATTGGCCTATCAGCTTGTCTCCATGGAAAAGGAAAAGGAAAAATCTGGTCCTCTGGTGCAGCCTGAAAGACAAGCTGAAACACTTATAGCTAAAAGAAAACGTCATTACATTCAGTGTTCTCACGTTTACTTGTTTCCACTTAAAGCTCATTAGATTAATCCAAGAGTCTTAATCTAGACATTCACTCCTGCAAAAGTAAGAGAAGACATACCAGCTCTACATATGTTATGATATGTGTACTTTTGGACCTCATCCTTCACCCCCAAAACCCAAGACTGCAGCATATTAACTTAACCATGCTTTTGTCTAGCCTTTCTTCAGTTTAAATTCCAAAAAAGAAAAAGGCACCCCTTTACTTTAGTAATGCTATCACATAAAAAAACTAAAAATAATTATAAAACATGCAATTTATACTATGAAAAGATTAACAGAAATACTGTTAAAATAAACTGTTTTACTTGCTGTTAGCTTTTTCCCCCTTATTCCCCTCCCCTTAGTATCCTTCCAAACATTAATGACACAAAGTTAGGCAAATGCTTTTCAGTTCCGCACAAATTTAATAAAGTCAGCAAAAGTCCACTCTTCCCATTTTTTCTTCTACAGCCATATTTCACAAATGTGACTGACTCACAAATATGACAGAAGCTTTGCCGTCTCACATTTGTTCACCAATTTCAGTGTTATCAGTCTTCCTCATGTTAATCTCCAAACAACTCCAGTTCACTTCCAAGGTATTCTCAACTCTTCTAGTCAGCTCCTCTGCTTTTCTCCCTCAAGCATTTTCCTTTGGAACACTGGAAAATGTTTCACTGGCAAAAGTATCTCTGTTTTCTTTATTAGCAGAAGAATGAGAAGTACAGTACCCTTCTGCTTGACGGTTCACTTTTTGTTGGACAAACTTTTGTATTTCCTCCTTAGCCTGTTCTGCATAAAAAATAGTTTTATCCTCCAGGAAAAACATATTCTGAAGACAGCTGGATACAGCAGCCTGAATCTCACACCTACCGCTCAACATTACCCAATTTCTGGAATAATCAGAAGAGAACCATTTTCCACAAACACTCTAGTGTCTCCAACTTTTAATACTTTCTCCTTTTTCCAGTTTTGTCGGGATCAACTCTTTCTGCTGGTAGGTTTGCATCTTTAGTAATACAGGTCTTGGCTGCTGTCTCATGGCCAGAATTTGGAGCATACACACCATGTGCCCTTTCAATTAACAGTTCCTGTTGTGGAATACCAGCCCAGTTGCTTATTTGTGCCTTCATAAAATTAATACAGTCTGTTCTTTCTAGCTGCTCTGGTACAGCAGAATATCGCAGATTTCCCCCCAAGTGCTCTGTCCTCTTCTACCATTTTTTTGAAATATCTAATCTTGAGCAGTCTCACACTCAGCCAGACTTTTCTTCTTTTTGACCGCTGATTTTTGTAGTTTTATCAACTCATCTGAATATCTGTTTAAAGCTTCCACCATTTTTTCAGCCTTTTATTTGAGTTGATATAATCATTCAATGTTTCATTTCTTTTAATCAGCTCTGAGCACATTTGACTCATTTTTTTTCATCTAGATTACTGGATGCCATGTCTCACACCAAAACTGGAGCATGAACTACTTTTTGCTGAACATCTGCAGGATTCTTCCCAGTCAAGTGTTTTTTCTTCACCTTCTCTAGTTGATTTTCTTTCAGGATCTCTTACTTTCTTTTTTGCTGGCATTCAGGCAGTGTACTTACTAGCCAGTAACTGAATTTCTAAAAGTGTTAGTGCTTCGGGCTCTTGTGTAAGCTGCTGATCAGTGTGTGGCCATCTTGTAAAACCCAAAAAGGGATACTTCCTGTCTAATAAAACTATACAAAGTTTACATTATGTCAACTGTGGGGTATAACATTTTTTTCTACACAATATTGGCCAATTAAAACATATAGAAGCTGTGCAAAGAAAATTTACCAAACAACTACCCACTGCAAAGGATATGCACTACAAAGATGGGTGTGAACAACTAGGTCAACTTACTTTGCATTACAGACATATCATAGGCAAACTCGTATACTTGCATATAAAGTATTCAGTGACTTATTTCTTCAGTTATCTCTAGGTGTTGAGGTGTACAACAAAGACTCACAAGCATCACAACTTAAAATTCTACTTGGAATTATGTTATATAAATGTCAGAGATGGTTATATGACTCACAGAACAACACAATTACGGAATATATCAGAGGTGCCATCACTAACTTTAAATCACCTTTTGATAAATTCTGATAAATACATATTTGTTCCTATACTCACTGAGATAATGTCCCCTGAAGGGCATTAAAGCCAGAACACTTTCCTAAAAACTTATGAACTTTTTTCCCAGTTTACTGGTGACGTTTTACTTTAAACCTAATTGGAAATCCATTCCCTTCTTGCAAATGGTTGTTACACTGTTTGCATCACCTCCAACTTACTTTGACTTATGTTTAATACAATTGTAACAAAGAGTACCAGAACATAAATCTATCCATGAGACAGCATATACCCACCTTCAAACAAAACTCTTTGGGCTATTAACAATGCATCCCCTCAGCATCAAGCAAATTCTAGCAGATTAGTGCAAAGGAGTAAGGCTATCATCTACTAAATAAGCTTCAACCTCTAATCTGGGGCATACCTCTCAACTGTCCTGATTTTCACAGAACGTCCAGATTTTCACCTCATTTTTATGGTCTGTTTTTCATAAAATTGTGTTTTTTTGGCACATCACTAAAGACTGAAGTCAGAAAATAATGGCAGACATTTGAGTTTCAGACGTTATATCCTTCAGAAAAGTCATGTTCATGCAAAAACTCTTATTCAATCAACTTTTTAGACTTGTTAGTGCAATATTTAAAAAAGTGCCCCTATTTACATGGCTTTGTTCCCCAATTATTTGGGCCTTTGTCCAGATTTCTTGCTCTAAGATTGACTCCTTTAGGCAGTCTGCATTTGTCTACTGTGCAACTCTAAGCAAGTTACTCAACCAGATAATATTCTTGGGTCGCCCTACTGGGTTAACTCTTAACAAGCAAACAAAGACTATTTTATAGCTAAAAGAGCCTATCACTGTGAGGTCACATGATATATTCAGTTAAACAAGTTCTACCTTTAAAACTATTTGTTCACATTCATAACATCATGGCATTTAACTCATTAATACAAGTACATTGCCACATTTACTTTCATTCCATATTTACTTGAGCTGTTTTTAATTTAAAAAAGCTTCTAAAACTGCATTTTAAGCCAAGGCTCAATACATTTAATGTATCCCTCAGTAACATTAACTGAGGGATAATGTGAGCTTTAACTGAGGGATATTGTGAGCTGTGACCATATACTTTAATGGAAGTATCTTCCAGCAAGCAAGGCAATGCATGCTTTAAAGTATATAGATGCACCGTATAATTTTCCAAAGTTTAGCTTCAGTAACAGAATCTTGGGGACAACCTATGTGTTGGTATAATGCTCAGACATACAGTATCCTAGGCAGAAAATGTCCCTGCTGTCAGCATTGCTGCAATAGTGATTTGATGAATATCTACTTCGCAGCTCACTCTAGGAACAAAGTAGCAGTTGAGGGTAACAAAACACCTGGGGGTGTCTGTGGAGGGAGGAAGAGGAAAAACAAGCTTCCAGTATATGTAAATAGAGAAAATAATTTAGAGAAAAAGGTGCCTGGTACTATTTCAGATCAGGCTGATCTCAGTATGTTCTTCCCAGGGAACTGGTCTATAAGGCATGAGATATGTTTTTCCCCCCTTTTTCGTTCTCATGTCACATGTAGGCCAAGATGAAATATCTTCTGTCTGCAATGTAACAGGTACTGTGACTCTGTCATCTAAATTAATTTGATTAATAACTGGTTTAGGGACACTGTTCTTGATAAATTTATCAAATTTGGAAGCTGTGATTAAACTCTCTGTGTAAACTGTTCAAAGGAAACCAGACAAAGCCATGCCTTTGTATATTTTACCATTTTATAATATAAACTTAGAGAAAAAAAATCACATCCCTGTCTTTTGCATTTTTACAGAGTACATTTCCAGTCTCTCAGAGGGTGTTGGGACAAAACGGGAGTGACACTTTAGTCAACTGCTTTTATGGTTATTAAAATTGCACACTGTGTATTAGGTAAAACTGGTAGCTCGTGCCACTCAGAACTAAATTTTAAAAATACCAAAAGCAGTCCAAAAGACACATGCTGCTGTGAAACAATGCTACAACCTTCCAAGAATGAAGAACATGGTCTTTAATTTCAAATAAAGCCTGGTGCTAAAATACTTCAGCATTAACAAAATGCTGAGATCAGACTACAGTCATTATACCTCTGACAATGGAAGGAGTGTTAAAACCTCGTGTAGTACATTAAATGGGGATAAAAATGAAGTAAGAAGAAAGAATAGTTGTGTAAAATCTTACCATAACCATAGATGTCCTTCTCTTCCATGTTGCAGTATGCATACTGTGGGATTTCCAGCTCTCAGGCGATCCTACATCGGCCCCTATACAAAAGCTTAAGCCTGGCTGCTGTAGGTGTGTGGGACGTCACACGTAGGGCCATAAACCTTGGGAGTAAAAATGTAACGTCGGCACACACAGACCCAAGAACTTGAAGCCCAGAGAAAAGACTAAGGCCAAGGAGAAGCAAAAGCAAATGTCCTTGCAGGGCTGCAATGAGTGGCCTGCAATGAGGGTATACCCTAGAGAAGATAGAGGATATAAGGGGGATGGAGGGGGGAAAGAAATACTGCAACATGGAGAGGAAATCAGGGGGGTGGAGGGTGGAAAGAAATACTGCAACATGGAAGAGAAGGACATCTATGGTTATGGTAAGATTTTACACAACTATTCTATGTCCTTCTCTTCCCATGCTGCAGTATTCATACTGTGGGAGAGTACCACAGCTAGAATAACTGTTGGGAAGTGGCACAGGTGGAGGATTCTAGGAATCCTTGCAGGATTGCCCTGGCCCTAGAGACCTGGTCCAGCTTGTAGTGCTTGGTGAAAGTAGGGACTGTGGACTAGGTGGATGCCTCCATGATGGAAGCTGTGTCTAGTCCTTTCATGAAGGCGTTAGAGGTAGCCATGCCTCTGGTACAATGTGCTCACACTCCTTGAGGCAATGGTTTGTGATGATGAGAGTATCAAAAAAAGGTGGATTTTTTGATCCAGGAGGAGATAAGTTTGTTTGGATACTGCCTTACTCAAGGGCCTGGGATGGAATGAAATGAACAGTTGGTCAGATTTTCCGAAACACTTGGTTTTGTCCAAGAAGAATCTCAGTTGCCTATGTACATCAAGGGAATGGAGGATCCTCTCTGCGGAGTTAGTAGGAGGGGGAAGAAGGTGGGTGGGTGAACAGACTGATTTAAGGAAAGCTCATTAACTATTTTGGGCATAAAGGAATGATTAGTGCGTACAGAAACCTTGTCATTGTGGAAAGTGGTGTAAGGAGGCAAGCCATCAGGGTCTGTAATTCAGACACTCTTCTACCAGAGGTAATGGTGACTGAAAGGATGGTTTTCCATATGCACATTTGAAGAGATGCTGGGGCTGGCTGGCTCAATAGGGGGGAGGATAAGCTTTTATAGCACAAAGTTGAGATCCTAGGGAAAAGGAATGGGTTTACTTGGTGGTCTGATGTGTAAGACCCCTCTCAGGAAAAGTTTTACATCCAGTCTAGAGAGAAGAGATGGCTGTGAAGACAAGCATGCAGAAATGGCTGAGAGATGGACTTAACAGAAGAGTAAGCTAGTCCCTCCTAAATGAGTCTGCAAGTATAGCTCAGGACCAGGGGAGGATATGCTAGAAATGGGCCTTGTTTCTCAGAGAACACCATTTTGAAAATATTTGCCATTTAGACAAGTAGTTTTTTTCTAGTTGTTGGTTTCCTGGCCTCCCTCAGGACACAGAGCACATCCTCTGAGTAGTGTCTTCTAAAAGGGATCAAAAGTTGATCACCCACAGAGTTAGTTGCATTAAAGACAGTTGTGGGTGCAGGAAGGATCCCTGCTGTTGAGTTAGTAGGTCCACCTGGTGGTGTAACTTGTGGTGATTGCCCTTGGCTAGTGAGAACAGAAGGGGGAACCAGTGTTGTCTTGGCTAATAGGGAGTCACCAGCAAGATTTCTGGTTGCTCCTTCTTGATTTTCAGAAGAATTCTTTGAATTAGAGGGAAGGACGGGAAGGCATATTAGGTACATTCCATGCCATGACAAACTGAAGGCATCCCCGCTCCAAGCTAGTGGTAAGTCCTGCTGCAAAATAAGTTCAGTTGTCTGTTCTGGGGAGAGGCAAACAGATCCAGTTGTGGTGTGCCCCACTGGTGGACTATGTGTACGAAAGTATCCCTGTGCAACACCCATTCGTGTTGCAGAGATGTGGTTCTGCTGAGCAAGTCCGCTTGCTTGTTTTCCTGAGGGAGGATGTATGAAGCTTTCAGAAAGACCGTGTGTTTTGCCGCTATTTCCCAGATTAGCAGGGTTAACAGACATAACCTGTATGCCTTTGTCTCCCCTCTTGTTTGTTTAGATACCACATGACCGTCGTGTTGTCTGTCACAATGTGGAGTATTACTGGTTGCAGCATGGGAAGGAAAACTTTTATTAGAGCTAGGAGGACAGCAGTCATCTCCCTGACACTGATGTGCTGTTTTTGCAGGGCAGGGGACCAGCACAGATGTACCCTGTAGCCCTGCAGGGTTGATCCCCATCCCAGGTCTGATGCAACTGTGTGCAAAGACTGGGAAGTGGGAGGAAGTTGAAGAGGAATTCACTGGTTGTTGGAAACCTGCTGAATCCACCACTTCAGCTCTAATTTTTAGACAGGGTAATAGGAGGATGAGTGTGTCTAGAGGCTGTTGGCTCTGGGACCAAACAGTCTAAGTACCATTGGAATTTACTCATGTGCATCCTTGCTAGTGGGAGCATAGGAATGGTGGCAGCCATGAGACCTACAGTTTGTAGAAACTGTCTTGCAGTTAGATATGATTCTGTCAACAGACAGAGAAAATGGGAGGAGAGGGATTGTACCTTGTCTGGTGGTAAGAAGGATCTCATTAAATCTGTTCAGATTCTGCACGCTAGGAAAACCTTGTTCTATTGTGAGAGGAGGGAGGACTTTTGGAGGTTGACAGTGAAAAAAGATATGATTCTGTCAACAGACAGAGAAAATGGGAGGAGAGGGATTGTACCTTGTCTGGTGGTAAGAAGGATCTCATTAAATCTGTTCAGATTCTGCACGCTAGGAAAACCTTGTTCTATTGTGAGAGGAGGGAGGACTTTTGGAGGTTGACAGTGAAAAGTACAGTTGTGTACACTTACCATAAATGTAGATGTTAGTGTGTAATCACTGCTGCAGTCATTACATTTGGGTTATCTGCCTGCAGGTAGCCCTCAGTCGGCCTGAATATCAAAGTCGTGTATTCCTGCGTTGGATGCTGTCTTTTCTTCCATGGTTGTCAGGGGTAGAAAACATGCAGCCGACGCCATTACATCGTTTTTTCTTGCCCCAGATATCAGGTGCCCCCATAATGGGAAGCAATTATATGTTAGGTTGTACCTCCAACAAAAAGCAAATACATCAGAAAACTGAAATACACTAAACAAGAAGAAAAGTATAGCCAAGAGAAGTCAGGGGGCTGGAGGGAGGGTAACCAAGGCTGCAACAGTGAATACACTCGAACATCTGCATTTGTGGTAAGTGTACACAACTGTACTATGTTCTTCGTGTTTCATTGTTGCAGTCATTACATCTGGGTTGGTAGAGTGAACTTTTCCAATACAAAGTTAAGGCCCAAGGCTGGAGTAGGGGCTCTGCTGGGTGGTCTTAAATGTTTGGCTCCTCTAAGGAATTGCTTTAGCAGGGGGTGAGAGAAGAGGGGTGGTTCAGTATTATAACGTGCTGAAATGGCAGAGGCATGAATTCTAATTGCTGAGAAGGAAAGGCCCTTGTGGAGCATTGCTGTTAAGAACTGAAGAATATGCGGTAAGCTGGGCACCGTTGTGCCAATCCCCCAAGTCTGGCTCCAGGAACAGTACCTTTTCCACTTTTCAGCATATGATTTTCTAGTACTAGGCCTCCTTGCCTCCAGAATGACATCTAGCACCTGCTTACTGAGGGATGCTTTTGGAGAGCTCAAGGAATTAGCCAGGCTGCAAGTTTCAGGGTTTGAAGCTGAGGGTGCAGAATCTGGCCCTCCTGCTGGGACAGCAGGGAAGGGGCCTGAGGCAGGTGCCATGGTTCCAGCAGTGACATGCTGAGCAAGAGGCAGTACCAGCGCTGGCGTGGCCAGTCTGGTGCAATCAATATTATCCTTGGTTTGTCCTGTTTGACCTTTAACAGAACCTTCGAGAGGAGAGGCACAGGGAGAAAGGCGTAAACCAAGAGGCTTTCCCAGCTAAAGGACAGGGCATCCACTTTCCAAGCTTGACTGCGTGAAGTCCTTGTGCAGAATTTGTCCAATTGATAGTTCTTAGGGAAGGCAAATATACAGTTGTGTACCTACCATAAATATAGATGTTCGAGTGTATTCACTGTTGCAGTCATTACACTTGGGTTATCCTGCTGGCAGGCTACCCGTTTCAGCCTGAATTCCAAAGTCCTGGTCCGCCATCTGTTGCTGTCGCCTCTTCCCTGACGTCAAAGCACCAGGGGTATAAAAGATGCAGCCGACGCCATTTTCTTCAGTTTTTTCTTGCCCCAGATGTCAGGTGCCCCCAAAGGTGTGGGATATAAAAACATTGCTAATAAAAGCATGCACTAACATACACAAAACCTTCATCTACAAGCAAATACACCACATAGGTTGTATGGGATAGAGAAGTACAGATAAGTCCCATCAAAGAAGGGGGTATGGTAGGAGGGTAACCTGAACTGCAACAGCACTGGCACTCAAACATCTACATTTATGGTAGGTACACAACTGTACTATGTTCATCGTGTTTCACTGTTGCAGTCATTAAACTTGGGTTGAATCCCAAAGCTGAGGTAGGGCGGCTGGGTCTAAATAGCATTAGGAGTGGCTATAAGGCCCTGCGGAACTGCAGTGGCAAAGCCTGCTCTGGATTTAGAGTAAAGAGGTAAGTGGTAGTGCTTGGTAAAAGTGTGCACTGAAGTCCAAGTTGCAGCCTCCAAAATATCCTTGGTTGGTGGTACTCTGAGGAAGGCTGCTGAGGTGGCTGCTGCCCTGGTAGAATGTGGTCTAATGCCCTTAGGCACTGATTTGCCATGTTGTGAATAGCAGAAACAAATGCAGTGTCCTATCCATTTTGAAATAGTCTGCTTTGAGATAGCCTTTCCTCATGATCCTGCAGCATATGTCACTAAAAGCTGCTCAGTCTTTCTGAAAACTTTAGTTTTGTCCAAGTAGAAGCGTGGCTGTCTGTGTATGTCCAAAAAAATGCAGAAGTCTCTCCCCTTTATTCTGTGGGTTTGGATAAAAAGTAGGCAAATGAAGACACTACCTTAGGCATAAATGTTGGGTTTGTCCTTAGGGAAACCCTCTCCGGATGGAAGATAATAAAGGGTTCCACAGCCATTAATGCCTGTAACTCTGAGACTCTTCTTGCTGAAGTTATTGCTAGGAGCAGAGCTGTTTTCCATGATAAGAATTTTATCTCAGCTGTATTGGCTGGCTCAAAAGGAGGCAGTGTGAGTTTTTCCAAGACAAAATTGAGGTCCCATGCAGGTACTGGTGCTCTCCTTGGAGATCTTATGTTTTTGGCCCCCCTGAGGAACTGCCTAAGCAATGGATGTGAAAAAATTGGTGGTTCTGTATTGTAATGAGCTGAAATGGCAGAAGCATGGATCTTAACTGATGAGAAGGATAGGCCTTTGTCCAGCATCTCAGTCAGATATTGTAAAATCTGAGGAATATCTGGTACAATCGTGTCAATTCCTTGTGCCTGGTTTCAAGCACAGAATCTCTTCCATTTTTCTGCATAAGACTTCCTGGTGCTGGACCACCTGGCCTCCAAAATAACATCCATAACCGCTTTAGAGAGAGGTGTATTCTGAATGGTTACACTATCCGCCATGCAACTAGATTTAGGGTTCTGAGTTGGCTGTGCAGGATCTGATTGTTTTGTTGGGTCAGCAAATGAGGAATTTGAGGCAATGTCCAGGCTGGGCCTTGAGACCAGCTCCTTAGGATTGGGTACCAGTGTTGGCGTGGCCAATCTGGGGCAATTAGTATCATTTGTGGCTTCTCTTGTCTGACCTTTAGGAGTACCTTTTGGAGGAGAGGCAGTGGAGGAAAGGCATATACTGTAAGGTTGTACCAGCTGAATGACAAGGCATCTACTTTCCATGCTTGTTTGTGATAAGTCCTTGTGCAGAATCTCTGAAGATGGCAGTTGTGAGGGGAGGCAAAAAGATCTATGTCTGGGCATCCCCATTTCCTTGTTATCATGCTGAAGATCTGTGGATCTAGTTTCCACTCATAAGGATTCATGAGGTTTCTGCTTAGTTCTTCTGGCAGAGCATTTGTTTTTCTTGGCAGGAATTGTGCTTACAGATGTACTTGGTAGGTCAATGCTGTGTTCCACAAAATCATGGCTTGTCTGCAGAGGGGGTAGGAATGTGTGCCCCCCTGCTTGTTTACGTACCACATAACTGTGGTGTTGTCCATCTTTATCAGCAGCTGTCCTGGATGAAGTAGGTCGCTGAAGGCTGTCAGGGCATTCTGTACAGCTAGCATCTCTTTTTGACTGATGTGAAGATGCCTTTGGCTTGGGAGCCATGTGCCCTGAATACATTTTCCTGCCATGTGGGCCCCCCAGGCATAATTTGACCTATCTGTTGTTAGTGTTTGCCTGGCTGTGGGTAAAGTGAATGGCTGTCCCTTGTTGTGGTGACAGGCCTGTGCCCACCATCAAAACTCCTGTTGCAGGCAGGGAATGAGTGAAATTAATGATTCCAGGCTGTGGCAATGTTGAGTCCAAACACTTTTTAGATACCATTGTAGTTTCCTCATACGCAGTCCTGCATATGGAATTAGCAGAATGCAGGAGGCCATGTAGCCCAGAGCCTGCAGAATTTTTCTTGCAGATAACTGGGTCTTTGTTGCCATACTTTCGAAGTAAGAAGTCAGTTGCCTTTGTTTGTCTGGTGTGAGATAAGCCATCTGGGCAGTTGTATTTAAGCTTGCACCCAGGAATATTATCTCTTGAGAGGGTACTAGTTTTGATTTCTTTTCATTTACTGTGTACCCTAGGCAAATTAGTAATCTTTTACAAATGCCAGATGCTTTAGTAGAATGTCTTTGATCTCTGCTTGACTAAGGCAGTCGTCCAAGTAGGGATATATTTGTATTCCTCTTTATCTGCAAAATGCAATTACTGGTGCCAGGCATTTTGTGAAGACCTTGGGCGCAGTAGATAAGCCAAAGGGCAGTGCAGAGAATTGGTAGTGCATTGAGCCAGCTATGAATATGAGGTATCTTCTGCAAGACTGTCTGATTGGGGCATGCAAGTATGCCTCTTTGAGGTCCAAAGTTACAAGCCAAGCCTTCTTTCCCAGCATGGGCAGAAGCTGTTGCAGAGTCAACATTTTGAATTTTAGTACGTTCAGAAAAGTATTTAGAATAGACAGGTCCAGAACTGGTCTCCATGCTTTGTCCTTTCTTGGTACTAAGAAAAGTCTTGAGTAAAATCCTTGTCCCTGCTCCTGTTGTGGCACTGGCTGAATGGCCCTCATGTCCATGAGAGATGTTACTTGTTTTTGTGCCTCTGCACATTGATTGTGTGGCAGGTCTGGCATACCTTTTGCCTTTGGAGGGGTGTGAAAGTGGAATCTGTAGCCCTGAGAGACTATGTTTAGGATCCATTTGTCCTGTGTGATCGTGTGCCAATTTTGTGAAAAAAGTGCTAGCTTTCCCCCTAAGGGTGCTGTCAAGAGAGAAATGCTTGGCATTGGCAGAGGGAAGTCATTGGGACTGTTTCCTATATGGCTGTAATTTGTCTTCTCCGCTTTTGGAGGTAGAAGCACCCCATTGTTTGGGCCTGTATGAGACCTGGGGCTGTTGCCTACCTCTAGGGTGTCTGTATCCACCTCTTTGTGGCCTGTCTGACACGGGAAAGGACCAATTCTTAGAAGGCCAGTCCCTGTTAAATCTGGATGGCTGTACCTGTAAGAAAGCCCTCACTGTCTGCATAGATTTAGCTTTATCCTCCATTTGCTTCAATACCTCTTCTGCCTTAACACCAAACAAAGTATCATGCTGTAATGGAGCATCCAATAATTTTGCTTTAACATGATCAGGCAGAGTCTGTTCCTTTAACCAAGCATGCCTTATAATAACAAAACCTGTTACAGCGGCCCTGCAAGAGGCCTCCAGTGAACCATAAACACATTGCAAAGTAAGTTTTCCCACTTGTTCAGCTGCATGCAATAAATCCTGCAATTCTTTGTTCTCAGAACATTCAGAATGTGTCAACATTTTCTGTTTTAACAAAGGCATTAAGTATTGCTGATATCTGAGCATATGAAACTGACAATTTAAAGCCCTCACAGCCAAGGTAGCAGAAGTGTAGACTTTTTCCCCCATCTGTCCAGTGCCCTAAAATCTCTATCTGAGGGGACAGGGTTTTTAGCAGTAGCAGCCTTGACCACTTTGGGACCCTGAGAAATAGTTTCTGGGTCAGCAGCAGGGTTTTTATATAGAAAATTTGAGAATCTGGAACCCTGTAGTATCTGTCCGGCTTAACAGGTGCAGGAGGTAGAGTCAGGAGACAGGCCGGACTCTGAAAATACATCATCTACAATGTCTAGAACAGGCGGAATTGCAAGAGGTCTGTGCTGAGGTAGTAGAAGAAAGTCTCTAAGCCTTTTCTTAGAATCTGAATAATCTTGGCTCTCCCAGTGGAAATGCTCCCTCATGGTATGCAGGGTTTCCCCAAATGAGTAATCCTCAGGAGGAGAAGCTGAAGGAATAGATTCTTCAGCATCAGAATCCTCATAGGGAGGAATAGAATATCCCTGTTCTGAAGAGGAGTCAGAGGAAATGGAAACCTGATCAGAGGAATCATATTCAGTATCTTGCCTAGGCCTCTTATCAGGAGGGGGATGGGAACCCCTGATCAAAGTAATTAGGTCTTCGGCCATTTTGAGCATCTGTTTCTTAGGCATAGAAGTTTGTCCTGGAGAATGCAGCACTTGTTTCCTTGTCTTTAAAACTGTTTTGGACTTTGTCTTGGATGCTGAAGTAGGCTTGATATAAAGCTGTGTAGGTCTGAAAACACCCTCAAAAGCCGATGCCTGCTCAGCAGCTCCAGACCCATCTGAGGGATTAGTTTCCGAAGGGCCAATACCTTGAGTATCCAGAGGCCTAGTTGTCTCCACGTGGGAGTCGGAGGCGGCCTGTGGCTCTGAGGTAGCGGGTGTCAGGGGCTGCAAAAGCGCCTCACTGAGCACAGGCGAACCGGCGACTGGCCTAGAAGAGGCTTCATCGTTGGGTTTGTACCTCGGATGCCTGTCCTTTTCTTTCTCCTTGCACTTTTTATGAATTCCAGTCTTCGGTTGTTCCAACGGAATTATATAGTTAAACCTTCGGCCAAAGTAATGAAAAGCAAAATTGTACCGATGCTTAACAGTGCGTTGGTTAAATCTAGCACAAAACCAACAACTAACAACGTTGTGGTCAGGGCCTAGGCAAAGAATACAGTAAGAATGAAAATCCTTATGAGGTATTTGCTTCCCACAAGAAATACAATTATTAACTTTTTCTGACATCGGTCTGGAGCAAGAAAAAAGTTTTGCCAATGGGGTACTTAGCTTTATAGAACACTTTGGATCTGAAATTCAATTTCGAAAATCTCAGAGGAGTCGGCCAACCGGCACTTGCGAACTGCTTTTGCTTCGGGCAGCGCGCGGCAAGAAAGACTGAAGAAAATGGTGTCGGCTGCATCTTTTATACCCCTGGCGCTCTGACGTCAGGGAAGAGGCGATAGTAACAGATGCGGACCAGGACTTTGGAATTCAGGCCGACTGTGGGTAGCCTGCCAGCAGGATAACCTCAGTGTAATGACTGAAACACGATGAACATCAGGTCTATCTCTGAATTCCCCTAAGCCTCTTTTTGAAGTCAGAGTAATCCTGGCTTTCCCAGCGGAAATGCTCCCTAAGAGTGTGCAAGGTTTCACCAAAAGAAAAATCTTCTGGAGGGGAAGCAGAGGGAATGGAGCCCTCTGCATCAGAATCCTCATAGGTAGATAAGGGCAAATCCTGGTAATCAGAAGAAACAGAAATTTCAGAATCCTGATCAGAAGAATCAGAAGGAAAATCAGTTCTAGTTCTCTTAGATGGAGAAGGCTGGCTTCCCCTAATTAAAGTAATAAGGCCTTCAGCCATTCTTATCATTTGTTTTTTAGGCATATGGTCCTGACCATGTGGTTTGGACATTGGTTTTCTAGGCGTGGGTTGAGTTTTAGGTCTTGAAGAGGTAGACAGAGTTGGTCTGAAATGCAAGTCTGTAGGCCTGAATACACCCTCAGAAGCCGGTGCCTGCACAGTGGCTCCAGACCCATCCAAGGTAGAGACATCCGCAGGTTCCATAATCGAAGAAGCATTTCGCGGCATACCGGACTCTGAATGGGTCTCAGTAGAGACCTGCGAATCTGAAGTAGCGGGTATCAGGGGCTGTGAAAGTGACTCACTGAATACCGATGAACTGGCGACTAGCTTATCGGAAGCATCGTTAGTTTTGGACCTATGCTGTCTGTCTCTGTCTTTATCTTTACGTTTTTCGGAATGTCGGTAGTCTGATGGCTTACCAAAGCTATTTCTGGATAGTTAAACAGAGTACCAAAATAATTTGCTGCAAAAATAAATTGACGACAAATAGTTTGGGGGTTGAATAAGGCACAAAACTGACAGCGAGGGAATGTCGTGGTCTGGGCCTAAGCAAGGAATGCAGTACGAGTGAAAATCATTATGAGGTATTTGCTTTCCGCGGGTAATACAATTGTTAACTTTTACTGACATCGGTTAAGAGCAGGAAAAAGGATCCCCAATGGGGTACTTAGCTTTTTTTGAAGACTTCGGTTCTGAAACTCGAAAACAAAAATTTCAGGAGTCGGTCGACCGGCACTTGTGAACTGCTTCTGCTTCAGGCACCACGCAGCAAGAAAGACTAATGTAATGGCGTCAGCTGCATGTTTTATAACCCTGACAACCTGGAAGAAGAGACAGCATCTGACGCAGGAATCCAAGACTTTGATATTCAGGCTGGCTGAGGGCTACCTGCAGGCAGACAACCCAAATGTAATGACTGCAACAGTGAAACACGATGAACATCACAGGTTGTTTAGAAGGGACATGGTGAATTGGAGATTTGCCCAAAGAGTGGACTGTAATTCTGACAACATGAGAATGTCATCCAAGTAAGGGTAGACTTGTATTCCCCCTTGGGTCTGCAGTGGGCGATGGCTGGGGCCAAGCACTTGGTAAAAACTCTGGGTGCCATAGACAAGCCAAAAGGCAATGCAGTAAATTGAAAATGAGAAGAGGGCCCAGAGAAAGGCAAGAACTTCCTGTGGAAGGGTTTGACTGGGATGTGCAGGCATGCATCCTTTAGGTCTAGGGTAACCATGAAAGCTTTAGGTGGAATGAGGGGTACAAGAATTTGAAGGGAGAGCATCTTGAAGGAGGGAACCTATAGGAACAGGTTTAGGTAAGAGAGGTCCAGGACAGATCACCCTTTTTTGGGACAAAGAAGAGGCCGGAGTAGAAGCCTCATCCCTCCTGACCTGAGGGAACTGGTTCTATGGTTCCTTCGGAGACTAGTTCTTGCAGGATGGGAGGAAGTAGAGGGAGTTGATTTTTGAGAGGGAAAGGAATCTTTATTGGTGTAGGTTTTTCTTTCCAGGAAAGAAAGTATCCTTTTTGGATGAAGGAAAGAACCCACTGATCTGTAGTGATGGTATTCCAAAAAGGAAGTCATTGGGTAAGGCGGGCGGACAGGAGCACTTGGACAAGGTAGTCATGCAAAGGAGGGTCTTCCTCTATCAGGAAAGGGCTGTTTGTTGGGGGGCTGTGGTTGAGTGGGTCTTGGATAAGGTGGTCTCTGAGATCCCCTACATGGTCTGGCAGTAGAGGGGTGGCATGAGGACATGGCCCTTCTAACAAAGGATGTTTTGGCTGGGTAGTTCCTGTAATATCTGGGCAATAGGGACACCAGCAAGTGCTTAATGTCCTGCAATTCTTTGCTTTTTTCTTGCAAGTTTTTAAAATGTTCTGCAGCATTTTTGCCAAATAGAAGGTTGTTATCCAGAGGAGCATCCATGATCCTGGCTTTAAAATCATCCGGCAGAAGTTGTAGTCTGAGCCAGGAGTATCTGCGCAAGGTGGATTCTGTGGCAGCAGATCTGGCAGCTGCTTTTGCAGCATCATAGCTACAGCGGATAGTGTGTCTGGCTACTTGGGTGGCCAGTGACAATTTGGAGGAAATGTCAGATTTGGCTGGACAGTCCGGGGTGGTAGCCAACAAGGTGGAGGCCTGAGAGACTAGGTCTAGGGCATACTTCACCATGTGGGTTTGGTAGTTTATAGCCCTGAAAGCTAGGGTAGAGGAGGTGTATACCTTTTTCCCTATCCTGTCCATGGTTTTGCTGTCTTTATCGGATGGCAGTAGAGAAGCAGAAGGCAATTGCCTAGACTGTCTGAGGATACTGCAATAACAACTGGGTCAGCCAAAGGTGTTTTATTAGGAACTTGTAGTCATCAGGGACTTTGTAAAACCTATCCAGCCTCTTAGGGGCAGGAGGTTGAGAGTCTGGGTTTTTGGAAACAGAAAGTAAAGTTGTGTACACTTACCATAAATGTAGACGTTCAAGTGTATTCACTGTTGCAGTCATCACGTTTGGGTTATCCCTGCCAGGGTAGCCCTTGTCAGGCCCGAATACCAGAGACTTAGTATTTCTGCGTCAGTTGCTGTCGCTTGAGGACTGATGTCAGGTCATCAGTAGTATAAAGTAAGGCAGCAGACGCCATTACATCGTTTTTTCTTGCCCTAATCTGTCAGGAGCCCCCAAGCAGTAGTCCATGTTCGGGTGGAAGAACCCCACCAGTGGAAAATAAATACCAATACGTCCGTTGTAAGGAAAGGAGAACAACAAGTTAGAATGGTAATAAAAGGAGAAAGAGAAGAAAGGGGGATGGAGGGAGGGAAACCAGGACTGCAACAGTGAATACACTCGAACATCTACATTTATGGTAAGTTAAGTGTACTATGTTCTTTGTCTTTCACTGTTGCAGTCATCACACATGGGTTGATTCCCAAAGCTGAGGAAAAGGGTGGAGAGAGTCCAGGGAACTAGGGGCTGGCTAGGATGCCCTGCAAGACTGCAGAGGCAAACCCTGTCCTGGATTTGGAGAAGACAGGCAGGTGGTAATGCTTGGTAAAAGTGTGAACAGATGTCCAGGTGGCAGCCTCCATTATGTCCCTGGTGGGGACTCCTCTGAGGAAAGCTGCAGAGGTTGAGGCTGCTCTGGTGGAGTGTGTCCTGACTCCCTTGGGGGGAGGCTTTCCATGCTGCTTGTAGCAGAAATGGATGTAGTGTGCTATCCATTTGGAAATTTTGTTTGGAGATGGCTTTGCATTCTGTCCCTGTAACAAAGCTAACCAGCAACTGACCAGACTTTCTGAAGGATTTAGTCCTGTCTAGATAGAAACTGAGCTGTCTGTGCACATCTAGAGAGTGAAGAATCCTTTCCCCCTTGTTCTGGGGATTAGGAAGAAAGGTGGGCAAATGAATGCATAGGTTGAGAGCCACACTGGGCATGAAAGATAGGTTAGTTATGAGGGATACCCTATCTGCATGGATAGGTTAGTTATGAGGGATACCCTATCTGCATGAATGATGATGAAGGATTCCACAGCCATGAGTGCTTGCAGCTCAGAGACTCTTCTGGCTGAAGTAATGGCCAAAAGGAATGCTGTCTTCTAGGAGAGAAATTTTAGCTCTGCAGAAGCAGCTGGTTCGAAAGGGGGAAGGGTTAGCTTTTCCAGTACAAAGTTAAGGTCCCAAGCTGGTGTTGGTGCCCTTCTGGGTGGCCTCAAGTTGCTAGCCCCTCTTAGGAACTGTTTGATCAAATTGTGTGAGAAAAAGGGCTGCTCAGTGGGAAAATGAGCAGAAATAGCACAGGCATGATTTTTTTATACAGGAGAAAGAGAGGCCACTGTGTAGTAGGTCAGCTAAGTAATCCAGGATGAGAGGGAGGGAAGGCTGTGCCGTACTGGTTCCCTTAGCCTGGATCCAGGTGCAGAACCTTTTCCATTTATCAGCATAAGACGTTCTGGTGCCAGGACATCTGGCCTCATGGATAACATCCAGAACCTGTTTACTGAGGTTGGCAAACTGGTTTGGGTTAGGGAATAAGCCAAGCTGCCAAATTGAGTGTCTGCAATTGGAGATGCATGAATTCCCCTTCCATCTGGGTCAGGAGGTTTGGGATCTGAGGAAGATGCCATGGAGGTAGCAGGGACAGGCTGCGCAGCAAGGGGTACCAGTGCTGCCAGGGCCATTCTGGAGCTATAAGAATGGTCCTTGGTTTTTCCTCCCTTATTTTGAGCAGTACCCTGGGTATGACAGGTAGGGGAGGAAAGACATAGACAGACAGAATGACCCAAGGGAAAGACAAGGCATCCACTTTCCAAGCGATGCTCCCTGATGCAGAATTTGCTGAGCTGACTGTTAGTGTGGGAAGCAAAGAGATCGACCTTCGGGGTTCCCCATTTCTGAGTTATTAGGGTGAAGTTACTTCTGTTGAGTTGCCACTCGTGTGGGTCCAGAAGATTTCTGCTTAATTGGTCTGCCAGAGAGTTGAGAGAGCCTGGTAGGAATTGTGCTAACAGGTGTAGTTGCATGGCAGAGACTGTGCGCTAAAGGGTCATGGCCAGCCTGCATAGAGGGTAGGAGTGAGTCCCTCCCTTCTTGTTGATGTACCACATCACAGTGGTGTTGTCTGTTTTGATCAGGAGAGCCCCTGGAGAGAGAAGGGGCTTGAAATCTATCAAGGCGTGCTGCACAGCCATCATCTCTTTTTGACTGATGTACAGAGGGATTTTGCTGTGTTCTTCATTGGCCTTATATGCACCTGCCATCCAGGTGCGAACCCCAAGTGTAGTCTGATGGGTCTGTGGTGAGGGTCTGGGTGGTGGTGGGGGGTATTCCCTTGTTGTGGGAGCATGCTGTTACCCACCAAAGAAAATAAGGCAGTCGTCTAGGTATGGGTAAATTTGAATATTTCTTTGTCTGCAAAGGGCAATGGCCGGAGCCTGACATTTTGTGAAAACTCTGGGAGCAGTAGATAAGCCAAAGGAAAGCGCAGAGAACTAAAAGTGTTAAGAGCCTGCCCTGAAGCAGAGATATTTCCTGCATGATTCCCTGATAGGAATGTGAAGGTAAGCCTCTTTTAGAACTAGGGTGGCTAGCCAAGCGTCCTTGCAGAGTATAATAAGGCAGCTGTTGAAGGGTGAGCATTTTGAATTTTGGGATTACCAGGAAGGTGTTCAGAATATATACCTGGAGGATGGGGGTGCCAGGTGCCCACTTTTCTGGGCACCAGAAAAAGTCTGGTGTAAAAACCTTGGCCTATCTGTTCTGCAGGAACGTGCTCTACTGCCCTCATACAGAGCAGGAAAAGGATTTTCTTTTGAGCCTCTGCCCACTGATTGGGTGATAGATCTGGGGACCCTTTTGGGGCTGGAATGGTGTGGAAGGAAAATTTGTATCCCTGAAACACAATGTTCAGAACCGAGTGGTCCTTGGTAATGGTGGCCCAGGTGCTTGAGTGAAAGGAGAGTTTTCCCTCCTAGGGGTAAGTGATGGTGGGCAGAGGGAGGGGGTGGAGGAGGCGAGTTATTGTGAGTTCTTACCATAAGGGGGTGGCTTAGAACTCCCTGATTTTAAAGTGAAGGTAGTCCACTGTTTAGATCTCTGCATTCCCTGGGGCTGCTGTCTGGGAGGGGCCTGCTTCCAGGTTTACTGGGAGCAGGAAAGGACCAGTGTCTGGAGGGACAATGCCTGCTGAACCTAGGTGGCCAGACATGCAAGAAATCCTTAACCGTTTGCATAGATTTTGATTTTTCTTCCATCTTTAAGATCTCTTCTGCCTTAGTGCCAAATAAGTTATCTTTGTGCAAGTTGGCATCAAACAATTTAGATTTGACATGGTCTGCCAGGGTCTGTTCATTAAGCCAGCCATGCCTTCTAATGACAGATCCAGTGACTACTGCCCTGCAAGAAGCTTCCAGGGCATGAAAACCACAGTGCAAGGTGTGTTTAGTTACCTGACTTGCAGAATGCATAAACTCTTGTAAATCTTTAGATTCTGCCCAAGCAGGAAAGGAAGACATTTTTTGTTTAAGGAGTTCCACAGTATGTTGCTGAAATTTCAGCATATGGAACTAACAATTTAGTGCCGTGATAGCAAGAGTAGCTGAGGTGTATAATTTTTTACCCCATCTGTCCAATGCTCGGGAATCGCTGTCTGAGGGGGGTGGGATTCTTAGCAGAGATTGCTTTAATCCCCTTTTGGCCCTTGAGAAATGACCTCAGGGTCAACTGTAGGATTTTTTTAAAAAAAGTCAGGGACTCTATAGTACCTGTGTGGTTTTCTGGGAGCAGGAGGAAGGGGGCATCAGGAGTCTTGCTGGAGTTGAGGAAAACATCCTCCACAACATCCAGGACTGGGGGGGATGGCCAAGGGTCTATGAGGCTAAAGGAATGGAATCCTCTGCATCAGAATCCCCATAAGTGGAGAGGGGTTGCATGTCTTCATATTCAGATGCATCAGATTCATCTGACTCTTGCTCAGACAAAAATACAGGGGACAGATCTCTTTTCCTTTTGAAGGGGGTAACTTGGCTTCGCCTGATCACAATGATAAGGTCTTCTGCCATTTTACGCATTTGAAACTGAGGCAAGGTAGCAGGCGCCACAGAGTGGGTCGTCGGTTTCTTGGGTGTGATTCGTACCCAGGACCTAAGAAACTCGGTAGTTTTAGGAAGAACGGTTGTCACGAAAGAAGATATCTGTGTCGAGATTCGGTACTGCAAAGGACTTCCTTGGAAGCCGGTGCCTGCTCAGCAGCTCCGGACCCATCCAAGGTAGAGGTGACCGCAGGATCCTTAGGTCGAAGAAGAGTTTTGCGGCATACCAGACTCTGAAAGGGTCTTGGTAGCGGCCTGCGAATCAACAGAAGTGGGCATCAGGGGCTGGGAAAACACCTCACTGAGAACCGGAGAACTGCCGACTAGCTTAACGGAAGCGTCGTCGGTAGGTTTGGACCTGTACAGTCTGCCTCTGTCTTTATCTTTACGTTTTTTTTTTTTTTGGAAGACCTACTGTCGGATGGCTTACTGAAGCCATATCGGAATTCCAGGACTGTAAGCGAAAATATCTGGCTACAATAATGGCCTGACGATGGATAGTTCTGGCGTTGAACAAAGCACAAAAGAGACAACGAGGGACATCGTGGTCTGGGCCTAAACAAGTGACGCAGTAAGAGTAGAAGTCTCTGTGTGGTATTTGCTTTCCACAGGCGAGACAATTATTAACTTTTTCTGACATCAGTTAGTGCAAGATAAAAGGATCCCCAATGGGGTACTTAGCTTTAGAAGGCTTAAACTTCAACTTGGTAGACGAAAATTCAGGTAGCGACCGACCTGCACTTGTGCAAACCACTTTTGCTTTGGGCTCCATGGCAAGAAAGACTGATGTAATGGTGTCGGCTGCCTTACTTTATACTACCGACGACCTGACGTCAGTCCTCAAACGACAGCACCCGACGCAGAAATACTAAGTCTCCGGTATTTGGGCCGGCCGAGGGCTACCCTGCCAGGGATAACCCAAATGTGGTGACTGCAACAGTGAAACACGAAGAAAGTACAGTTTTGTACCTACCATAAATGTAGATGTCTGATAAGTATGCATCTGCAGTCCTTGCATATGGGTTGTCCTGCCTCAGGCAGCCCTTCGGTCGGCCGGATTCCAAAGTCTGGGTCCGGCGTCGGCTGATGTCGCCCTCTCCCAGAAGTCAGAGCGCCTGGGGTACAAAAGCGTCAGCCGACGCCGTCTTCCTCAGTTTTTCTTGCCCCAGATGCCAGGTTCCCTCTAAGGAAGGCTAAATTTGGAGAGATCTAAAAATTCCAAACATGCACAGTAATATAAAACAAATACACCATAATAGATAACCCCAGCTAGCTATAAGAGGGATAAGTACTCAGGAAATACCACAGAGGGGAAGGAGGGAGGGTAAACCTGACTGCAGATGCATACCTATCGGACATCTACATTTATGGTAGGTACAAAACTGTACTAGGTCCTTCAAGGATGCATCTGCAGTCCTTACATATGGGTAGAATACCATAGCCAAGCTGGGGGTGGTAGGATCTAAAAAAGGGATGGTGTAGCTAAAATGCCCTGCAGGACTGCCGTAGCAAAGCCTGCTCTGGATCTGGAATTTAAGGGTAAGTTGTAATGCTTGGAAAATGTATGCACGGAGCTCCATGTAGCAGCTTCTAAAATGTCCTTGGTAGCCACCCCTCTTAAAAAGGCTGTGGAGGTGGCTGTGGCTCTGGTGGAATGAGGTCTAATGTTAGCTGGCATGGTTTGGCCATGAAAAGAGTAACAGAATCGAATGCAATTCCCTACCCATTTTGAAATTGTCTGTTTGGAAATTGCTTTTCCTTGTACCCCAGCAGCATATGCTACAAATAGCTGGTCAGATTTTCTGTAAGTCTTAGTTCTGTCCAAGTAGTAGCACAACTGTCTGTGAATGTCCAGGGTATGCAGAAGTTTCTCCCCTTTGTTCTGTGGATTTGGAAAGAAGGTAGGCAAGTGAATAGCTTGGTTCAGTGAGACCCTGGATACCACCTTTGGCATGAATGAAGGATTGGTTCTCAGTGAAACTCTGTCCTGATGAAAAATAAGAAATGGCTGTACTGCCATGAGGGCCTGCAACTCAGATACTCTTCTTGCTGAGGTTATGGCCAGAAGGAAGGCAGTCTTCCAAGACAGGAACTGTAGTTCTGAAGATGCTGCTGGTTCAAAGGGAGGTAGAGTTAATTTTTCCAACATGAAGTTAAGGTCCCATGTAGGCACTGGTGGTTTCCTTGGAGGATTGATGTTTTTAACTCCCCTTAGAAACTGCCTTAGGAGAGGATGAGAAAAGACAGGTGGATCAGTATTGTATTCTGCTGAAATTGCTGCAGCATGGATTTTTATGGAAGAGTAAGAAAGGCCATTGTGGAGAATTTCTGCCAAGTATTCCAGGATATGTGCCAAGTTAATCACTGTCGCATCTAGGCCCTTTGTGGTGCTCCAAGTGCGAAATCCTTTCCATTTTGCTGAACATGCCTTTCTTGTGGAAGGCCGGCGAGCTTCCATGATGATGTCCTTCACTGTCTCGGATAGCTTATCCTGGTGAGGAGTCAAGGTATTCTCCAGGCTGTCAGCTGCAAGGTTTTCAGGCTGGAGTGCAGAGTTTTGTAATTGTGTTGTGTCAGAAGAAGTGGCCATTGTGGTAGAGGCCACGGTTTCGTGCGTGACATGCTCCTTTAACAGTGGGTACCAGTGCTGTCTGGGCCAGTCCGGAGCTATCAGAATCACTTTGGGCTGCTCTCTCCTGATCTTCAGTAAGACGTTGGTCATTAATGGAAGAGGTGGGAATGCATACACTGTTAGAGTATTCCAGCTGAAAGAGAGGGCGTCCACTTTCCATGCTTGTGGGTGGTATGTCCTTGAGCAGAATTTCTTCAGCTGATGGTTGTGTTGGGAGGCAAAAAGATCTATGTCCGGCCTCCCCCATGATTGTGTTATCTGAAGGAAGATGTCTGGGTGCAGCATCCATTCGTGTGGATCCATGATATTTCTGCTTAGGCTGTCCGCCAGTATATTGTCTTTTCCTGGCGCAAACTGGGATTGCAGCTCTATATTGAGTTTTAGGGAAAGTTCCCAAAGATTCATTGCCAGCCTGCAAAGAGGGTAGGAATGAGTACCTCCTTGCTTGTTTATGTACCACATAACTGTGGTATTGTCTGTCCTTATTAGCAGGTGTCCTTGATGCAGAAAATGTTTGAAGGCCTCGATTGCCTGTATCGCCGCCAGCATTTCCTTTTGGTTTATGTGCATGCGCAATTCTTTCTGTGACCATAGTCCTTGGATGCATCTGCCCTCCATGTGTGCTCCCCATCCATGGTCTGAAGCGTCCGTTGTAATGGTTTGGCTGATTATTGGTTTGCTGAAGGGCAGACCCCTGTTTGACTGGCTTGCTTGAGCCCACCACAGAAATTCCTTTTGAAGGCATGGAATGAGTGGTATCAAA
This sequence comes from Protopterus annectens, assembly GCF_019279795.1. Taxonomy (NCBI): domain Eukaryota; kingdom Metazoa; phylum Chordata; order Ceratodontiformes; family Protopteridae; genus Protopterus; species Protopterus annectens. The sequence continues at coordinate 1,288,411,354 of NC_056741.1, read as the reverse complement.
GCCTCTAGGCTGTGACTGTGCTGGCACTATAAATTCCTTAGGTACCATTGTAGTTTCCTCATATGTAGCCTTGCTTGTGAAATCAGAAGAATGCAAGATGCCATGTAACCCAGGGCCTGCAGGATTTTCCTTGCAGTCAGCTGAGTTTGTTTTGTCAGATTTTCGAAATAATCTGGTAGTGGTCTTTTTCTTCCATGAGAAAAGCCATTTGGGTGGTTGTATCTAGTTTCGCACCCAGAAAAATTATCCTTTGGGATGGAACAAGTCTTGATTTGTGAATGTTGACTGTATATCCCGAAGCCTGAAGTAGGCGGATGGCATAATTCAAGTGTTTTACCAAAGTTTGTTGGCTGTCCGCTTGTATAAGGCAGTCATCCAGATATGGGTATATTTGAATCCCCTGAAGTCTGCAGTGTGCAACTACTGATGCCAGGCATTTCGTGAATACTCTGGGCGCAGTAGATAAGCCAAAGGGCAATGCTGAGAATTGATAATGCTCTGAACCTGCAAGAAATCTGAGGTGTCTTCTGCAACTTTGTCTGATAGGGACATGCAGGTATGCCTCCTTGAGGTCTAGAGTTACCAGCCAAGACCCTTTGCCCAGCACGGGAAGGAGTTGCTGTAGGGTCAGCATTTTGAATTTTGGCACAATGAGATAAGTATTCAGTGCGGACAAGTCGAGAATAGGCCTCCATTGTTTTTCTTTTCTTGGGACAAGGAATAGTCTGGAATAAAATCCTTGGCCTTGTTCTGTGAGAGGAACCTTTTCTATAGCTTTCATTTGCAATGGGTTGGAAATTTGTTTTAAAGCCTCTGCCCTTTGATTCGGTGGCAGGTTTGGCATGCCTTTTCTTTTTGGTAATGTATGAAAATGGAACCTGTATCCTTTGTCTATTATTTGCAGTGTCCATTTGTCCCTTGTAATACTGTGCCAATTTTTTGAGAATAAAGATAGCTTTCCGACCAAAGGTGCTTCCAATTGAGCCCTGGTTGGCGGGGTCAAGGTAAAGTCATTGAGTCTGTCCTTGTGGAGCAGTTGTAGGTCCTGCACTACCTCTCTGGTTAGAAGGCTGCCATTGACGTCCTCTGTAGGAGCCTCTAGCTTGCCCTCTACCTCTGACACGCCTGTTCTTGCCTCTTTGAAATCTCTCTGTGTCTGGAAAGGACCAATTCTTAGTGGGCCAATTTCTGCTGAATCTTGGTGGTTGGACCTGGAGAAAATCTTCGACTGTCTGTACAGATTTAGCCTTTTCCTCAAATTTCTTTAAGACCTCCTGAGCAGTGGAGCCAAATAACTTTTGCTTTTCCAGTGGCGCATCCAGAAGCTTTGCTTTAACATGATCTGGCAGAGTTTGTTCCTTCAGCCAAGCATGCCTACTGCACCTGTCATTGCTGACCTACATGAAGCTTCCAATGCATCGTAACCACACTGCAAGAAATGGTTGCTAACTTGTTGGGAGTTATGTACCAGATCCTGAAGTGACTTGCGATCTAGGGTTTCAGGTGAAGACAGTTTTTTATGCAATTCATCTAACAAATACTCCTGGTACTGTATCATATGGAATTGACAATTTAATGCCCTCATAGAAAGAGTGGAAGAAGTATACACTTTTTTACCCCATCTCTCTAAAGCCCTGGACTCCCTTTCAGAGGGGAGTGGATTTTTAGTAGTGGCAGATGCAACCCCTGTAGGGCCCTGGGAAATAGTTTCAGGGTCAGCAGAGTGGGCCTTGTAAAGGAAATGATGGGAGTCCGGGACCCTGTAGTACCTATCGGGTTAGACAGGAGCCGGAGGAAGGGAGTCAGGGGTAATGCTAGACTCAGAGTACACATTATCAATAACATTCAAAACAGGAGGAATAGCCAAAGGTCTATGCTGAGGTAAATGCAAAAAAGTCCTTAATCTCTTCCTGGAATCAGAGAATTCCTGGCCCTGCCATTTGAAATGCTCTCTCATGGAGTGAAGGGTCTCCCCAAAGGACAGCTCTTCAGGAGGGGAGGCAGAGGGAATAGATTCCTCTGCATCAGAATCCTCGTAGGCCGTAAAGGCCTCCTCCTGGTAGTCTGAAAGAGCAGAGCCATCTGAGGCCTCATCAGAGGACTGGGGATCAGTGGGCTCAACCCTGGGCCGTTTGTCTAGAGGAGGTTGAAAGCCCCTGTCCGGATGTGGCTGAGAGCCCCTAATTAAGGAAATAAGGTCCTCAGCTAAACTTAAAATCTGTGAACCTGTAGTGGATCCCTGAGGAATAGCCTTGGGAGGCAGAGATTTTGGCTGTTTAGCAGCTTTAGCCCTTGTGAATGCCTTTATGGACATGGATGCAGGAGGCCTGGCTGCTCCACGTGCTGGCGTAGTTTTGTCTAGGGAAATGGTGTCGGATGTTTCCGGAACACCGGTTTCTGAGGGAAATTCTATAACCGACTCAGAAGAGGCCTCCGGGGCCGAGGTTGTCGGTTGTGCGGTTTTGACGGTCGGAAGTACCAAGGACTCTGTTTCAGCCGAGACCGAGACACTCACGGTAGGCCTAGGCATGGTTTCAGCCAAAACCACGGACCGCGTGTGTCGGTCCTTGTCCTTCCGTTTTTTGGTTAAATGAGAAGTTGGAGTCTCCGACGGCATATTGTAACAGTAACTAGCCCCAAAAAATTCCTCTGCAAACTCCGCCCGATGCCTAAGAGTGCGTCGGTTGAAGGAGGCACAGGCTGTACAGGCCGAGACGTCGTGGTCTGGGCCTAGGCAGGGGAGGCAGTAAGAATGGAAATCCTTATGAGGTATTTGTTTCCCACAAGTTAAGCAATTATTAACTTTAAGCGTTTGATCTGACATCGGCTGAGGCAAGAAAGAGTCCCCAACGGGGTACTTAGCTTTTGAAGTCTTCGGTAGCTGAAGTTACAGGAGCTGGCCGACCGGCACTTGCGAAGTGCTTCTGCTTCGGGCACCCCGTGTCAGGAAAGACTGAGGAAGATGGCGTCGGCTGACACTTTTATACCACAGGTGCTCTGACGTCGGGGAGAGGGCGACATCAGCCGATGCCGGACCCAGACTTTGGAATCCGGCCGACCGAAGGGCTGCCTGAGGCAGGACAATCCATATGTAAGGACTGCAGATGCATCCTTGAAGGACATCATGTGAAGGCATCTAAGAAATCTGGGAGTACTGGAGAGATGGCTGAAGGTGAAGGGGAGTCAAGCTGTAGAAGCTCAATGTATCTTTTCTGGGTTTCAGAGACTAAAGAAGTATCCCACTTGAAATGCTCTCATTTTTGACACAGTCTCCCCAAATGATAAGTACTCACGTGGGAAGTACCCTTCATAGAGTCCCCTTCAGGTGAGTAATAGTCTATGGGAGAAGCCATCTGTGAAACATAGGAGACAGATTCCTCAGAGGAAGAATAAGAATGGTCTGGGTCTTCCTGGGTAACTGTTTGCTGAATAGATACTAAAGGAAGGGAGGAGGCAGAAGCCGGCCTGGGACTCAGTACAGGGATGCTAGTGGGAGTAGGGCCTGTAGGCTGAAAAGCCATAAAGCCCTGCATCAAGAAGGAAGTGAAGGTCTCCCAATCTGGGGCTGCCGGAGGCATCAGGCTCAAGTATTTAGTTTTCTGCTTCCTTTTAGAAGGAGTGTGTGTCTGGGTGGGGAAGGAAACAGAGGCCTGCTGTTGTAGTACGAGAGGTCTCGGTTGGCCAGTCCAGTGATGGTTCCCCCCAACGTCAGTTATGACAGATGTCCGAGTCAACTCCACTGACGTGCTTTCCATGGTTACTGACACGGCCTCTTCCAGAGGAGCTGTTGGAACCCGAGTAATCTGGTGTCCCTCGGCCCCTAGAACGGTAGTCAGTGGGACATCTGAAGGTGGAGCGCCATCTAGAGAAGGCCTGCAAACCTTGGCCTTCTTCCGCTGTTGTTCGGCTTGGGCGGCTAACTCGGGATCCATCCTAAGCATGAAATGTTTAAGCCTTTGGATTTCTAAAAATAGATTTAATGTGGAAAGACGGCTGTGTAAGGTCATGGGTACGAAGGATTGGCAAATAGAGCAGGCCTTATGGTAGTGCTCCTTACCTAATCAAAAGAGACAGCGGTCGTGGAAGTCTTTGTGCAGAATCTGGCACGCGCAACTACATTTACTCTTTCTCTGATTTCGGCTAGAAAGAAAAAAATACAGCAACCAAGCTAAACCTGAAGAAGGTAAGAAAAAGGCAAAACCCCAACGGCATACTTATCTTTTAGAAGTCTTCTGATGTAGTAGTGAAGCGGTCGAAGTAATTGTCTTCTGCTGTTGAAAAGTTCTCGGGTCTGTGTGCCAACGTCACATTAATACTCCTAGGTTTATGGCCCAAAGTGCGACATCCCATGCACCTATGGCAGCCAGGCTTAAGCTTTTGTATAGGAGCCGACACTGGGTCACCTGAGGGCTGGAAATCCCGCAGTATGAATACTGCGACAAGGGAGCATACTACAGTTACAAAAGGCACCACCACCAAACAATGTACTTCTGACAATAACTGCTATATACTGCTGTATACAACATCAGTACCACCCACAACAGGCAAAAGTACATGGGACAGTGACAAAGCTGATTACTGATGGAGTACTGACTGACTTGAAGTGAGTAAAAATGGAAGTGGTTATAAATTTTCATGCAAGAAAGTGGACCCTCACAGCTCTTGGTTTCACTAAGGCAGCATCAAAGACCATTTCAAGGCAAGAGTCTAAGCCACTCCTGAAATAAAGTACAGTTTTGTACCTACCATAAATGTAGATGTCCGAACAGGATAGCATCTGCAGTCCTTACAAATGGGTTGTCCTGTCGTCAGGCAGCCCTTCGGTCAGCCGGATTCCAAAGTCTGGGTCTGGCCTCGGCTGGTGTCGCACTTCACCCGACGTCATAGCTGCAGTTCTTCGGGTATAAAGGCATCAGCCGATGCCATTTTCCTCAGTGTTTCTTGCTCCAGATGCCAGTTGCCCTCTTGGATAGCTAAATTTTTGGATAAATGCCAATGTTTCCAAAAGGTAGAAGGCAAACACAAAAGATAAGCATGTATGTACATATATACAAACAAATACACCATAAGAGATCCCCCCCCAGCTAGCTATTAGGTGGGCAAATACCCTAGGAATACCACAGAGGGGAAGGAGGGTGGGTAATCCTGACTGCAGATGCTATCCTGTTCGGACATCTACATTTATGGTAGGTACAAAACTGTACTATGTCCTTCAAGGATGCATCTGCAGTCCTTACAAATGGGTAGAATACCATAGCCAAACTAGGGGAGGAGGAAGAAGAAATTATGGTGTAGTTAGGATCCCTTGCAAAACAGCAGTGGCAAACCCTGCTCGGGATCTAGAGTATAGAGGTAAGTTGTAATGCTTGGCAAATGTATGCACGGAGGTCCAAGTAGCAGCCTCTATAATGTCCTTGGTAGCCACTCCTCGTAAGAAAGCTGTGGTAGTGGCTGTAGCCCTTGTAGAATGAGGCCTTATGTTCTGTGGGATTTGTTTTCCATGGTAGGAGTAACAAAATCTAATGCAATTTCCTATCCATTTTGAGATTGTCTGTTTGGAAATTGCTTTTCCTTCCCTTCCTGTTGCATATGCCACCAGAAGCTGGTCAGTTTTTCTATTGCCTTTGGTTCTGTCCAGGTAGTAGCGCAACTGCCTATGTACATCCAAGGTATGCAGCAGTCTTTCCCCCCTGTTCTGTGGGTTGGGAAAGAAGGTAGGTAGGTGGATTGCCTGGTTTAGAGACACTCTGGATACCACCTTAGGCATAAATGTAGGATTTGTTCTCATGGACACTCTATCTTGATGGAAGATCAGGAAGGGTTGCACTGCCATTAGAGCCTGTAGTTCTGAAACCCTTCTTGCTGAAGTAATTGCCAGCAGGAAAGCAGTTTTCCAGGATAGGTGTTGAAGATCTGCTGTTGCTGCTGGTTCGAAAGGTGGGAGTGTCAATTTTTCTAGCACAAAATTCAAGTCCCATGCTGGTAATGGTGGTTTTCTAGGAGGCTTTACATTCTTAATTCCTCTGAGAAACTGCCTGAGTAGAGGATGTGAAAAGACAGGTGGATTGAAGCTGTATTCTGCAGAAATAGCTGATGCATGTATCTTGATGGAGGAGTAGGACAGGCCTTATGTAGAAGCTCTGCCAAATACTCCAGGATGTTGGCAATGTCTACCTTTGACATCTTTCCCCCTTTCAGTACTCCAAATGAGAAACCTTTTCCATTTTCCTGCATAGTTCCTTCTTGTTGAAGGTCTGCGGGCCTCAAGGATAATGTCTTTAACCCTTTGGGATAAATCTGGGTTAGTTGCTCCTATGTAATGTTCCAGGCAGTCAGTTGCAGAGTTTTCAGATTTGGATGCAGGATGTTGTAGTCGTTTTGAGTTAGCATCAAAGGAATTAGGGGTAGTGTCCACGTTTTCCCCCGAGACATGCTCCTCAGTAATGGATACCAATGTTGTCTTGGCCAATCTGGAGCTATCAGGATTATCCTTGGACGTTCCTGTTTGATTTTCAAAAGTATCTTGTGCATCAAGGGAAGAGGTGGGAATGCATATGCTGTCAGGCCTTTCCAACTGAAGGATAGAGAGTCCACCTTCCAAGCAAGTGGGTGGTATGTCCTTGTGCAGAATTTCTTGAGCTGGTGATTGAGTGGGGATGCGAATAGGTCTACTTGTGGCAGTCCCCATTTCTTTGTGATGGCCTTGAATATGTCTGGGTGTAGCATCCATTCGTGAGCATCCGAGGTAGTTCTGCTTAACATGTCTGCTAGGATGTTTTCTTTTCCCGGTACAAATATTGCCTGCAACTGAATGTTGTAACTCAGAGCCAAATGCCATAGGTCCTGAGCCATTCGGCATAAAGGGTATGAATGAGTGCCTCCTTGTTTGTTGATGTACCACATGACTGTGGTGTTGTCTGTTCTTATCATCAATTGGCCTTCTTGGAGGAATGGTCTGAAGTTCTGGATTGCTAGTTTTACTGCCAGCATTTCTTTTTGATTTATGTGTAGGTGCAGCTGATTTGGAGTCCATAAGCCTTGTATGCACTTGTCCAGCATGTGGGCCCCCCAACCAAGGTCTGAAGCGTCCGTTGTGATGGTTTGGTTTGGTTGACTGTTGTGGAAGGGCAAACCTGGATTTGTCTGGCATGCCTGAGCCCACCATAGGAACTCTTGCTTCAGGCATGGTATCATTGGTATTTCTGTTTCTAAGCTGTGCCTGTGTTGAGACCATAAATTCTTTAGGTACCACTGTAGTTTTCTCATATGTAGTCTGGCATGGGGAACCAGGATTATGCAGGATGCCATGAAGCCCAAGGCCTGCAGTACTTTCCTTGCTGTTAGTTTGGACTGCTTTGTTAATGCCAAGAAGTAGAGAGGAAGTTGTTCTTGTTTTTCTGTAGTTAGGAATGCCATCTGGTTTACTGTGTCCAATTCTGCACCCAAGAAGGTTATTGTTTGGGATGGTACCAGTCTTGACTTTTTTAAATTGACTGTGTATCCCAGGGCTTGTAGTAAGCAAATGACTCTTTGTAAGTCTTGTGTCAGCTTGTTTTTGTTGTCCGCTTGTATCAGGCAGTCGTCCAGGTATGGATAAATTTGGATTCCCTGAAGCCTGCAGTGAGCGATTACTGATGCCAGGCATTTCGTGAACACTCTGGGCGCAGTAGATAAGCCAAAGGGCAATTCTGAGAATTGATAATGCTCTGATCCTGCAAGAAATCTGAGGTATCTTCTGCAAATTGGTCGTATGGGGACGTGCAGGTATGCCTCCTTGAGATCTAGAGTTACCAGCCAATACTCCTTGCCCAGCATGGGAAGAAGTTACTGTAGGGTCAGCATTTTGAATTTTGGAACAATGATGAATGTGTGTTTAAAGCGGACAGGTCGAGAATAGGTCTCCAGTTTTTCTCTTTTCTTGGTACCAGGAAGAGTCTGGAGTAAAAACCTTTGCCTTGTTCTGTAGGTGGTACCCTCTCCACAGCTCTCATCTTTGCTAATTGAGCTACTTGTTTTAGAGCTTCTGTCTTTTGATTTGGTGGTAGGTTTGGCATTCCACTTTTTACTGGTAAAGTGTGTAAATGAAACCTGTAGCCTTGGTCTATAGTTTGCAAAATCCACTTGTCTCTTGTGATATAGTGCCAGTTTTTTAAAAATAGGGCTAACTTTCCGCCCAAGGGTGCTGCTTTCTGTTCCCTGGTAGGCGGTGTCAGAGCCAAGTCACTGTGATTGTCCTGTTGCAGTGGCAGTGGTTGTGTCTGTGCCTCGATGGTTGTTGCCTTGCCACTGGCGTCCCCTGTAGGCACCTCCTCTGGGTTGATTTCTGCCTCTTGAACGCCTATTCCTGCGCCTCTGAGTTTTAGAGGAGTCTGGAAAGGACCAATTTTTTGAAGGCCAGTTCCTGCTAAACCTTGGGGGCTGAACCTGTAAGAAATCTTTCACTGTTTGTACAGATTTTGCCTCATCTTCCATTTTCTTTAGTACCTGTTGTGCAGGAGAACCAAACAAACTGACCTTATCCATAGGAGCATCTAATAGTTTTGCTTTAACATGATCCGGTAAGGCCTGTTCTTTCAGCCATGCATGCCTTCTTATAACTGTGCCCGTCATGGCTGATCTAAATGAAGCCCCCAGTGCATCATAGCCACATTTTAAGGAATGGTTACTAACTTGCTGAATGTTATTCACCATTTCTAGAACATATTTCTTATCTAAGGAATCATCAGAGGACAGTTTCTTAGTTAACTGATCAAGCATAAACTCTTGGTATTGGATCATGTGAAACTGACAGTTCAATGCTCTAGCTGAGAGAGTAGCAGAGGTGCATACTTTTTTACCCCATCTCTCCAAGGACCTGGATTCCCTTTCAGAAGGGAGAGGGTTTTTTGCTGAGGTCGAAGCTACGACTTTAGGCCCCTGGGAGATAGTCTCAGGATCTGCAAAAGGAGCCTTGTATAAATGGTGGTGAGTGTCCGGGACCCTGTAGAACCTATCGGGCTTAGCAGGGGCTGGAGGTAAGGTATCAGAAGCAGTACAAGCATCATTAAATGCATCATCCACAACAGGCAGAACTGGAGGTATAGCTAAAGGCCTACGTTGTGGTAAGTGTAAAAAGGTCCTAAGCCTTTTTCTTGAATCTGAGAAATCTTGTCCCTGCCATTGGAATTGCTCTCTCATGGCATGTAAGGTTTCCCCAAAGGAAAATTCCTCTGGTGGAGAGGCAGAAGGAATCGATTCTTCAGCATCGGAATCTTCATAAGTAGAATAAGGAGCCTCAGGATGGTCTGTATGGTCTGAATCATCAGAAGAGTCATCTGAGGACCCCGGCTCAGGGGGCTCTGCTCTAGGTCTCTTTTCTGGAGGTTGAGAGGCCCTGTCTGGGTGAGATTGGGATCCCCTTATTAAAGAGATGAGATCCTCTGCCAGAGTAAGCATTTGAGAACTAGAACTGGGCCTGTGAGAGGGGGGCTTAACAGGCACAGATTTGGAAGTTTTGGCTGCTTTAGCCCTGGCAAAGGCCTTTATAGACATGGCTGCAGGAGGCCTAGCAGCACCACATGCTGGAGTAGAGATATCCAAAGGGATGGTGTCCGATAAATCTTGTGAAATCACAGTAGGAGGTAAAACTTCAGAGGCCGATTCAACTAGGGTAGAAGGGGCCTCGGTAGTAGTCATGGATTCGGCTGAAGATAGAACCGTTTGCTCGGTTTCGGCCGAAACAGAGACACTCGCGGTTTGCTTAACCGCGGTTTCGGCCGAAACCGCGGACCGCGAGTGTCGGTCCTTTTCTTTGCGTTTCTTAACAATTTGAGTAGTCGGAGAATCCGATGGCATTTTGTACGCAAAATCTGAGCCGAAAAATTGTTCAGCAAACTCCGACCGACGCCTAAGCGTTCGTCGGTTGAAAGAAGCACAGGCTAAACAAGCTGCTACGTCGTGGTCTGGGCCTAAACAAGGTAGGCAGTAAGAGTGGAAATCTTTATGAGGTATTTGTTTCCCACAAGTTAAACAGTTATTTACTTTTTCTGACATCGGCTGAGGCAAGAAAGAGTCCCCAACGGGGTACTTAGCTTTTTAGAAGTCTTCGAAGTAGTATTCGATAGTAGTAGTCTCTGGATCTGACCGACCGGCACTTGTGAACAGCTTCTGCTTCGGGCGCCACGCGGCAAGAAAGACTGAGGAAAATGGCGTCGGCTGATGCCTTTATACCCGAAGAACTGCAGCTATGACGTCGGGTGAAGTGCGACACCAGCCGAGGCCAGACCCAGACTTTGGAATCCGGCCGACCGAAGGGCTGCCTGACGACAGGACAACCCATTTGTAAGGACTGCAGATGCATCCTTGAAGGACATCTTGTGATTTGTGGCTGCTATAAGAAAAGAATCCAGCAGTCTCAACCCTAAGCACTAGTGTACCATCTAACAACTTAGCAGCCCCAGTAGCAAATTTCCTCAGAAGAAACTTGTATATAAATCAGATGTCTAAAAAGTACAGTTTTGTACCTACCATAAATGTAGATGTTAGAGTGTTCACACTGCTGCAGTCATTACACTTGGGTTATCCTGCCGTCAGGCGGTTCCCCAGCCGGCCTGAGTTCCAAAGTCTTGGTCTGGCATCGGGTGCTGTTGCCTCCTCCCTGACGTCAGTGCGACAGGGGTATACAAGATGCAGCCGACGCCATTTTCTTCAGTTTTTCTTGCCCCAGATGTCAGGTGCCCCCAAATAGGTAGGCAACTCAAACTGCTAATAAAACATAAATAAGAAAAGCAAACAACAACTTTCAGTTACCAGCAAATACCCCCCATAGGTAGTAAAGGGTAGAAGACCTAGGTACGTACCAGAAATAAAGAGGGGGGGAGGGTAACCTTGACTGCAGCGGTGTGAATACTCAAACATCTACATTTATGGTAGGTACAAAACTGTACTATGTTCATCGTGTTACACTGCTGCAGTCATTACACTTGGGTAGAATCCCAAAGCTGAGGTAGGGTGGCTGGTTCTATAATGTATTAGGGGTGGCTATAAGGCCCTGCAGCACTGCAGAGGCGAAGCCAGCTCTGGATTTGGAGTATAGAGGCAGATGGTAATGCTTAGTGAAGGTATGCACAGAGCTCCATGTTGCTGCTTCCAAAATATCCTTGGTAGGTACTCCTCTGAGGTAGGCCATTGAAGTGGCTGTTGCCCTGGTGGAGTGAGATCTAATGCTGGTAGGCACAGGTTTTCCATGGTGCGTACAGCAGAAACGTATACAATGTCCTATCCATTTGGAAATCGTCTGTTTTGAAATGGCTTTTCCCTGTGTTCCTGCAGCATATGCTACGAATAATTGCTCAGATTTTCTGAAAGCTTTGTTTTTTGTCCAAGTAGAAGCGTAACTGTCTGTGAATGTCCAATGAATGCAGTAGTCTCTCCCCTTTATTCTGTGGTTTTGGATAAAAAGTTGGCAAGTGAATGGTTTGGTTCAGAGACAAACTTGAAACCACCTTAAGCATAAAAGTAGGGTTAGTTCTTAAGGACACCCTGTCCTGGTGGAAAATGAGAAAAGGTTCCACTGCCATTAGTGCCCGTAATTCTGAAACTCTTCGTGCTGATGTTAGTGCCAGGAGCAGAGCAGTTTTCCAAGAGATGTATTTTAATTACGCTGTGCTAGCTGGCTCAAAAGGAGGTAAAGTTAATTTTTTCAAAGCAAAGTTGAGGTCCCAAGTTGGAGCAGGTGCCCTCCAGGGCGGCCTTATGTTTTTTGCCCCTCTGAGGTACTGTTTTAGCAAAGGATTAGAGAAAATTGGTGGATCCGTGTTGTAATGAGCAGAGATGGCAGAGGCATGGATCTTGATGGATGAAAAGGAGAGGCACTTGTCCAGCATCTCAGTCAAATATTCTCGTATCTGAGGAATGTTTGGCACAAGAGGGTCAAGGCTGTGAGCCTGGTTCCAGGAACAGAATCTCTTCCATTTATCCAAATAGGCTTTCCTAGTACTAGGCCTTCTGGCCTCCAGGATGACATCCATAACAGCTTTGGAGAGAGGCATTGCTTGCTTTGCTAAGGTATCTTCCATGCAGCAAGGTTTAAGGTCCTTAGCTGGCTGTGGAGAATCTGATTGTTGTTCTGAGAGAGTAGATGTGGTGTTTGAGGCAAAATCCAGGGTGGTCCTTGTGCTAAGTTTTTTAAGATTGGGTACCAGTGCTGGCGTGGCCAGTCTGGTGCAATCAGGATCATTTTTGGCTCCTCTTGCCTGGCTTTTATGAGTACCTTTGGAAGAAGAGGCAGTGGTGGGAATGCGTATACTGTTAGGTTTTTCCAGCTGAATGAGAGGGCATCCACTTTCCATGCTTGTGGATGGTAACTCCTTGTGCAGAATTTCTGTAGCTGGTAATTCCTTGGTGATGCAAACAGATCTATGTCCGGCTCCACCATTTCTGTGTTATCATTCTGAATATTTGCGGATTCAATTCCCATTCGTGGGGATCCATGATATTTCTGCTTAAGTCATCTGCCAGTGTGTTTTTCTCTCCTGGCAGGAATTGTGCTTGTAGATGAACTTGATAGTTTATAGCTGTGCTCCACAAGGTCATTGCTTGTCTGCAGAGGGGGTATGAATGGGTGCCCCCTTGCTTGTTTATGTACCACATGACTGTGGTGTCTGTCTTTAGTAGCAGTTGTCCTGGATGTAGCAGGCCCTTGAAAGCTATAAGGGCATTTTGTACAGCTAGCATCTCTTTTTGGTTGATGTGAAGATGCTTTTGTTCTATAGGCCACTTGCCCTGAATGCATTTTCCTGCCATGTGTGCTCCGCAGGCATAATCCGATGCATCTGTTGTCAGTGTTTGCCTGGGTGTGGGCTGAGAAAAAGGCTGTCCTTGTTGAGGTGACAAGCTTGGGCCCACCATCGAAACTCCTTCTGAAGGCAAGGTATTAGTGGTATAACGGTTTCCAAAGACAGTGTTGAGACCATACACTCTTTAGGTAACACTGTAGTTTCCTCATATGCAGTCTGGCATATGGAATTAGTAGTATGCAAGATGCCATGTAGCCCAAGGCCTGCAGCATTTTTCTTGCAGGGAGTCGGGCCTTTGTTGCCATCAATTGAAAGTATTGAGTCAATTGTCCTTGCTTGTCTGGTGTGAGATAAGCCATCTGGGCCATTGTGTTCAAGCTGGCGCCTAGGAATATTATCTGTTGTGAGGGCACTACTTTTGATTTCTTTTCGTTTACTGTGTACCCCAGGCAACTTAGTAACTTTTTTTACAAACGCCACATGCTTTAGGAGAATGTCTTTGCTCTCTGCTTGAATTAGGCAGTCGTCCAGGTATGGGTAAATTTGAATTCCTCTTTGTCTGCAAAATGCAATTACTGGTGCCAAGCACTTTGTGAAGACCCTGGGCGCAGCAGATAAGCCAAAGGGCAGTGCAGAGAATTGATAATGCATTGGACCAGCTATGAATCTGAGGTATCTTCTGCAGTTTTGTCTGATAGGGACATGCAGGTATGCCTCCTTGAGGTCCAAGGTCACGAGCCAAGCTTGCTTGCCCAGCATGGGAAGAAGCTGCTGTAATGTCAACATTTTGAATTTCGGGACATCCAGGTAAGTGTTTAGAGATGAAAGATCCAGAATAGGCCTCCAGACTTTGTCTTTTCTGGGTACCCGAAAGAGTCTTGAGTAAAATCCTTGTCCTTGTTCCCGCGGAGGTACCTTTTGAATAGCTCCCATATAGTCACGAGTGCTGTAATTTGTTTTTGAGCCTCTGCCCATTGATTTGGTGGCAGATTTGGCATTCCTTTTAACCTTGGCGGAGTGTGAAAGTGGAACCTGTAACCCGGTGAAACGATATTGAGAACCCATTTGTCTTTGGTGATCATATGCCAATTGTGATAGAAAGAGCCAGTTTTCTCCCAGTGGGGCTGCCAAGAGAGAAATGTTTGGCAGCTGTAGTGGGAAGTCATTGGGACTGTTTTTTGTAAGGCTGTTGTCTGTCTTCCCCTTCTTTCTGGCCTGGTGCACCCCATTGTTGAGGCCTGTAAGGACCTTGTGGCTGTCCTCTACCTCTTGGAAGTCTGTATTTGCCCCTTTGCGGTCTGTCTAACTGGAAAGGACCAATTCTTTGTTGGCCAGTTTCTGCTAAATCGAGGAGGCTGTACCTGTAAGAAATCTTTTACTGTTTGCATAGATTTTGCCTTATCCTCCATTTTCTTTAGTACCTCTTTCTGCCTTAACTCCAAATAAGACATCATGCTGCAAAGGTGTATCCAGTAGTTTTGCTTTCACATGATCTGGTAATGTATGTTCCTTTAACCATGCATGTCTTCTAATGACAGAGCCTGTAACTGCTGCTCTGCAGGAGGCCTCTAAAGAATCAAAACCACATTGCAAAGTATGTTTTCCCACTTGTTCAGCAGCATGCAATAAATCCTGCATTTCCTTAAAATTAGGAGGATCTGTATCTGAAAGCATTTTTTGTTTCAACTGAGACATCAGAAATTGCTGATATTTTAACATGTGAAATTGGCAATTCAAAGCTCTCATTGCTAAAGTTGCAGATGTATATACTTTCTTTCCCCATCTGTCTAATGCCCTGGAGTCTCTGTCGGAGGGAACTGGGTTCTTTGCTGATGAGGCCATGACACCTTTGGATCCCTGAGAAATAGTTTCTGGGTCTGCCACTGGGCTTTTATACAGAAATTTGTGCGAGTCAGGGACTCTGTAATATCTGTCTGGTTTAACTGGAGCTGGAGGCAAGGAATCAGGATTTAAGCTGGATTTAGTATAGACATCATCCACAATATCTAACACTGGAGGAATAGCCAGGGGTCTGTGTTGAGGCAAAAGAAGAAATTCTCTGAGCCTTTTCTTGGATTCGGAATAATCCTGGCCTTCCCAATGGAAATGCTCCCTCATGGTGTGTAAAGTTTCCCCAAAAGAGTAATCTTCTGGTGGAGAGGCTGATTGAATGGATTCCTCAGCATCAGAATCCTCATAAGGGGGTAAAGAATAACCTATGTCTGAGGAAGACTCTGAGGAAATGTACACCTGGTCAGAGGAGTCATAATCCACATCCTGTCTGGGCTTTTAATCAGGAGGGGGATGGGACCCCCTGATTAGAGTGATCAGGTCTTCGGCCATTTTGAGCATTTGCTTTTTAGGCATGGAGGCCTGCCCTGGAGACGGATTTCTTTGTTTTAAGAGGTGGTTTAGACTTAGAAGAGGGTTTAAAGCTAAGTTGACTAGGTCTGAATACACCCTCTGAAGTTGTAGGTGGCTCATGTACGGTTTCGGTAGTCTGTAAAACTTGGGAGTCCGATGGCCCAGCCATCTCCACTAAGGAGTCGGTGGCCGCCTGTGGTTCTACAGAAGCGGTCGTCAGGGGCTGCAAAGGCGCCTCGCTGAAAACCGGAGAACTGGCGACTAGCTCAGAAGAGGCTTCATCGTCAGTTTTGGGCCTCGGATGCCTGTCTTTGCATTTTTTATGAATTGCGGTCATCGGAAGTTACGATGGCATCGTATAATTAAATATTCTGCCAAAGTAATGTCGGGCAAAATCAAACAGATGTTTAATAGTGCGCTTGTTAAACCTAGCACAAAACAGACAACCAGTGACGTCGTGGTCTGGGCCTAGGCATGGGATGCAATAAGAATGGAAATCCTTATGAGGTATTTGCTTCCCACAAGAAATACAGTTATTAACTTTTACTGACATCGGACTGAGGCAAGAAAAAGTTTCCCCAACGGGGTACTTAGCTTTGCAGAAGACTTCGATTCTGGATTCGGAAATGAAAATCTCAGGAGTCGGCCGACCGGCACTTGCGAACTGCTTTTGCTTCGGGCACTGCGTGGCAAGAAAGACTGAAGAAAATGGCGTAGGCTGCATCTTATATACCCCTGTCGCACTGACGTCAGGGAGGAGGCGACAGCAACCAACGCTGGACCAAGACTTTGGAACTCAGGCCGGCTGGGGAACCGCCTGATGGCAGGATAACCTAAGTGTAATGACTGCAGCAGTGTAACATGATGAACATCCATCACCCCAGCTGTTCAATGCCACGCTGCGAATCAGACAGAAAAGTAGTAAGATTAAAGTACCTCAGGTAAAATCATCACTACAGCCATGGCACATCTACATAGTAAATTTAAACACAACAAGTTCTACCACGTCACTAGAGCAGCATTTTCCCTTACATCATATAGCATGTAGTAGAGATTAGAATGAATGAGGGGACAAATGCAAACTAGGTACCTTGCATTTGGGAACAGGAGCAAAGATAAATGTCCATCTCCTCCTGCCTTACTTTGCTGAGAGAAGCAATGAAGATCTGTAAACTTGGCTCTTTACTCCCTTCATAAAAAGCAGTTCTTTCTGTGTTTTCTTCCCTTCCCTTACCTATTTGCCCACATTTGTTAAAGTAACAAATGAAACCATTACTAATATAATTGTCACACTGAGAAGCATAATTCAGGACCAGGTAGGACAAAAGTCTGACACATATGTGGTATGTATGTGCGTGTGTATTTATATACACGCATTCATATAAAATACATACATACACATATATAAATGCATACATATATATATATATATATATATATACATATATACATATGCATGCAGGCACACAGGTGTGTGTGTGTGTGTGTGTGTGTGTGTGTGTGTGTGTGTGTGTGTGTGTGTGTGTGTGTAGATATACCCACACAAGTAACATTTAGTTTCTCATAAGGTCATTTTATCTAAATGTGACAGGCTGAAAAAAGGTAATCCAATACAAGTTGTCTTATTCTAGCCTGTACTACATTACATAAATCTACATACAACAAAGATAATAAAGAAAACGTGTCATTTTATGACTACTGGTGCTAGTGTGAATGCTTGTTGGTTAGGGTTGCAGTACGGGCTAGGTAAGAGGACGGATTTAGTGCTGTACTTGTCTAATGTTGTATGTGGTGCAGCCTCTGTAGTGATAGCATTACACAATATTTTTTTTCTAACAAAGTGCATTTTAAGTGTTAGGGTTAGCAAGCCTTAGTAAGATGGGTGGGGCTTAACCCATCCTTTATTTAGGAAAAACACTTTCTATAACAATACCACTAGCATTGTTTTTGAATTATTAATGCAAATATGAACAGGCAATATTTGACGCCTAGAGGCGCAGTAGGCGGTAACTGCAGAAACTCCTGGAGACGTCACTCAGCTGTAATGAGTTAAGCAATAAGAAATGTATAACTATGTGAAGGTCCCATCTGAGAAATATGTTTCGCTAAATCATTAGTTAATATATTATTATGTATAGCATAGATATGTTCTCTTATTCTGAATCTAAACATTCTATCCGTTTTACCTAAGTTAAAAAGTTATTTGTTGTTTAATCTTACCTGTAGGCTAACACACTCAAGTGCGCTAGCCGTTTAAAAGCATTTACTGTCTGTTTTTCCTCTGTTTTCTGCAAAAAAGAAAAAAACAAAAAAAAAAAATCTTGTTTTCCCGCCTTACTGAACTAGAATAGTCGTCTTCAGAGTTTGCTGATCTCTGGGCTTTGGCTTGGTTCCTGTGCTATTCCATATCCTTATATTTGGATAAAGGGAAGCTTCTTTGTTCACCAGTGGGAGTGGGGAGCACTGAGCAGCCTATTTGTCCCCAGAGCAGTGGTTCCAGCCAGAAACTTGTAGTCTATTGGCCATTTTGGGTCAATTCCTAGCTCTTTTCAACCCCTTGCTATAAAGCCCGCTTTAGCGCGCTTTTGCGTGATTTAGCGCGGAGTTGCCCATAGAGCACCATCGGGCAGCGCCGATTAAACAAGGTTAAACTATTTCTGGCTCCGTAAAGTCTGCTTTTCAATTTTTCCCTTAGAACTTCTCTACTTGCAATCTAAACAGTCTATTCTCTATCTCAAAAGCTCAGCACTTGCTCCTAAAGCATTTTTATATAGGTAAAGCTCAGCACTTGCTCCTAAAGCATTTTTATATAGGTAAAAGTTCTTGTATACTAAACAAAGTACTACATTAGCCTAGAATCCCCTTGAGTACCCATTTCCCTATAGGTCCCTTCTGACTCAGTTACACAGCAAACTTTTTCACTTTTTCTAGCATGTCAAAGGGTCAGTTGCTAGCCTCCTCTCCTGTTCAGCTGGTAAATCTGGGCATCTTGAGGCAATGTTACAATTGCCTCATGTACACAGACAACCCACTCCTTCTCCCACAAAACACAAATACATGTGAGAGATGCAACTATATAGCCAAACTGGAGGCTGAGCTCTCTCAACTCAGGACTGGCAAGACCAGACAGGAGGAGAAGGAAACCACGCACACCACAAACCCAGTTTCACATAGAACTATCACAACTGCAAAACAAACACATAAACACACAAAGACATACTCGAGGCACTGATCAAAAATCTACCAAAACTACAGAGGCCTCCAAAGCAGACACCCAAGCAACTGCCACCTCAAGACATAAGACATGCAACACATAGTTCTCAAAGTCAGTGTGCTAAACAGTCACAGCCCTTAAGGCCAAACACAATGCCAGACACACTTGTTATAGGTGACTCCATAGTCAGACACGCTGGCGTCCCACTCACCAGACTGAACAAGGAAAAGATCACAGTAAGCTGCCTGTCAGGCGCTAGAATCCGCCACATAACACAAGCACTCAGGTCACTCCAGAGCAAGTACAAGTATGACTCAGTCATTGTCCATGCCGGTGTGAACGACCTGAGGCACCTCCCTGGACTACATGAAAAGAGACATAGAGGAGCTCTCAGATTATGTAGCCCAGGCGGTATGACCCTGACCCTGAGCAGTATCCTACCCACACCAAGAATGATGCCACAATACAGAGACAAAATGATCAGCTTTAATAATTGGCTTAATTACTGGTGTCATTCTAAGGATCAATGTCTGTCTGCCTGGGATGACATGCTTGACAAGCCACGCTGCTTCTGAGGGACGGCTTGCACCTGTCACCCTGGGCTTCCGGATATTGGCAAAGGCTCTTGCCACCCCATAGTGCCTTTTTAGGCAAGGCTCAAATGATAAACCTACCGCTAGAAAACAAAAATGGAGAAAACTAAGGGTAATACTGCTCAATGCCAGAAGTCTAAACCTCAAGATGCAGCCCTCGAAGCCCTCCTCAGTATGGAGAACATCGATGTCTGTGCTGTGACTGAAACCTGGTTCAAGGCTCCTGAGAGCACCTCAGCACTATCAGGTTATACATCATATCATGCGTTCCGGCCCCAAAATCCGGACCGAACCACAAAAGGACGGGGAGTATCCATATTCATAAAGGATACCCACACCTCCAGGTTAGTGGCATCGCACGAAGCATCGGAGACCATCCAGGTGCAATTAACCATAGGTAAAACTGCCCTACAGTTTGTAACATGCTACAGACCACCTTCTCAAACTCAGGAAACCCACACAGCCTTCCTGAAGACACTGGAGAGTATGAATGTCTCTCCAAACACCATCATATTGGGTGACCAACCACCCAAACATAGACTGGGAACATTACTCAAGCCCCAACACCCTAGCCCAAAGGTTACTTGAGTTCATAAACTCAAATGCTATGGAACAACTAGTCACCATTCCCACAAGAGGAGAAAATATACTAGACCTGATCATCACAAACATGGGGACAAAATGCTCCACACCGGAAGTATATCCCTCATTGGTGAGATCAGACCATAAATTAATCTCACTGGAGATCCACATCCCGCCCCACCCCAGCAAAAGACCACAGTGAAGAACTTCTCAAAAGCAAACTTCACACTTCTTAAGACTGGAGTGGTATTCTTCAAGGCCCCCGAGCCAGTGGAAACCACAACCCACGCTGCTGAAACCCTTACAAATACCTTCTACGAGCACCTCCAGGAATGTATGGATCAAGCAATCCCTAATAAAATCAAGACCCTTTCCACCAAAGGCAGGCGCCCGGTCTGGTGGACTCCAGCCATAAACAAACTCTACAACAAGAGGAGAAAGCTACTACATGACAGAGCAAAATCCCTAAAAGGGAAGGTATCTCTGATCAATACTAGCAAAAAACTACGATCACTCATAAAATCATCCAAGGCCAACTTTGAGAGAAAAATCGCTAATGACACAAAAGACAATCATAAAGTCTTCTTTAGCTATGTTAGAAACCTAGGTGGAAACTCCCAGATATGCTCAGAATTAGTCCAAAATGATAAAAAAATCACTGAACCCACAGACATTGCCAACATACTGGCAGACAGGTTCAGTGCAAATTTCTCCCCTCCCCCCCCCCCCAAAGGAGAAATATCTATCCCACCCGAGTCTAGCCTCCCCAACATCTCAGATGCCCAGGTGGGAGCTGCTCTCTCTAAAGCAAAAACACAGCATCAATGGGACGGATGGTGTCCCCGGCTGTGTGCTACGAACTCAATGAGGAACTAAACCCACACATAAGGCTGCTGTTTAATCTTAGCCTTACTACAGGATCGTGCCAAAGAATGGCGTCACGGCAACTGTGGTCCCACTCCACAAAGACGGTGCTTCTACGGACCCTGGAAATTACCGCCCCATAAGCTTGAGCCTTGTCTGCAAAGCTATGGAGAGGATCATAATGGAACTCATAAATAAAGACATTGGGGACCTAAAGACACTGGATCCTACCCAATTTGGCTTTGTCAAGGGCAGATCCTGCCTCTTGAACTTGGTCGACTTTTTCGAAACAGTCACTAAGGCCATTGATGAGGGTAAGGCAGTTCACACAGCCTACCTTGACCTAGCAAAAGCGTTCAACACAATACCCCACTCGGGCATCATAGAAAAGCTCACCAGCTTAGATGTAAACCCATATGTCACAAGATGGGTTGCAAACTGGCTCAAGGACAGAACACACAGGGTTAGAGTTGCTGGTGCCATGTCAGACTCTAAGCGGTCCTGGCGGTGTCCCACAGGGCTCAGTCCTGGGCCCCTCTTGTTCGGCATTTATTTTTCTGAAGTGCAGGCAAACATAGGGGATTGTGGCTGACAAAATTTGCAGATGACTGCAAACTGGGCACCATAATTGACACTCCATCAGACACAGACATCCTCCAGAAAGGTCTCACAGAAATGGATAACTGGTGCCAGAGCCATGGCCTTAAGCTAAATGCCAAAAAATGTATAGTCATACCCTTTGGGAAAAACAAGGTAACCCCTAATTACCACATAGGTGGTAATCCATTAAACACGGAAGAAGTTATCAGGGACCTGGGGACCCAAGTTGACAGTAACCTCTCTTTGACAATCACATTGCCAAAGTGGTTAGGAAGACCTTCTACATTGCCCACCTGATCATGAAGGGATACACATCCAGATCAGGAGAGGTCATTGTACCCTGTACTCTTCACTTATCAGACCAATGATTCAGTACAACGCCCATTGAATGTACCTTACCCGACACCTGCAGCAGTTGGAAAGACCCCAAAGTTCCTCACCAAAAGGATAAAGGGGCTCAAACATATGTCATACGATGCCCGACTGAAGAAACTCCAGCTCTATTCAGTCGCATACCGTCTGCTCAGAGGTGATCTGTGCCTGACATACAAGGCCATGTCCAACCCGTAATTAATGGACATGCTCCATCTCAAAAAATCCAAATCCACCAGAGCCACGAGAGCAAGAGACTTAAACCTCAACACGGATATAAATAGGACGTGCTGGAGGGACAGATTCATCACCCAGAGACTCCCTACACTATGGAACAGAATCCCAGTCCATGTGAGGCAGAGCCCCTCACTGACTCTGTTCAAGAGAAATCTTAACGAGTGGATGGGAGATCGTAGGTTTACCCCGGGAATCATCTCTGTATCACTGCTGGACAGAGGCACAGCAAACTAATGGGTATAGTATTCTCATCCTAAGGGGTGGCGAAAGCCACACACACACTCTGGCTAGGCTTATAAATGCCCTAGGGCAGATAGCCTAGTATGAACCTATGAAGTAAAATGCACTACACAGCTGACATACAACCATGTATACTATGTGTTCAGAATTACAATTGCCAGTAACCTTAAAAACAAAATTCTTCCCTAAATCTGGATGTTTAAAGCAACCTTCTGAATTAATATATACACACTGGTTGCATTTACCACATGGACTAGTACAATACTTGTCAACCTGCGCTTTCTTATTTGTATCGGGGTAACAAAGTACAATTTTGTACCTACCATAAATGTAGATGTTCGAGTGCAAATACAGCTGCAGTCATAACAGATGAGTTCTCCTGCCGTCAGGCGGGTCCTCGGTCGGCCGAATTCCAAAGTCTAGGTCCGGCGTCGGTTGTCGTCACTTCTTCCCTGACAACAGTGCGACAGGGGTATAAAGGAACCAGCCGAAGCCATTTTCTTCAGTTTTTCTTGCCTCAGATGTCAGGTGCCCCCAGAAGGAAGACAATACATAAATTTGTGTGATAATGCAGTGCAATATAATCAAAATACAGTAGTTGCAAGCAAATACATCATAAATGAAAACCCCAATCAGGTTGTATGAGGATGTGTTAGCCTATAGGCCTGTCCCAAGAGGAGAAGGAGGGAGGGAAACCTGGACTGCAGCTGTATTAGCACTCTAACATCTACATTTATGGTAGGTACAAAACTGTACTATGTTCATCGTGCATACAGCTGCAGTCATAACAGATGGGTAGAATCCCAAAGCTAATAAAGGGGTGGTAGGCACTAGGTGGAACTAGGAGGAGCCAAAATGCCCTGCAAGACTGCAGTGGCAAAGCCTGCTCTAGATTTGGAGTATAATGGTATGTTGTAGTGCTTGGAGAAGGTATGCACAGAACTCCAAGTGGCTGCTTCCAAAATATCCTTGGTAGGAACTCCTCTGAGGAAGGCTGCAGAGGTGGCTGTGGCCCTGGTGGAATGAGTTCTAATGCCTGTAGGAACAGTTTTGCCATGAAAGGAATAGCAAAAGCGTATGCAGTGGGCTAACCATTTTGAGATTGTCTGTTTGGAAATTGGCTTCCCTTGAGCTCCTACCGCATAGGCCACAAAGAGCTGTTCTGATTTTCTGAAAGGCTTTGTTCTGTCCAAATAATAACGCAGTTGTCTGTGGATGTCCAAGGAATGTAGTAATCTCTCCCCTTTGTTTTGAGGATTAGGGTAAAAAGTAGGTAAATGTATGGCCTGATTTAAAGCTACCCTGGATACCACTTTAGGCATAAAGGACCGGTTGGTTCGTAAGGAAACTCTGTCCTGATGGAAGATGATAAAAGGCTGGACAGCCATGAGAGCATGTAGTTCTGAAACTCTACGAGCTGAGGTGATAGCCAGAAGGAAAGCTGTTTTCCAGGACAAATATTGTAAATCTGATGATGCAGCTGGCTCAAAGGGAGGTAAGGTCAGTTTTTCCAGAATGAAATTAAGATTCAAAGCAGGTATTAGTTGTTTCCTTGGAGGCCTTAAATTCTTGGCCCCTCTGAGGAACTGTCTTAAGAGAGGGCGAGAGAATAAAGGTGGATCAGTGTTGTATTCTGCAGAAATGACTGAGGCATGGATTTTGTAATCTCAGGAGCTGGCCGACCGGCACTTGCGAACTGCTTCTGCTTCGGGCACCGCGCGGCAAGAAAGACTGAAGAAAATGGTGTCGGCTGGTTCCTTTATACCCCTGTCGCACTGATGTCAGGGAAGAAGTGATGACAACCGACGCCGGACCTAGACTTTGGAATTCGGCCGACCGAGGACCCGCCTGACGGCAGGAGAACCCATCTGTTATGACTGCAGCTGTATGCACGATGAACATCATCTTATTCATATTCTTCATATTCTTAAACTGAAATTTGGGGGTGGGCCCTACAATTTCCCTCAATGTTGGATCCATCATTAAAACAGACCAACATTTTCTGCATACCCCCAAAATGGGCTTTACATTGTTACTATACCCAACAGGTACTCTTAACTTACCTTCGTTTGAACCACTGCCTTTACTATGTCTCTTATTCTGTATACTCTGTTCAGAAAAATAAGGTTGAGCTGATGTTGTTCTCAAAGTCCTAACAGTCTCCATAAAGTACAGTTTTGTACCTACCATAAATGTAGATGTCCGATAGATATGCATTTGCAGTCATCACATATGGGTTGTCCTGCCTCAGGCAGCCCTTCGGTCGGCCGGATTCCAAAGTCTGGGTCCGGCATCGGCTGATGTCGCCCTTTCCCCGACGTCACAGCGCCTGGGGTATAAAAGCGTCAGCCAACACCATCTTCCTCAGTTTTTCTTGCCCCAGATGCCAGGTGCACTCTAGGAAGGCTAAATTTGGAGAAATGCAATAAAAATCCAAACATTTGCAAAAATATATATATATATATATATATATATATATATATATATATACAAACAAATACACCATAATAGATCCCCCCAGCTAGCTAATAGAGGGGTAAGCACCCTAGGAATACCACAGAGGGGAAGGAGGGAGGGTAAACCTGACTGCAGATGCATACCTATCGAACATCTACATTTATGGTAGGTACAAAACTGTACTATGTCCTTCAAGGATGCATCTGCAGTCATCACATATGGGTAGAATACCATAGCCAATCTGGGGGTGGAGGAACTAGGAAAAGGATGGTGTAGCTAAGATACCCTGCAGGACAGCCGTAGCAAAGCCTGCTCTGGATCTGGAATATAAAGGTAAATTGTAACACTTGGCAAATGTATGCACGGAGCTCCATGTGGCAGCTTCTAAAATGTCCTTTGTAGCCACCCCTCTTAAGAAGGCTGTGGAGGTGGCTGTGGCTCTGAGAATGAGGTCTAATGTTAGCTGGTACAGTCTTTCCATGAAATGAGTAACAAAAGCGAATGCAATTTCCTATCCATTTTGAAATAGTCTGTTTGGAAATTGCTTTTCCTTGAGTACCAGCAGCATATGCTACCAGCAGCTGGTCGGCTTTTCTGAAACCTTTAGTTCTGTCCAAGTAGTAGCGCAACTGTCTGTGAATGTCCAGGGTGTGCAGCAGTTTCTCCCCTTTGTTTTGTGGATTTGGGAAGAAGGTAGGCAAGTGAATGGCTTGATTCAATGAAACCCTGGATACCACCTTTGGCATAAAAGTAGGATTAGTTCTTAATGAAACTCTGTCCTGGTGAAAAATAATGAATGGCTGCACTGCCATCAGGGCCTGCAATTCTGAAACCCTTCTTGCTGAGGTTATTGCCAGAAGGAAGGCAGTCTTCCATGAAAGGTACTGTAGATCTGCAGATGCTGCTGGTTCAAATGGAGGCAGTGTTAGTTTTTCCAACACGAAGTTAAGGTCCCAAGCAGGTAGAGGTGGTTTCCGAGGAGGTTTGATGTTTTTGATTCCTCTTAGAAACTGTCTTAGGAGAGGATGAGAAAAGACAGGTGGATCAGTATTGTACTCTGCTGAAATTGCTGAAGCATGAATCTTAATAGAAGAGTAAGACAGACCATTGTGGAACATTTCTGCCAAATATTCCAGGATATGTGCCATGTTCATCACTGTCGCATCTAGGCCCTTTGTGGTGTTCCAGATGAGAAATCTTTTCCATTTTGCTGAATATGCCTTTCTTGTGGAAGGGCGGTGAGCTTCCATAATAATATTCTTCACTCTCTGGGATAGCTTATCCTGAGGAGGAGTCAAGGTATTCTCCACGCTGTTAGTTGCAATGTTTTCAGGTTGGAATGTAGAGTTTTGTATCTGTGCTGTGTCAGTAGAAGTGGCCATAGAGGCAGAGGCCATGGTTTCGTACGTGACATGCTCCTTAGCAGTGGGTACCAGTGCTGTCTTGGCCAGTCCGGAGCTATCAGAATCACTTTTGGCTGCTCTGTCCTGATCTTCAGTAACACCTTGGTCATTAATGGGATAGGAGGAAATGCATACACTGTCAGATTTCTCCAGCTGAAAGAGAGGGCATCCACTTTCCACGCTTGTGGGTGGTATGTCCTTGAGCAGAATATCTTCAGTTGATGATTGTGGGGGGATGCAAATAGATCTATGTCCGGGCTCCCCCAAGATTGTGTTATCTGTTGGAAGATGACTGGGTGCAGCATCCATTCCTGTGCATCCATGACATTTCTGCTTAAGCTGTCTGCCAGTGTACTGTCTTTCCCTGGCACAAACTGAGCTTGTAGCTGTATATTGAGTTTCAAGGAAAGATCCCATAGATTCATTGCCAGTCTGCAAAGAGGGTAGGAATGGGTACCTCCTTGCTTGTTTATGTACCACATAACTGTGGTGTTGTCTGTCCTTATTAGTAGGTGGCCTTGATGCAGAAAGAGTTTGAAGGCCTCGATTGCATGTATCACTGCTAGCATTTCTTTTTGATTTATGTGCATGCGTAGCTCCTTTCGTGACCACTGTTCTTGGATACCTCTGCCCTCCATGTGTGCTCCCCAACCTAGGTCTGAAGCGTCCGTTGTAATAGTTTGGGAGGTTTTTGACTTTGTGAAGGGCAACCCCCTGTTGGACTTGCTGGCCTGAGCCCACCACAGAAATTCCTTGTGAAGGCATGGAATGAGTGGGATTAAAGTTTCCAAACTGTGACTATGCTGAGTCCATAAACTCCTTAGGTACTACTGTAGCTTCCTCATATGTAGCCTTGCTTGTGGAATCAAAAGAATACAGGATGCCATGTAACCCAGGGCCTGCAGGATTTTCCTTGCAGTCAGCTGAGTTTGTCTTGTCAGATTCTTGAAGTAATCCAGTAGCTGTCTTTGTTTTTCTTCTGTGAGATAAGCCATTTGGGTGGCTGTATCTAGATCCGCACCCAGAAAGGTTATTCTTTGGGATGGAACAAGTCTTGTTTTGTGCATGTTGACTGTATATCCCAAGGCCTGTAGAAGATTGATGGCATAATTTAAGTCCTTTACCAAAGTTTGTTGGTTGTCCGCTTGTATAAGGCAGTCGTCCAGATATGGGTATATTTGAATCCCCTGAAGTCTGCAGTGTGCTATTATTGATGCCAGGCATTTCGTGAATACTCTGGGTGCAGTAGATAAGCCAAAGGGCAATGCTGAGAATTGATAATGCTCTGACCCTGCAAGAAATCTGAGGTGTCTTCTGCAACTTTGTCTGATAGCGACATGCAGGTATGCCTCCTTGAGGTCTAGAGTCACCAGCCAAGACCCCTTGCCCAGCATGGGAAGGAGTTGCTGTAGAGTCAGCATTTTGAATTTTGGCACAATGAGACAAGTATTCAGTGCGGACAAGTCGAGAATTGGTCTCCATTGATGCTCTTTTCTTGGAACAAGGAATAGCCTGGAGTAAAATCCTTGGCCTTGTTCTGAAATAGGAACTTTTTCTATGGCTTTCATTTGTAGTAAGTTTGAGATTTGTTTCAAAGCCTCTGCCCTTTGATTTGGTGGCAGACCTGGCATGCCTTTTCTTTTTGGCAATGTGTGGAAATGGAACCTGTATCCGTTGTCTATTATTTGGAGTGTCCATTTGTCTCTTGTAATGTTGTGCCAATTTTTTGAGAATAAAGAAAGCTTTCCGCCCAATGGTGCTTCTAATTGAGCCCTGGTTGGCAGAGTCAAAGCAAAGTCATTGAGTTTGTCCTTGTGCAGCAGTTGCAGGTCCTGAACTGCCTGTCTGGATTGGAGGTTGCCATTGACGGCCTCTGTAGGAGCCCCTAGCTTGCCCTCTACCTCTGGCACGCCTGTTCCTGCCCCTTTGAAATCTTTCTGTGTCCGGAAAGGACCATTTCTTGGAAGGCCAATTTCTGCTGAATCTAGGCGGTTGGACTTGAAGAAAATCCTTAACTGTTTGTACAGATTTTGCCTTTTCCTCAAACTTCTTTAGGACTTCTTGAGCAGTGGAACCAAATAACTTTTGCTTTTCCAGTGGAGCATCCAAAAGCTTAGCTTTAACATGGTCTGGCAGAGATTGTTCCTTCAGCCAAGCATGCCTACGTATGACAACACCCGTCATTGCTGACCTAACATGAAGCTTCAAATGCATCATAACCACACTGCAAGAAATGGTTGCTAACCTGCTGGGAGTTATGTACCAGATCCTGAAGGGATTTACGGTCAAGGGGTTCAGTAGAAGACAGTTTCTTATGCATTTCTTCTAACAAATACTCTTGGTACTGTATCATATGAAATTGACAATTTAATGCCCTCATAGCAAGAGTGGCAGAAGTATACACTTTTTTACCCCATCTCTCTAATGCCCTGGACTCCTTTGCAGAGGGAAGTGGGTTCTTAGTAGTAACAGCTGCAACCCCTTTAGGGCCCTGTGAAATAGTTTCAGGGTCAGCAGAGTGGGCCTTGTAAAGAAAATTATGTGTGTCCTGGACCCTGTAATACCTATCAGGCTTAACAGGGGCCAGATGCAGAGTGTCAGGGGTCATACTAGAGTCAGAATACACATAATCAATGACATTTAAAACAGGAGGAATAGCCAAAGGTCTATGCTGAGGTAAAATAAGAAAAGTTCTTAGTCTTTTCCTGGAATCAGAATATTCCTGGCCCTGCCATTTGAAATGCTCTCTCATAGTGTGAAGGGCCTCCCCAAAGGAAAGCTCTTCAGGAGGGGAGGCTGAGGGGATAGACTCCTCTGCATCCGAATTCTCATAGGCCGAATAAGCCTCCTCCTGGTAGTCCAAGTGATCCGAGCCATCAGAGGCCTCCTCTGAGGAAAGGGGATCAGGGGGATCAACCCTGGGCCTTTTGTCTAGAGGAGGTTGGGAGCCCCTGTCCGGATGGGGCTGAGAGCCCCTGATTAAAGAGATAAGGTCCTCTGCTAAGGTTAGAATCTGTGAACTAGAAGAGGGTCCCTGAGGAAAAACCCTGGGAGGCATGGCTTTAGTGTGTTTTGCAGCTTTAGCCCTGGTGAAGGCCTTAATGGACATGGATGCAGGAGGCCTGGCTGCACCACGTGCTGGTGTAGCTTTGTCTGAAGGTATGGTGTCGGAAGATTCCAATACACCAGTTTCAGAAGGCAATTCTGTAACCGACTCGGTAGGAGCCTCCGGGGCCGAGGCTGTCGGTTGTATTGTTTCAGGGTTCGGAAGTTCCAAGGACTCGGTATCAGCCGAGGCCAAGACACTCGCAGTAGGCCTAGCCGCGGTTTCAGCCGAAACCGCGGCCAGCGTGTGTCGGTCCTTGTCTTTCCGTTTCTTAGTTAAATGCGATGTTGGGGTTTCCGACGGCATTTTGTATGAAAAACTAGCCCCAAAAAAACTCTTCTGCGAACTCCGACCGACGTCTAAGAGTGCGTCGGTTGAAGGAAGTGCAGGTTGAACAGGCCAAGACGTCGTGGTCTGGGCCTAAGCAGGGAAGACAGTAAGAGTGGAAATCCTTATGAGGTATTTGTTTCCCACAAGTTAAACAATTATTAACTTTATCTGACATCGGCTGAGGCAAGAAAGAGTCCCCAACGGGGTACTTAGCTTTTGAAGTCTTCGGATAGCGAATTTACAGGAGCTGGCCGACCGGCACTTGTGAACTGCTTCTGCTTCGGGCACCATGCGGCAAGAAAGACGGAGGAAGATGGCGTCGGCTGACGCTTTTATACCCCAGGTGCTCTGACATCGGGGAAGGGGCAACATCAGCCGACGCCGGACCCAGACTTTGGAATCCGGCCGCCGAAGGGCTGTCTGAGGCAGGACAACCCGTATGTGATGACTGCAGATGCATCCTTGAAGGACATCAGTGAAACACAAAGAACATCTACAGACTCATTTTGGCTATGGCTTAATAAAAGGGTTTTACGTTTTTTCATTAAAACATGGCCCCGTACATAAGAAATGACTGGAGGAAGATGCATTGTCTCAGTGCAGGCAGAAGCATCAACAAATCACACAAGCATTTTCAATTCCATGAGCAGTCTTACAGAAATCAGGGAAAACGTAAGGAAATGTCTCCAGGAAAGTGTACAGTCACATCACGGTAAATACACTAATCTTAAACACTAAGTCACAGGGTGTTCTCTCCAGGGCTGTGCTACATTTTTAAGACACACTCCTTAAAATAAAATCCTTCATAAACTTTTCATTTTTCCGTCTGTGAAGCCACCATAAATTTCAGTGAACTTTTTCCTCGGTAATGTCAATGGAGGGAGTATGTGTGGCTGCCTTCATAGACTTCAATGGGTACACCACAGAACATGCTCAGAGCCCATTAAAGTTTATGGACAAACCTCACCCAAGCCCTCAAGTTACATCAGCAGGGTAGTCAGTAGAAGTATGTGGGGAGGGATCTTTAATAAAAAGTTTACAAAGCTTTTTATTAAGAACATGGTGGAAAATGCTTAGCTAAACCTAAATAAGAAAGTTCAGCTATGCTTTCCTGAAGTGCCACTGCACACTAAGACTGATCAATTGTCTGACAATACGGCAGAGATAGTTAAACTTACAAGCAGTTAGTGAACTACACACATTCTGCAAGCCTAGGTTTGACTCCCTTACTCTGAAGATTTGCACTCTGTGCACCTCAAAAAGAAGCATTTTTCAGGTCACCTTCCAGCTTAAGAAATTGTGCCTAGTGGGTCTTAAAAATTAATAAGTAGTATGCATGTAAGAACTATAAAGCACAGCAGTCAGAAAAGTACTGCAAATTCAACTTTAGGACTTTATTGACAATTAATATGAATCTGTACTTTCCCCTATTTCCTCAAGAACTTGAGTTCGAACTCATAAATGCCTGACAAGAACATTTTGCAATAATGGGAGTTGAGAATGCTTACGCAGATATGACCAGTCTCCTCACTATTTTCTTTTTCTGGTTTGCACGACATAGGCAGGGCAGAAGGGTTTTACAGAAAATTAAAGATTTTACTGAACAGCATGGTTATGCCAGCTTTCATGACTACAGGACTGAACTCTCACCCACAACACTGCTCAACATTATCTCGATGGAGTGTAAATAATTACTTCACCAGCTACTGAAAGTGAAGTACACTGACCTGTTTCCATAAGTAGCCACTGTAAGTCAGAAACGGTACTGGCACTTAACAGCTAGCTATAAATTACTTTCTATACACTGTGATGTGTTTGTAATACAACCTAAATTCAGAATGTGTCAAGCCTTTATAGTATCATTTTCAGTTGCACACAGCTCCTCTACCTGCCAGCCACATGGCTTTTCTTCTTACAAGTATGATCTATGCTTGCCCAACCTACATCTTCCTCATTAAAAGCAGCGCATCTGATTTGCTTCAGTGTTTCTGCCAGTATGCAAGTAATAAAATTCCCACCTATTTCCTCCCATAAAGCTGCAAAAAGTACAGTTTTGTACCTACCATAAATGTAGATGTCCGACAGGTATGCATCTGCAGTCATAACATATGGGTTGTCCTGCCTCAGGCAGCCCTTCGGTCGGCCGGATTCCAAAGTCTGGGTCTGGCCTCGGCTGATGTCGCACTTTCCCCGACGTCAGAGCGCCTGGGGTATAAAAGCATCAGCCGACGCCATCTTCCTCAGTTTTTCTTGCCCCAGATGCCAGGTGCCCTCTATGAAGGCTAAATTTGGATAAAATGCCAAAAAAATTGCAAACATAATGCAAAGAAATATATATATATATATATATATATATATATATATACACACACACAAACAAATACACCATAACAGATTCCCCCAGCTAGCTAATGAGGGGGTAAGCACCCTAGGAATACCACAGAGGGGAAGGAGGGAGGGTAAACCTGACTGCAGATGCATACCTATCGGACATCTACATTTATGGTAGGTACAAAACTGTACTATGTCCTTCAAGGATGCATCTGCAGTCATAACATATGGGTAGAATACCATAGCCAATCTGGGGGTGGAGGTACTAAGAAAATGATGGTGTAGTTAAGAGACCCTGCAGGACTGCTGTAGCAAAACCTGCTCTGGATCTGGAGTATAAGGGTAAATTGTAATGCTTGGCAAAAGTATGCACGGAACTCCATGCAGCAGCTTCTAAAATGTCCTTGGTAGCCACCCCTCTTAGGAAGGCTGTAGTGGTGGCTGTGGCTCTCGTGGAATGAGGCCTAATATTCTCAGGAACAGTCTTTCCATGAAAGGAGTAGCAAAAGCGAATGCAATTTCCTATCCATTTTGTGATTGTCTGTTTGGAAATTGCTTTTCCTTGTGTCCCAGCAGCATATGCTACAAACAGTTGGTCAGTCTTTCTGTAACTTTTAGTTCTGTCCAAATAGTAGCGTAATTGTCTGTGGATATCCAGAGTGTGTAGAAGTTTCTCCCCTTTATTTTGTGGATTTGGGAAGAATGTAGGCAAATGAATTGCTTGGTTCAAGGATACTCTAGATACCACCTTTGGCATAAAAGTAGGGGTGGTTCTTAATGAAACTCTGTCCTGATGAAAAATAAGAAATGGCTGCACTGCCATTAAAGCTTGTAACTCAGATACTCTTCTTGCTGAAGTTATGGCCAGAAGGAATGCAGTTTTCCAGGACAGAAACTGTGGATCTGCCGATGCTGCTGGTTCAAATGGAGGAAGTGTTAGTTTTTCCAGCACAAAGTTAAGGTCCCAAGTAGGTAAAGGTGGTCTCCTTGGAGGATTGATGTTTTTGATTCCTCTGAGAAATTGTCTTAAGAGAGGATGTGAGTAGACAGGAGGATTTACATTGTATTCTGCTGAAATTGCTGAGGCATGTATTTTAATGGAAGAATAAGACAGGTCATTGTGGAACAATTCTGCTAAGTATTCCAGTATATGTGACATGTTCATCACTGTCACATCAAGGCCTTTTGTTGTGTTCCAAATGATAAATCTTTTCCATTTTGCTGAGTATGCCCGCCTTGTGGAAGGGAAGCGAGCTTCCATAATAATGTCCTTTACCCTCTGGGATAAGCTGTCCTGGGAAGGAGTCATGGTATTCTCCAGGCAGTTAGCTGCAAGGTCTTTAGGTTGGGATGCAGGATCTTGTAATTGTTCTGCGTCAGAAGAAGAGGCCATAATGGGAGAGGCCACGGTTTCGTCTGTGACAAGCTTTTCAACAGTGGGTACCAATGCTGCCTTGGCCAGTCTGGAGCTATCAGAATCACTTTTGGCTGTTCTGCCCTGATCTTCAGTAAAACCTTGGACATTAATGGGATTGGTGGTAAAGCATAGACTTTTCGGGCTTTCCAGCTGAAAGAGAGAGAGTCCACCTTCCATGCTTGTTGATGGTATGGCCTTGTGCAAATAATTTTCAGTTGATGATTGTGGGGTGAGGCGAACAGATCTATCTCGGGCCTTCCCCATGTCTGTGTTATGAGTAAGAAGATGTCTGGGTGCAGCATCCATTCGTGTGCATCCATGGTAGTTCTGCTTAAGCTGTCTGCAAAAGTATTGCCTTTCCCTGGCACGAACTGGGCCTGTAGTTGTATATTGAGTTTCAAACAAAGATCCCATAGATTCATAGCCAGTCTGCATAGAGGGTATGAGTGCGTGCCTCCTTGCTTGTTTATGTACCACATAACTGTGGTGTTGTCTGTCCTTATTAGCAGGTGGCCTTGTTGAAGGAAAGGTTTGAACGCCTCGATTGCATGTATCACTGCCAGCATTTCCTTTTGGTTTATATGCATTTGCAGCTGCCCTTGAGACCATAGTACATTTGTCCTCCATGTGTGCTCCCCAACCTCGGTCTGAAGCGTCCGTGGTAATGGTTTGGTTTGCTTTTGGTTTGAAGAAAGGCAACCCTCTGTTGGTCTGGCAGGCTTGAGCCCACCACATGAATTCCTTTTGAAGGCAAGGTATGATTGGAATCAGAGTTTCTAAGCTGTGAATGTGCAGAGTCCATACACTCCTTAGGTACCATTGCAATCTTCTCATATGTAGCCTGGCTTGTGGAATTAGTATTATGCAGGATGCCATGAAACCCAGAGCCTGCAGGATTTTCCTTGCAGTTAGCTGAGTTTGTCTGGTCAGATTCTTGAAGTAATCTGGAAGTTGTTTCTGTTTTTCTTCTGTGAGAAAGGACATTTGGGTGGTTGTATCTAGATCTGCACCCAAAAAGGTTATCCTTTGGGATGGAACAAGTCTTGATTTTTGGATGTTGACTGTGTATCCCAAGGCCTGTAATAGCTGGATGGCATAGTCCAAGTCCTTTAACAAATTTGTCTTGCTGTCCGCTTGTATCAGGCAGTCGTCCAGATATGGGTAGATTTGAATCCCCTGAAGTCTGCAGTGTGCAATTACTGATTCCAGGCATTTCGTGAATACTCTGGGCGGAGTAGATAAGCCAAAGGGCAATGCTGAGAATTGATAATGCTCTGATCCTGCAAGAAATCTGAGGTGTCTTCTGCAACTTTGTCGAATGGGGACATGCAGGTATGCCTCCTTGAGATCTAGAGTCACCAGCCAAGACTCCTTGCCCAGCATGAGAAGAAGCTGCTGTAGGGTCAGCATCTTGAATTTCGGCACAATGAGGTAAGTGTTCAGTGTGGACAGATCGAGAATAGGCCTCCCTTGATTTTCTTTCCTTGGAACAAGGAATAACCTTGAATAAAAACCTTGGCCTTGTTCTGAGAGTGGAACCTTCTCTATGGCTTTCATTTGTAGTAATTTGGTGATTTGCTTCAAAGCCTCCGCCCTCTGATTTGGTGGCAGGTCTGGCATTCCTTTTCTTTTTGGCAATGTGTGGAAATGGAACCTGTATACTTTGGCTATTATTTGCAGTGTCCATGAGTCCCTTGTAATGTAATGCCAATTTTCTGAAAATAAAGAAAGCTTTCTGCCCAATGGTGCTTCTTATTGAGCCCTGGTAGGCGGAGTCAAAAATAAGTCATTGTGTTTGTCCTGGTGTAGCAGTTGTTGTTGCTGTTCCTGCACTACCTCTCTGGTTGGGTGGCTGCCACTGACGGCCTCTGTAGTGGCCTCTAGCTTGCCCTCTACCTCTGGTACGCCTGTTCCTGCCTCTCTGTGATCTGTCTGAGTCCGGAAAGGACCAATTCTTAGTAGGCCAAATTCTGCTGAATCTCGGTGGTTGTACCTGCAGAAAGTCCTTGACTGTTTGCAAAGATTTTGCCTTTTCTTCAAACTTCTTTAAGACCTCCTGGGCCGTGGAACCAAATAATTTTTGTTTTTCCATTGGAGCATTCAGGAGCTTAGCTTTAACATGGTCCGGTAGAGATTGTTCCTTCAACCAGGCATGCCTTGATAACTGCCCCTGTCATTGCTGACCTACATGAAGCTTCCAGTGCATCATAACCACATTGCAAAAAATGGTTGCTAACCTGCTGTGAGTTATGTACCAGATCCTGAAGAGATTTACGGTCAAGGGGCTCAGAGGAGGAAAGTTTCTTATACAATTCATCTAACAAATACTCTTGGTACTGAATCATATGGAAATGACAATTTAATGCCCTCATAGAAAGAGTTGCAGAAGTATAAACTTTCTTTCCCCATCGCTCTAAAGCTCTAGATTCCCTTTCAGAAGGTAAAGGATTTTTAGCAGTAGCAGCTGCAACCCCTTTTGGGCCCTGTGAAATGGTTTCTGGGTCTGCAGTGTGGGCCTTGTACAGGTGAAAATGAGAATCCGGGACCCTGTAGTACCTATCAGGTTTGGCAGGAGCCGGAGGAAGAGAATCAGGGGCTGTACTAGCATCAGAGTACACATCATCAATAACATTCAAAACAGGAGGTATAGCCAAAGGCCTATGCTGAGGTAAATGTAAAAAGGTCCTTAATCTTTTTCTGGAATCAGAAAATTCCTGGCCCTGCCATTGGAAATGTTCTCTCATAGAATGCAGTGTCTCACCAAAAGAAAACTCTTCAGAAGGGGAGGCCGAAGGAATTGATTCTTCAGCATCAGAATCCTCGTAGGCCGAATAAGCCTCCTGCTGGTGCTCTGACAACACAGATTCATCCGTAGACTCATCTGAAGAGTGGGGGTCAGAGGGCTCAACCCTGGGCCTTTTGTCTGGAGGTGGAAGAGAGCCCCTGTCCGGGTGAGGTTGAGAACATCTAATTAAGGAGATAAGATCCTCTGCTAGGCTGAGAATTTGAGTGCTGGTAGAAGGCCTCTGAGAGGTAGACTTGGGAGGCAAAGCTTTGGCAAGTTTGGCAGCTTTAGCCCTAGAGAAGGCCTTAATGGACATGGATGCAGGGAGTCTGGCTGCACCACGTGCAGGGGTGGACTTGTCTAAAGGAATGGTGTCGGACATGTCCTGGACACCGGTTTCCGTAGGTAGTTCAATAACCGACTCGGCCGGTGCCTCCGAGGTAGTCGGTTGTAAGGTTTCGGCAACAGG
Source organism: Protopterus annectens (assembly GCF_019279795.1). Classification (NCBI taxonomy): domain Eukaryota; kingdom Metazoa; phylum Chordata; order Ceratodontiformes; family Protopteridae; genus Protopterus; species Protopterus annectens. The sequence goes on along the minus strand of NC_056741.1, from coordinate 1,288,375,214 downwards.
AAGCACCGAGGACTCTGTTTCAGCCGAAACCGAGACACTCACGGTAGGCCTGACCGAGGTTTCAGCCGAAACCGCGGGCCGCGAGGGTCGGTCCTTGTCCTTCCGTTTTTTAACTACATGTGAAGTCGGAGTCTCCGACGGCATTTTATACGCAAAGTTAGCCCCAAAATATTCCTCTGCAAACTCCGACCGACGCCTAAACATTCGTCGGTTGAAGGAAGCACAGGCAGAGCAGGCCGAGACGTCGTGGTCTGGGCCTAAGCAAGGGAGGCAGTAAGAGTGGAAATCCTTATGAGGTATTTGTTTCCCACAAGTTAAAAGTACAGTTTTGTACCTACCATAAATGTAGATGTCCGATAGACATGCAACTGCAGTCATAACATGTGGGTTGTCCTGCCTCAGGCAGCCCTCGGTCGGCCGGATTCCAAAGTCTGGGTACGACGTCGGCTGATGTCGCATTTCTCTCTGACGTCAGAGCGGCTGGAGTACATACGCATCAGCCGACGCCATTTTCTTCAGTGTTTCTTGCCCCAGATGCCAGGTGCCCTCCAAGGAAGGCTGTAATCAAATTGGAAGACAAAAACAGGATTCCAAACAAATAAATGAGCAATAAAATAAATACACCATAACAGATATCCCCAGCTAAGTGTAACAGGGATAGGAGTGGACCCTAGGCATAGAGGGGAATGGAGGGAGGGAAAATGTGACTGCAGTTGCATGACTGCAGTTGCATGTCTATCGGACATCTACATTTATGGTAGGTACAAAACTGTACTATGTCCTTCAAGAATGCAACTGCAGTCATAACATGTGGGTAGAATACCATAGCTTAGCTGGGGGAGGAGGTATGCCCTAGGAAAAAGATGGTGTGGCAATCAAACCCTGCAGGACTGCCGAAGCAAAGCCTGCTCTGGATCTGGAATATAGAGGGAGATTGTAGTGTTTGGAGAATGTATGCACGGAGCTCCATGTAGCAGCTTCTAGAATGTCCTTGGTAGGCACCCCTCTTAAAAATGCTGTAGAGGTGGCTGTAGCTCTGGTAGAATGTGGTCTGACATTGGCTGGAACAGTCTTTCCATGAAAAGAATAACAGAATCTGATGCAATGTCCAATCCATTTAGAAATAGTCTGTTTTGAAATTGCTTTTCCTTGGACTGCAGGGGCGTAAGCTACAAAAAGTTGTTCAGACTTCCTACTGGCCTTGGTTCTGTCCAGGTAGTATCGAAGTTGTCTGTGAATGTCCAAGGTATGCAAAAGTCTTTCCCCCTTATTCCCAGGATTGGGGAAGAAAGCAGGCAGATGAATGGCTTGATTTAGAGAAACCCTAGATACCACCTTTGGCATAAAAGTAGGGTTGGTCCTTAATGAAACCCTTTCTCTGTGGAAAATAATACAGGGTGGTATTGCCATTAGGGCCTGTAGCTCCGAAACCCTTCTTGCTGAGGTAATTGCCAACAGGAAAGCTGTCTTCCATGAGAGAAATTGCAAGTCAACTGAAGCTGCTGGCTCAAAAGGAGGTAGAGTCAGTTTTTCTAAGACAAAATTGAGGTCCCAGGCTGGCACTGGGGCCTTTCTTGGTGGCTTAATGTTCTTGATTCCCCTGAGGAATGGTCTTAGTAAGGGGTGAGAGAAAACAGGAGGATCAGTGTTGTATCTAGCTGAAATAGCAGATGCATGTATCTTTATGGAAGAATATGAGAGGCCGTTCTTTAACATATCTGCCAAATATTCCAAGATAAGTGGGATGTTCAGCAATGAAGCATCATGTCCCTTGCTGGTATTCCAATTGTTGTATCTTTTCCACTTTGCTAAGTAAACCTTTCTGGTGGATGGTCTTCCAGCCTCTGTTAGTATCCGCTGAACTTCCTTAGAGAGGGATAAGCTGAAGTTATTTATGGGATCTCCCAAGCTGTTAGCTGCAGTGTCTGAAGGTTTGGATGCAGTGTTTCGAAATTGTGTTGAGTCAAAAGTAGAGGCCACTGAGGGAGGGCCCACCTCCTGGTGTGACATATGCTCCATAGTAGTGGGTACCAGTGTTGTCTTGGCCAATCCGGAGCTATTATGATTCCCTTGGGCTTCTCTGCTTTGATCTTTAGTAATACTGAGGTCATCAGTGGCAGAGGTGGGAATGCATAGATTGCTAGGGAGTTCCAGTTGAATGAGAGGGCATCTATTTTCCAAGCTTTTGGATGGTATGTCCTTGTGCAAAATTTTGGTAGAAGATGGTTGAGGTGAGAGGCAAATAGGTCCACTTCTGGCTTGCCCCATGTCGAAGTGAGTTGTCTGAAGGCCTTGGTGTAACCTCCACTCGTGTGGATCTGTGAAATTCCTGCTTAGGCTGTCCGCCAACACATTGTCTTTTCCTGGAACAAACTGGGATTGTAACTGGATGTTTAGGCTCAGGGATTTCTCCCAAAGCTGCATTGTCAGTCTGCAAAGGGGTAAGAGTGGGTGCCCCTGCTTGTTTATGTACCACATCACAGCGGTGTTGTCTGTCCGTATCATTAAATGGCCTTGCTGGAGTTGGTGTTGAAAAGCCTCGATGGCATGCATTACTGCCAGCATTTCCTTTTGGTTTATATGCAGATGTGTTTCCTTTGGAGACCATTCTCCTTGTATACACCTGCCTTCCATGTGCCCCATCCAAGGTCTGAGGCATCTGTAGTCATAGTCTGTGTTATCTGTGGTTTTGAATGACATACCTGTGTTTTCCTGGCTCACCGAGGCCCACCATAGGAATTCCTTTTGTAGGCATGGAATGAGTGGTATGATTGTCTCCAAGTTGTTGCTGTGTTGAGACCAAATGCTTTTAGGTACCATTGAAGCTTTCTCATGTGTAGTTTTGCTAATGGAACCAGTAGAATGCAGGATGCCATGTAACCCAGGGCCTGTAGGAATCTCCTTGCAGTCATCTGGGTGAGTTTTGCTAAACCTTTGAAGTAATGAGTTAACTTCTCTTGCTTGTCTTCTGTCAGGTAAGCCATCTGAGAGGCTGTGTCTAGTTTGGCTCCTAAGAAGATTATTTGCTGGGATGGCTGCTGTCTTGACTTTTGGAAGTTGACTGTGTATCCCAGAGCTTGAAGTAATCGTATGACATAATCCAGGTTTTTTGTCAACATCAATTTGTCGTCCGCTTGTATGAGGCAGTCGTCCAGGTACGGGTGAATTTGTATACCCTGGAGCCTACAATGAGCAATTACTGAAGCCAGGCATTTTGTAAATACTCTGGGCGCAGTAGATAAGCCAAATGGCAATGCTGAGAATTGATAATGCTCTGGCCCTGCAAGAAATCTGAGATATCTTCTGCAGCTGTGTCTGATAGGGACATGCAGGTATGCCTCCTTGAGGTCCAGAGTAATCAGCCACGACTCCTTGCCCAGCATGGGAAGGAGTTGCTGTAGAGTCAGCATTTTGAACTTTGGTACTATGAGAAAGGTGTTTAATGCGGACAAGTCCAGTATTGGTCTCCATTGAGATTCTTTTCTTGGAACAAGGAACAGTCTTGAGTAAAACCCTGTTCTTGTTCTTGTTGTGGAACTCTTTCTATTGCTTTCATTCGAGTCAGCAGAGTGATTTGCTTGATAGCCTCTGCCCTTTGATTTTGTGGTAGGTTTGGCATGCCTTGTTTTCTTGGTAAGGTATGAAAATGAAACCTGTACCCTCGGTCTATAATGTCCAAAATCCATTTGTCCTTTGTCAGTCTGTGCCAGTTTTCTGCAAACAGGGATAATTTCCCGCCCAAGGGAGCTTCTAGTTGTTCCCTGGTAGGCGGTAGTAGAGGAAAGTCATTGAGTTTGTGGTTGTTGGGCAGGTGAAACCCCTGCGTCACTTCTTTGGTTTCCTGGCTGCCATTGTCGTCCCCTGTAAGGGCCTCTGTATTGGCCTCTTCCTCGGCCACGTCTGTTCTTACCCCTTTGAAACTTTTCTGGAATAGGAAAGGACCAGTTTTTCGAAGGCCAATTCCTACTGAATCTGGGGGGTTGAACCACTGAATCTGGGGGGTTGAACCTGGAGGAAATCTTTCACAGTTTGAACTGATTTTGCTTTTTCTTCGATAGTCTTTAACACATCCTTAGCATTCGCACCAAAAAGCTTGTTCTTTTCCAAAGGTGCATCCAGAAGTTTTGCTTTTACATGATCTGGCAGAGGTTGATCTTTTAACCAAGCATGTCTACGAATCACTGCCCCTGTCATAGCTGCCCTACATGAAGCTTCCAGTGCATCATATCCACACTGCAGGAAGTGATTGCTTACTTGCTGAGTGTTATGTACAGCTTCCTGCAAAGACTTCCTGTCTAAAGGCTCAGGAGAAGCTAATGTTTTTTGTAAATCTTCTAAGAGATAATCCTGATATTGTAACATATGAAAAAGGCAATTTAAAGCTCTCATAGATAAGGTAGTGGATGTGTAAACCTTTTTGCCCCATCTCTCTAATGACCTTGCTTCCCTGTTGGAGGGCAAAGGATTTTTTGAGGTGGAGGCTGAAACTCCTTTAGGCCCCTGTGAAATAGTTTCCAAATCAGCAGAATGGACCTGAATAAATGGGAATGAGTTTCTGGGACCCTGTAATACCTGTCTGGCTTGGCTGGAGCAGGAGGAAGAGAATCAGGGGTAGCACTAGAGTCAGAATACAAATCATCCAAAACATCAAGTACAGGAGGAATAGCTAAGGGCCTGTGCTGAGGCTTCTTAAGGAAAGTCCTAAGGCGTTTCCTAGAATCAGAATATTCCTGACCCTGCCACTTGAAATGTTCCCTCATGGTGTGCAGAACTTCCCCAAAAGAAATATCCTCAGGAGGGGAGGCCGAAGGGATGGAATCTTCTGCATCCGAGTCCTCATAAGTCTGGAAGAGCTCTTCCTGGCTATCAGAGTGGACAGAGCCCTCAGAGTCTTCATCTGAAGGAGTAGGGTCAGAGGGTTCAACCTGGGAACTTTTATCAGGAGGAGGCTGGGATGCTCTCTCAGGATGGGCCTGTGAACCTCTAATCATGGAAATTAAATCAGCAGCCATGGACATAATTTGTGTCTCCGGAGTCGGCTGAGGTAAGGATTTAGAAGTAATATGCTTTGTTTTGCTGGCTGCCTTAGCCCTAGCGTAGGCCTTAATAGACATGGCCATAGGAGGCCTGGCAGCTCCACGTGCAGGAGTGACCTTGTCTACAGCAATGGTCTCGGGCATTTCCTCGGTTTCGGTATCCGGAGGAAAGTCTATAACTGGCGTCGGAGTAATGTCTGGAATCGGAGTCGTCGGTAATGCGGTGTCTTCGGTTCGGAGCGGTGGAGAGACCGTCTCGGGGGGAACCGGAGCACTCACGCTAGGTTTTGGTGTGGAGTCGGTGGTAGACGCGGGCCGAGGATGTCGGTCCCGGTCTTTACGCTTTTTGGGTGTTTGCGATGTCGGAAGATCTGACGGCATGGTGTAGGCAAATTTATCGCCGAAAACATCTTCAGCTAACTCCGCCCGGCGCCTGAGAGTGCGCTTGTTGAAGCGAGCACAGGCTACACAGGCCGAGACGTCGTGGTCTGGGCCCAGGCAAGGGAGGCAGTAAGAGTGGAAATCCTTATGAGGTATTTGTTTACCACAAAAAAAGACAATTTTTAACTTTTTCAGTAATTTCTGACATCGGCTGAGGCAAGAAAAGGTCCCCAACGGGGTACTTAGCTTTTTCGATGACTTCGGTATCGTAGAATACAGGAGCTGGCCGACCGGCACTTGCGAACTGCTTCTGTTTCGGGCACCGCGCGGCAAGAAAGACTGGAGAAAATGGCGTCGGCTGATGCTTATGTACTCCAGCCGCTCTGACGTCGGAGAGAAATGCGACATCAGCCGATGTCGGACCCAGACTTTGGAATCCGGCCGACCGAGGGCTGCCTGAGGCAGGACAACCCACATGTTATGACTGCAGTTGCATTCTTGAAGGACATCAATTATTTACTTTATCTGACATCGGCTGAGGCAAGAAAGAGTCCCCAACGGGGTACTTAGCTTTTTCGAAGTCTTCGGTAGCTGAATCAAAGGAGCTGGCCGACTGGCACTTGCGAACTGCTTCTGCTTCGGGCACCGCGCGGCAAGAAAGACTGAGGAAGATGGCGTCGGCTGATGCTTTTATACCCCAGGCGCTCTGACGTCGGGGAAAGTGTGACATCAGCCGAGGCCAGACCCAGACTTTGGAATCCGGCCGACCGAAGGGCTGCCTGAGGCAGGACAACCCATATGTTATGACTGCAGATGCATCCTTGAAGGACATCTGTGTAGGACCCTTAATTCCGCAAAAACTGCAGAACTGAAACTGATAATAAAACGGCCCTGGATAAAGTGGGTACGAAGCAAATCTGCTACACCTCTACATGCATGCATCCCTTTACTAAACAATTACCACTGAGGTCAAACCAGCACAGAGGCAACAGATGATTCTGCCAACAAAAGAGAACTTTAGAAAAAAATAAGTTACGTACTTACCATAACGTTCCATCTGAGTTGTTGCTTTTCATTTGTCTTCAACCTGTGGGACTCGCATCTGACTCGGCCCTCTACTCTAGCATCGGAGCCAAAATCCAAGCTCCTGCCCTACCCATCATACCCCACTCTCCCTCCTCCCCTCAAATAGAGTTACCTGCAGAACAGCACCACCCCCTAACAGCAGAAAATAATTTCATCCCTGACCAAAAGGGGCATTAGCACATATAGATTCAGCTTTAGCCAAGAAGAAGCGGCTGCCTCTGTCCAGTCCATTACACGGCCAAACAGGCAAGGAGAGAGGAGGGAGGGATGGCTGAAGACAAATGAAAAGCAACAACTTAGATGGAACATTATGGTAAGCACATAACATCTTTATCTGAATTTGCTGTTTTCATTTAGTCTTCAACCCGTGGGACAGATTCCCTAGCTACAAAAACCTTCGGAGGCCCTCATGGAAGGATGTTCTGGAGCATAGCTCACGGAGAGAATATCTACTTTGTAATGAGAAATAAAAGTATGCGAAGAGGACCAGGTAGCAGCTGAGCAAATATCAACAGGAAACCTGGATCAAAAAGCCAAAGAAGTTGATACTGATCTGGTAGAATGCGCATGGACAGGGCCTGGTAGAGACAAACCTTTGGAATGATAGGACGTGGAAATACAACTAGAAATCCAATGAGCAAGAGTAATCTTAGAAACAGGTTTTCTCAGGCATGGCTTAGAAAAGGACACAAAAAGTTGATTCGACTGTCAAAAAATTACAGTTTTGTACCTACCATAAATGTAGATGCTCGAGTGTTCACCCTGCTGCAGTCATCACACTTGGGTTATCCTGCCGTCAGGCGGTCCCGCAGTCGGCCCAAATTCCAAAATCTTGGTCCGGCGTCAGTTGCTGTCGCTTCGTCTCTGACGTCAGTGTGCCAGAGGTATACAAGCGGCATCCGACGCCATTTTCTTCAGGTTTTCTTGCCCCAGATGGCAGGTGCCCCCAAAAGGTAGGCAAAAAAAAAAAATATATATATATATATATATACATAGGGCTATATGAAAATAAAACAAAACCCTTAGGTACAAGCAAATACACCACAGAGGTAGTATAGCATAAAGTGGTAGAGAGAAGTTCAGCTATTTCAGAGATGATGGAGGGAGGGTAACCTGGACTGCAGCAGGGTGAACACTCGAACATCTACATTTATGGTAGGTACAAAACTGTACCATGTTCATCGTGTTACCCTGCTGCAGTCAACACACTTGGGTTGAATCCCAAAGCTAAGGAGGGGAGGTGGAGTCAAACAGGGTTAGAAGAAGCTAGTAGGCCCTGCAAAACTGCAGTGACAAAACCAGCTCTGGTCTTAGAGTAAAGAGGTAAGGGATAGTGTTTGGTGAAGGTGTGCAGTGAACTCCAAGTAGCAGCTTCCAGAATATCCTTGGTTGGCACTCCCTTGAGAAAGGCCGCTGATGTAGCTGTAGCCCTGGTAGAGTGGGACCTAATGTCAGCAGGTACTGGTTTCCCATGATGTGTGTGGCAGAAACATATGCAATGTCCTATCCATTTAGAAATGGTCTGTTTTGAGAGAGCTTTTCCTTGTGATCCTGTAGCATAGGCTACAAAGAGCTGGTCAGTTTTTCTGAAAGCCTTAGTATTATCCAAGTAGTAACGTAATTGCCTGTGAATGTCCAAAGAGTGCAGGAGTCTTTCTGCTTTGTTCTGGGGATTTGGGAAGAAGGTGGGCAAGTGAATGATTTGGTTTAGGACCACAATGGATACCACATTTGGCATAAAGGAAGGATTAGTTCGTCGAGAAACTCTGTCTTGATGGAAAATGAGGAAAGGTTCCACTGCCATTAGTGTCTGTAGCTCTGAGACTCTTCTAGCTGAGGTTATTGCTAGTAGTAGGGCAGTTTTCCATGAAAGAAATTTTAAATCAGTTGAGAAAGCTGGTTCAAAGGGCGGCAGTGTAAGCTTTTCCAGGACAAAGTTGAGATCCCAAGTAGGTGTTGGAGCTCTCTTTGGCGGTCTTAAGTTCTTAGCCCCTCTGAGGTACTATCTTAGGAGTGGATGTGAAAATAAAGGAGGATCCATGCTGTAATGAGCTGAAATTGCTGAGGCGTGGATCTTAATAGATGAAAAAGAAAGTCCTTTGTGTAACATCTCAGTTAAATATTGTAGAATTTGAGGAATGTTCGGCTCCAGGGGATTTATGCCTTTAGCCTGGTTCCAGGCGCAAAATCTTATCCATTTGTCTGAATAGGTTTTCCTGGTGCTGGGCCTCCTGGCCTCCAGAATGACATCCATAACAGCTTTGGATAAAGGTGTTGGCTGGTTGTTTAGGTAATTTGCCATGCAGCCAGGTTTAAAGTCGAGCTGGCTGTGTAGAATCAGATTGTCTCACTGGGTGAGCAGGTGAGGAATTTGTGGCAAAATCCATGGTGGGCCCTGGGCCATGTTCCTTAAAATTGGATACCAATGTTGGCGTGGCCAGTCTGGTGCAACGAGAATCATTTGTGGCCTCTCTAATCTGACTTTCAGCAGTACCTTTGCTAGAAGAGGCAGTGGAAGGAAGACATATACTGTTAATGTTTTCCAACTGAATGAGAGGGCATCCACTTTCCAAGCTAGTGGATGGAAGGTCCTTGTGCAAAATTTTTGAAGTTGGTGGTTGTGGGGGCTTGCAAACAGATCTATGTCTGGGCGTCCCCATTTTTGAACTATCATTGCAAATACTTGTGGATCTAGTTTCCATTCGTGTGGATCCCTGATGTTTCTGCTTAGGTCGTCTGCCAATGTGTTTTTCTTTCCTGACAGGAATTGTGCTTGTAATTGAACCTGGTAAGACAGTGCAGTGTTCCACAAGGTCATTGCTTGCCTGCATAGAGGGTAAGAATGTGTGCCCCCTTGCTTGTTTATGTACCACATAACTGTGGTGTTGTCTGTCCATATTAGTAGTTGTCCTGGGTGTAGAAGGTCCTTGAAAACTGTTAGGGCATTCTGCACTGCTAGCATTTCTTTTTGATTGATATGCAGGTGTCTCTGATCTGTAGTCCATTTACGCTGAATGCACTGTCCTGCCATGTGTGCACCCCAGGCATAGTCCGATGCATCTGTTGTCATAGTTTGCCTGGCTGTGGGTAAGGTGAAAGGCTGACCCTTGCTGAGGTGACATGCCTGTGCCCACCATAGAAACTCCTGTTGAAGGCAGGGAATGAGTGGAATCATTGTTTCCAAGCTGTGGCTGTGCTGAGTCCATACACTTTTCAGGTACCATTGTAATTTCCTCATATGCAGTTTTGCAAATGGTATTAGTAGATGCAAGATGCCATGAAACCCAAGGCCTACAGAATTTTTCTTGCAGGGAGTTGGGTCTTTGTTGCCATTATTTTGAAATATTGAAACAGCTGTCGTTGTTTGTCTGGCATGAGATAAGCCATCTGGGCCGTTGTATTCAAACTGGCACCCATGAATATTATGTTTTGTGAGGGCACTAGTTTTGATTTCTTTTCGTTTACTGTGTACCCTAGGTAACTTAGAAGGTGTTTGACAAATACCAGATGCTGTAAAAGAACGTCCTTGCTTTCTGCTTGAATAAGACAGTAGTCCAGGTATGGGTATATTTGAATTCCTCTTTGTCTGCAGTATGCAATTACTGATGCCAGGCATTTTGTGAAGACCCTGGGCGCAGTAGATAAGCCACAGGGCAGTGCAGAGAATTGATAATGCGTTGAACCTGCAATGAAGCGGAAGTATCTTCTGCAATTTTGTCTGATAGGGACATGCAGGTATGCCTCCTTGAGGTCCAAAGTGACTAGCCAAGCATTCTTGCCCAGCATGGGAAGAAGCTGCTGTAGTGTTAGCATCTTGAATTTTGGTACTTGCAGATAGGTGTTCAGAACTGAAAGATCCAGAATGGTTCTCCATGCTTTGTCCTTTCTTGGAACTAGGAAGAGTCTTGAGTAAAATCCTTGTCCTTGCTCCTGTGTAGGTACCTGTTGAATGGCCCTCATGTTCATGAGAGCTGTAATTTGTTTTTGTGCCTCTGCCCATTGATTTGGTGGCAAGTTTGGCATTCCTTTGATCCTTGGTAAGGTATGAAAGTGGAATCTGTATCCTTGAGAGACAATGTTTAGAACCCATTTGTCTTTTGTGATGATGTGCCAGTTGTCTGAAAAAAATGCTAGTTTTCCTCCCAAGGGTGTTGCCAGGAGAGATTTGCTTGGTAGTTTGATCATTGTGTCTGCCTTCTGCTAGCTTGGGGCCTGTCTTCTCCTCCTTTCTGGGTAGCAGTACCCCATTGGCGAGGTTTGTAAGGGCCCTGTGACTGACCTCTGCCCCTTGGGTGTCTGTATTTGCCCCTCTGTGATCTGTCTGAAGCTGGAAAGGACCAATTTTTGTTGGCCAATTTCTGCTGAAGCGAGGGGGTTGTACCTGCAAGAAATCCTTGACCGTTTGAATAGATTTAGCCTTATCCTCCATTTTCTTTAAAACCTCTTCTGCTTTGACACCAAATAATACATCCTGCTGTAAAGGTGCATCTAATACTTTTGCTTTAACATGGTCAGGGAGGGTTTGCTCTTTTAACCAAGCATGTCTACGAATGACAGAACCAGTAACAGCTGCTCTACAGGAAGCTTCCAGTGAATCAAATCCGCATTGTAAAGTATGCTAGCCCACCTGTTCTGCTGCATGGAACAGATCCTGTATTTCCTTGAATTCAAGCTGTTCTGAATGTGTGCTCATTTTTTGTTTTAACTGAGACATCAGGAATTGTTGATATTTCAACATGTGAAACTGGCAATTTAATGCTATCATAGCCAGAGTTACAGAGGTGTATATTTTCTTTCCCCATCTATCTAGGGCTCTGGAATCTCTTTCAGAGGGCACAGGATTTTTAGCCATATAAGCCTTTGCTCCCTTAGGACCCTGAGATATGGTTTCTGGGTCAGCTACAGGGCTTTTATAAAGGAATTTGTGTGAGTCAGGTACTCTGTAGCATCTGTCTGGTTTGGCTGGAACAGGAGATAGAGAGTCTGGATTTAAACTAGACTCCAAGTAGACATCATCCACAATATCTAAAACAGGAGGGATAGCAAGAGGTCTGTGCTGGGGTAATAAAAGGAACTCTCAGAGCCTTTTCTTAGAATCCGAGTAATCCTGGCCTTCCCAGTGGAAATATTCCCTCATGGTATGTAATGTTTACCCAAAGGAGTAGTCTTCAGGGGGAGATGCTGAGGGAATAGAGTCTTCAGCATCAGAATCTTCATAAGGTGGAAAAGTGTAATCCTGTTCCTCAGAAGAATCTGAGGAGAGAAACCTGGTCAGAGGATGCGTAATCCTCCTCTTGTCTTGGTTTTTTATCAGGAGGGGGATGGGAACCCCTGATAAGGGTAATTAAAACTTCAGCCATCTTAAGCATCTGTTTCTTTGGCATGGGGCCTTGACCTGTAGACTGATGAACAGTTTTCTTAGGTTTTAAAGGAGTTTTAAGCTTAGCATAAGATTTAATGGTGAGTGTAGTCAGTCTGAAGACACCTTCTGCAACCAAAGGTGTTTCCTCTGCACCGGTGACTAATTCTGCTCCGGTGTCGGTAGATGGCTGCGTCGGCCTAGTAGACTCCGCTTGGGAGTCGGCAGCTGTCTAGGGTTCCAGCTCTGCGGTCGTTAGGGGCTGCGTAGGCGCCTCACTGAAAACCGGAGAAAGGCCCAGCTGAGGCCTCGGGGTCTGGCTTATTCCTAGGCTGCCTGTCCTTATCCTTGCGTTTTTTATGAATTGCGGTAGTCAGCTGCTCCGACGGCATGATATAATTAAATTTCCTACCAAAGTAATGCCGTGCGAAGTCAAAACGGCGTTTGATGGTGCATTTATTAAACCTAGCGCAAAACCGACAACCTGTGACATCGTGGTCTGGGCCTAGGCAAGGAATACAATAGGAATGGAAGTCCTTATGAGGTATTTGCTTCCCACAAGAAATGCAATTGTTAACTTTTTCTGACATCGGACTGAGGCAAGAAAATGTTCCCCAACGGGGTACTTAGCTTTATTGAAGACTTCGAACTGAAATTCAAATCAAAAATCTCACGTGTAGGCCGACCGGCACCTGCGAACTGCTTCTGCTTTGGGCACCGCGCAGCAAGAAAGACTGAAGAAAATGACGTTGAATGCCTCTTGTATACCCCTGGCGCACTGACGTCAGAGAAGAAGTGACAGCAACCGAGACTATGGAATTCGGGCTGACTGCGGGACCGCCTGACGGCAGGATAACCCAAGTGTGATGACTGCAGCAGGGTAACACGATGAACATCTTTTGGTTCTATGCAAATAAAATTCAGAACTCCTGTGCATATCAAGTAAATGTAAAGTGTACTCCTCTTTGTTCTGGTAATTCAGGAACAAAACTGGCAAATTAATCACCTGGTAAATGTTCGTTTCCGAGGCCACCTTTGTTAGGAAAGATGGGTTTGTATGAAGGGTTATTCTGTCTTTATGGAAGAGCAGATAAGGGGGCTTGATAGAATGCCTGTAGCTCACAAATCTTCTTGGCCGAGGTAATAGCCACCAAGACAGCAGTCTTCTAAGATAAGAATTGTAAATCGACAGTGGCAGCTGGTTTGAATGGCAAATAAACCAAAGCCAGTAGAACCAGAGTAAGATCCCAAGGAGGAGTATGGTCCTTGATAGGAAGGTGAAGAAGAAAAACACCCTTCAGAAAGGCTTTGCAAACCTTAGAAGAAGTCAAAGGGGTCGAATTCTCACCCACATGGAAATCAGAAATTGCAGCCAACTGAACTTTAATTGTAGAAAAACTAGCACCGTTGTAAAAAATATGAGCTAGAAAGTCGATGATTGCAGGAACTGATGCTGTAAAATGGATCCAGATTATGCTGAAAAGCCCAGACAGCGAAACGTTTCCACTTGCTGGAACAGATCTTCCGGTGGAAGCCTTATGAGTTGCAACCAAGATCTTTCTGACATTGGAGAAGTGCCCTTGAGTCCTGGCCATCATGGAAATTGGAGCAGCCAAGCAATGAGCTTCAGGCTGACTAAGCATGGGTGAGGGACCTCTGACGGGTGAGTGAGCAGATCCAGAGTCCAGGGAGGACACACTAGATGAGACCACAGAGAGGGGAATCAAACTTGACAAGGCCACAATGGGGCAATGAGGATGACTTTGCTCTTCAACCACTGAGCTTTCTGGATAAACTTGGGGATCAGCGGGAAAGAAGGATAAGCATAAAGCAGACCGGAGTGGACCAGTGTTTCTCTGGGTGATTCCCCCGGAGAGGGGATCAGAGAGAAATACTCACTGCACTTCACGTTGGAAGGAGAGGCAAAGAGATCGCAGCAAGGATGACACCATTTTTGGAAGATCATGTCTGCCAGTGAAGGGTTCAGAGACCACTCATAAGGCATCAGGATAGTTCTGCTGAGCCTATTCGCTAGAATGTTGGACTTCCATGGAATGTGGACTGCCACCAGTAGTTGACTGGAAGAGATTGCCCACTCCCACAATTTCAAAGCCTCTCGGCAAAGGGGGTAAAATCTGTTTTCCCCACATTTGTTGAAGCAATAGACTAATAATATGTCCGCCTGGATGGCAATATTCCTGGTAGAAACAAAGGCATGGAGGGCTTGCAATGCCAAAAGCACCACCCTCATCTCCAGGACACTGACATGCAGACTGGTCTCCAGGGAAGACCACGTGCCTTGGACCGTCCTTCCCATGCAATGCCCAACTTCAGCAGGGAGGTGTCTGTGGTCACTGTGGTCAAGGGGGAAGGAAGAACAAATGGATGCCCAAAAGATTATCTGGGGACTGAAATCACCACCGAAGAGAATCCCAACAAGCTCAGGATAGTTAGACGGGGTACAACAGTGGAAGATCTAGAAGGGACCACTGCACCACTAAGGTCCACTGAAGAATCTGCATGTGAAGGCAAGCGGTTGGTAGAAAAGAAGAGTGATCATTGCTGCCATGGACCCCAATGCCCAAAGAACTATACCAGCTGGGGGAAGATGGGTCTGAAGAAGACATTTCATGTGTTATGGAGCGACAACAACTTGTCTGGAGGGAGAAATAACCTGCCCTGTATCGTATCCAGCCAGGCACTTATAAAGTCCAACACCTGAACCGGTACCAAGTTCGACTTGGCTAGACTGATTGTAATGCCCAGGGAAGGGACTAGAAGGAGAAGATAATCCCTGAATTGAATCAGTCAATGCCTGAAGGGAGCAGAAAGAAGACAGTCATCCAGGTAAGGACTTGAAACCCCTGCAGCCGCAGGTGAACCGCCACTACCGCCATCACTTTGGTAAACACCAAGAGGGCAGTGGTGAGTCCAAAGAGGAGCACTCTGAACTGAAAGTGATTGGCTCCCAGCCAGAAACGGAGGAACAGTCTGGAGCGTCTGTTCTTTTTCACATGATAGCACGCATCCTAGAGGTCCACCAAGCACATCCAGTCATTCATCTGCAGAAAGGGCAGAATGAACTGTAGGGTGACACCTGAAACTTCGTCTTGGCAATGGACAGGTTCAGGGTAGAAAGATCCAGAATGGGTCTTAAGTCTCCCATTTTCTTTGGCACCAAAAAAAACCTGGAATAAATGCCTGATCGGGACTGGGGATATGGACTGGATGACTCCCTTTTCAAGCAGCCTGGCAACTTCTATGGCTGCTGCCTCCCGCAGACTGGGTGGAACATCCAGGAGGTGCCTCTTTGAAGAGGGAGGGTGAAGGAATGGGACAGAGTAACCTCTGGACATGATTTGTAGCACCCAACGATCGTTGTGATGGACTCCCAGGCTGTTGGGTGTTCAAGAGAAAAGCAGTCAGGTAACCCCTCAGGATTGCTGAAAGAGTCTGTCAGAGAACAAATCTCGAAACCCCTGGTTCCTCCAACCTCCACTGCCATGCGGGCAGCATCTGTCATTTCCACCTCTGCCTCTGGGGGAAGACTTATCCTGAGCATCCTGGGAAAAACCGTGAGACTTCCAAAACCACATCTTCCAGACCCCACACTGATTCCTAGACAAGGATCGTTGTGGAGTAGAGAAGCAGATCCCGACAGCAGACAAGGCCTTCCCGTCTTTGTCACTCTGAGTAAGAGTGTCACAAACAAACCGTTTTGTCAAACAAAATTGAACCATGAAAAAGGATGCTCATGAATGACGCCTTAAAGGGTTCCAAAAAAAATCACAAAGCCAGAGCCAGGTGTGTCTCCCAATGGCAACGCCCATCCCAGCAGCCCTAGCGGCACCCTCAGTCGCATGGGAAAGTGACCTCATGGAAATATTCAAAATGGCAGTTAGGGTGGCTATACAGGAAGAGAAAACCTTCTCTTCTGCCGATATGGACTCTGGGGCAGACTCAGAGACCTCCTTAACCAGATCCCTCTGCAGTCTGGTGACATGGGCCAAATAGTTCAGAGCACGCAGAGCAAAGGTGGCTGAACAATACACCCGCTTCCCAAAGTGTTCCAGTGCCCTAGACTCCCTGTCTGGTGGATGGACAGAGGAGCTCTCCCAGGCCAGCTCCTTTTTGGTGGCCGCCCCAACCACCAAGGGATCAATTGGGGAACCCTTTGACCAATGGGGCCTGTCCAAAGGGGCACTTGAGAACCTTGTCCGGGTGCTTGGAGATGGGCTCAACCATGTCCGGTTCCTTCCATGCCCTACTAGAGATGTGATCCACCCAGGGATCCGTGGGGGGGGGGGGCATCCAAGTTGTAGCAGGTCCTGTGCCAAACAATTCCAAAAACACAGACTCGTCAGGGTTGGGCTTGAGGGTAGACCACCCACCTCTCTGGTGCAGGATGTCCATGATGTCCCCAAAGGAGACATACTCAGGGGGTGATTGAGGGGAACCCTCCCCTTCATCCAGGTCTATGTCATCCATGAGAGATTTCAGTGAGGAATCTAAGTGCCTCCTCTTGCACATGTGCTTCCGAAGTACCTCCTTGGGGGGGAACTCCGAGGAAGACTCAGAAGCTTCAAAGGATTCCTGAAGAGGAACGTCCTGGGACTGTCTGCCAGCAGGTTGCCCCTGAAGGGGCATGATAGAAAACTCTGGCCAAGAAGCCAGGGAGGAATCAGAAGATGAAAGTATCAAGGCTCTCAAGGGAGCCAAGAGGATCCTCTCCATCACCTCAAATGCAGACAGCAAGCGGACCCCCAAATGGAGCACAGCCAGAGCTGAAACAGTCGTGTCAGAGCCTGCCAGACCGTTGACCCCAGCACCGAGGGGAGAGTCACAGCCGAGCTTCCCAGCCCCAAAGCCCCAAGGGTAAGGGACAGCTCCGAAAGTCTTCCAGCAGACACCAGCCCTTAGGAGCCGATGCCAAAGCTACGGCTACAAGAGTCAGTCAGCTCAGACAACAAGGAAGCCAAACTGCTCAAGGCAACGGTCAGCATCGTGGTACAAAGGACCATCAGCACAGACACCGCAACAATCAGAAACCTCAGACCCAAGAACTCTGAAGCCAAAGGTCGGATCAGGGAAGGAGGTATCGGGAGACGGAGCAGACAAGACTTCCAGATGAATTTGGGCCCGAAGAAATTTCAGCATCATCCTGCGCACCTCTGCTTCAGACAGTTTCCGTGTGGATTGGACAGAGGAAGCTACCGACCCCAGCCAGGAATGGTGCTAAGGCAAGGCAGGGGCAGGAGACTTAGCATGGGAGCACTCCAGCTCCATTGAGAAACGAGGAGACCGAAGCAGAGGAGAACCCTAGGCCAGTTAAGGTGGGCAGTACAACTGAGGAACACCGATCAGGAGATCTCTTCCTCGGACAATCCCGCTCCTTGTGCCTGACCTACTCTCCTTCTCCGGGCTTCTTGGTGGGAGTTTGAGTCACAGAAGCAGGGAAGGCAGAAGTAGAGGCCTCAGCAGAGGTAGCTAGTAGGTCCTTTCAAGATAAGCTTATTCCTCCTGTTAAGTGCACAGGGGTTGAAACCTGCGCAAATCGAGCAGGAGGAATCAAGATGGGGAAACCCCAAACACACCACGCACAGAGTGTGGGCATCAGATGGAGGAATCTTGTGGCCACATTCACTGCACTTCTTGAACATCAGCTTAGAAGTCTCGGCCATGGAAGCAAGACGTGACACAGACACATATGCGTGCGCGCGCTCACACACACACACACACACACACACACACACACACTCACTCCCAAACAGGAGAGAAAGAACAGAAGATGAGGCCCAACCCACCAAAAAACTGACCAATGCAAGGACAGACAGGAAGTAAAAGATAAGGTAGGTAGGTAGACAGAGAAGAGAAACTCAGAAAATGACTTTCTACGTGACCCTAAAATATGGAGGAGCTTAGACCAACGTCATCCCATGCTGTTCGAAATGAGAAACTAACAAGTTCTGAGGGGAGGAGGGAGAGCAGGGCATTATAGGTATGGGAAGAGCTTGGATTTTGTCTCAGATGCTGGAGTAGACGGCTGAGTCGGATCAGTACTGGATCCAAGTCCCACAGGTTGAAGACCAAATGAAAACAGCTTCTTCAGATCTTCTACCTGCCTTAAGTGACTCACCACTGCATAATTTTTTACTTCTCAATCCTGGACACTCTCATTTACTCTACCCATATGACATGGAGATTAAATACCAGTGCATTGTTTTGAATTCGGTGCTCATCTGTCAGCAACAAGCAGTGGGGATCCTCTGAGCAAAGAAGTTCATTACAGTTGCCAGTGTGGAAATGTGCTGCAGTCAGAAGAAGTCAGGGTCTTTTCATCATTGGGACTTCATAGATGTATAATGGGCTGTTAATCAGTGTGACCATTTGTGAAGTACAGTTTTGTACCTACCATAAATGTAGATGTTCGAGTGTACACCCTACTGCAGTCATCACACTTGGGTTATCCTGTCGTCAGGCGGTCCCGCAGTCGGCCGGAATTCCAAAGCCTTGGTCCAGCATCGGTTGCTGTCGCTTCTTCCCGGACGTCAGTGCGCCAGGGGTATATATATTGCAACCGACACCATTTTCTTCAGTTTTTCTTGCCCCAGATGTCAGGTGCCCCCAAAAAGGTGGTCAGCAATTAGTACCAAATTGAGTAAATTTTGCACAAACACAAAATCCCTCCAGCTATAAGCAAATACATCAGGAAGGTATTGTAGAGATTTTAGCCAGTTAGTTCAGAGGGGATGGAGGGAGGGTAACCTGGACTGCAGCAGGGTGTACACTCGAACATCTACATTTATGGTAGGTACACAACTGTACTATGTTCATCATGTTACCCTGCTGCAGTCTTCACACTTGGGTTGAATCCCAAAGCTAAGGATGGGTGGAGGAATCATATGGGGTTGGAGGAGGCTATAAGGCCCTGCAGAACTGCAGTGGCGAAGCCTGCCCTAGTCTTAGAGTAAAGTGGTAAGTGATAGTGTTTGGTAAAGGTGTGTACTGAACTAGTTGCAGCTTCCAAAATCTCCTTGGTTGGAACCCCCCTGAGAAAAGCTGTAGATGTAGCTGTTGCCCTGGTAGAGTGGGGCCTAATGGTAGCCGGAACTGGTTTTCCATGATGGGTATAGCAGAAACGTATGCAATGTCCTATCCGTTTGGAAATGGTTTTCTTTGAAATAGCCTTCCCTTGTGAAGCTGTAGCATAGGATACAAAGAGCTGGTCAGATTGTCTGAAAGCCTTAGTTTTGTCCAAGTAGTAACGAAGTTGTCTGTGAATGTCCAAGGAATGCAGGAGTCTCTCACCTTTGTTCTGTGGATTTCGGAAGAAGGTGGGTAAGTGGATGGTTTGATTTAATGCCACACTGGAAACCACCTTAGGCATAAAGGAAGGATTAGTTCGTAGAGAAACTCTGTCGATGAAAAATGAGGAAAGGTTCCACTGCCATTAGCCTGCAGCTCTGAGACTCTTCTAGCTGAAGTTATTGCTAGCAGCAGGGTAGTCTTCCATGATAGGAACTGAAGATCTGCAGAGAAAGCTAGTTCAAAGGGAGGTAGCGTTAGTTTTTCCACAACAAAATTGAGGTCCCATGTTGGTGTAGGTCCTCTCCTGGGGGGCCTAATGTTTTTTGCCCCTCTGAGGAACTACCTTAGAAGTGGATGCGAAAATAAGGGTGGATCAGTGTTGTAGTGGGCTGAAACAGCTGAAGCATGGATTTTAATGGAGGAGAAGGAAAGTCCTTTGTACAACATCTCAGTTAAGTACTGTAGAATGTGAGGCATGTGAGGCTGAAATGTGTCTTGACCTTTAGCCTGGTTCCAGGCACAAAACCTTTTCCATTTGTCCGAATAAGCCTTCCTGGTGCTTGGCCTCCTAGCTTCCAGAATAACATCCATAACTGCTTGGGAAAGAGGAGCTGGCTGGATGCTTAGGTGATTTGCCATGCAGCCAGATTTAAGGTTTTGAGATGGCTGTGAAGAATATGATTGTTTTGTTGTGTGAGCAAATGGGTAATTTGTGGTAAGATCCAAGGTGGGCTCTGGGCCATATTTCTCAATAATGGGTACCAGTGCTGGCGTGGCCAGTCTGGGGCTATGAGAATCAGTCATGGTCTCTCCTTTTTGACTTTTAGAAGCACCTTTGTGAGGAGAGGCAATGGAGGGAAGGCATATGCTGTCAGGTTTTTCCAACTGAAAGAGTGTGCGTCTACTTTCCAAGCTTGATGGTGAAGTGTCCTTGTACAAAATTTTATTTGATAGTTTTGAGGACTGGCAAACAGGTCTATGTCTGGAAGGCCACATTTTTGAGTTATCATTGTGGATCTAGTTTCCACTCGTGGGGATAGTACAGTTGTGTACACTTACCATAAATGTAGATGTTCAAGTGTCTTCACTGTTGCAGTCATGACTGTAGGGTTCTCCCCTGCCGGCAGGCAGTCCTCGGTCGGCCAGAATCCCAAAGTCTGGGTCCGGCGTCAGCTGTTCAGCCATGCTCCCTGACGTTAGAGCGCCAGGAGTACAAAGCTGACAGCCAACGCCATGTTCTCCAGTTCTTCTTGCCCCAGATGTCAGGTGCTCCAAAATGAGTAAGATCCCATATCCTTTGCAAATAAACCTCAAAAGAAGGGTGAAGAAGGGAACCACACAAAAGAAAAAAATAAGAGGGGATAGGAGGGAGGGAAACCCAGACTGCAACAGTGAAGACACTCTAACATCTACATTATGGTAAATGTACACAACTGTACTATGTTCATCGTGTTTCTCTGCTGCAGTCATGACTGAAGGGTTGAATCCCAAAGCAGAATAAAAGGAAGGTGGTCATAAAGAATAGGGGGCGGCTAAAAGGCCCTGCAAGACAGCAGAAGCAAAGCCTGCCCTAGACTTAGAGTAAAGAGGTAGAGTGTAGTGCTTGGAAAAAGTATGCACTGAACTCCAAGTTGCAGCTTCCAAAATGTCTTTGGTAGGAACTCCCCTGAGGAAGGCAGCTGAAGTGGCAGCAGCTCTGGTAAAGTGAGTCCTTATACTCCCTGGGATTTTCTTTCCATGATGTGAATAACAAAATCTGATTCCATGAGCAATCCATTTAGAAATGGTCTGTTTTGAAATAGCTTTACCTTGGGAATTTGAAGCATAAGAAACAAACAATTGCTCTGATTTCCTGATGTCCTTGGTTCTGTCCAGGTAAAAACGTAGTTGTCTGTGTACATCCAAGGAATGCAAGATCCTTTCCCCCTTATTTTGAGGACTGGGGAAAAAAGTTGGCAAGTGAATAGTTTGACTTAAAGCCACTTTGAAAACCACCTTGGGCATGAAAGTAGGATTAGTCCTTAAAGACACCCTGTCTTGATGAAAAATAATATAAGGTTCCACAGCCATGAGAGCTTGCAACTCCAAAACTCTCCTGGCAGAGGTCAGAGCTAACAGAATGGCTGTCTTCCAAGATAAAAACTTGATGTCAGAAGTGGCAGCAGGCTCAAAAGGAGGTAAGGTGAGTTTTTCCAAAACATAGTTGAGATCCCAAGCAGGAATCGGAGGAGATCTAGGGGGCCTTAAGTTCGTAGCTCCTCTGAGAAACTGTCTCATGAGCTGATGGGAAAAGATAGGAGGGTCTGGATTATAATGAGCAGAAAGAGCAGAAGCATGGATCTTTATGGAAGAGAGAGAGACCCTTATGTAAGAGGTCTGTCAGGTAAAGTAAAATTAGAGGAATGTTAGGAATAAGAGGATCTGAATCCTGAGCCTGCATCCAGGAGCAAAATCTTTTCCATTTTCCTGCATAAGATTTTCTAGTGCTAGGACGTCTGGCTTCTAAAATGACATCCATAACCTGCTTGGGTAGGAGAGAATGAATCAAATACCCTGGATTAACCAGGTCGCCAGGCTGAGAGCTTTGACATGGGAGTGCAGAACCTGACCTTGGTGCTGGGATAGAAGGTTCGGAGTCTGTGGTAATACCCAAGGGGGCTCCAGACAAAGGTTTTTCACAGTTGAGTACCAAAATTGTCAAGGCCAATTTGGGGCCAGCAAAATTATCATCTTGGGCTTGTCCTGTTTGATCTTTAATAACACCCGTGGAAGAAGAGGTAGAGGCGGGAAAGGCATACCCCGAGAGGTTTCTCCATCTGAATGATAGTGCATCCACTTTCCAAGCTAGTTCGTGGAAAGTCCTGGTGCAAAAAATCTGTAGTTGATGATTGAGGTGGGATGCAAAGAGGTCTATGTGAGGACATCCCCAGACTGCTGCAATCATCCTGAATATTTTGGTGTCCAGCATCCATTCGTGTGGATCCGACAGGTTTCTGCTCAGACTGTCTGCCAGGAAGTGTTGCTTCCCTGGTAAAACTGAGCTTGAAGGTCCAGTTTGCAAGCTAGAGCTGTGTTCCATAGACTCATGGCTAGTCTACAAAGGGGGTAGGAATGAGATCCCCCTTGCTTGTTTATGTACCACATAACTGTGGTGTTGTCTGTCCGTATCAGTAGCTGTCCTGGTTGTAGAAGATTCCTGAAAGCCAATAGAGCGTTCTGTACGGCTAACATTTCCTTTAAATTGATATGCAGGAGCTTCTGATCCTTTGTCCAAAGGCCCTGCAGACAGTTGCCCTGACAATGGGCTCCCCATGCATAATCTGAAGCGTCCACAGTTAGTATCCGAGTGGCTGGAGGCAGACTGAAGGGTTTTCCTATGTTTAGAGTACATGCCTTGGACCACCAAAGGAATTCCTTTTGGAGACAAGGCAGGACGGTGATCTGTATGTTTAAACTGTGGCAATGCTGAGACCATACACTTTTTAGGTACCACTGAATTTTCCTCATATGTAGTCTTGCATATGGTACGAGAAGGATGCAGGAGGCCATGTAACCCAAAGCCTGCAGGAATTTCCTTGCAGAAAGCTGAGTTAAAGTTGCCAAGGTTTTGAAAGCTGAAGCCAGCTGCAATTGTTTTTCGGATGTCGGAAATGCCATCTGGGTTGTGGTGTTTAGAAGAGCACCCAGAAAAGTTATCTGTTGTGAGGGTGTCAAATTTGACTTTTTTATGTTTACAGAGAATCCCAGGAACTTGAGAAGGTTCTGAACAAATTCTAGATGCTGGAGTAAGACATCCTTGCTGTCTGCCTGAATTAGACAATTGTCCAGATAAGGGTAAATTTGAATTCCCTTGAGTCTGCAATAAGCTACTACTGGAGCCAGGCATTTGGTGAAGACCCTGGGCAGTAGACAATCCAAAGGGCAGCGCAGAGAATTGATAGTGCCTCGATCCGGCCCTGAACCTGAGGTATTTTCTGCATTCCTGCCTGATGGGAATGTGTAAATATGCCTCCTTTAAATCCAAAGTTACCATCCATGCATTTTTGGTCAGCACTGGAAGTAGCTGCTGTAGAGTAAGCATCTTGAATTTTGGTATCTCGAGAAAAGTATTCAAGACTGACAGATCCAGAATGGGTCTCCATGAATTTTGCTTTCTGGGGACTAGAAAGAGCCTTGAGTAAAAACCTTGTCCCATCTCTGAAAGTGGAACCAGTTCTATGGCTTTCATAGCCAAGAGAGCCTCCACCTGGTTTAAGGCCTCTAACCATTGATGTTTTGGAAGATCTGGCCATCTGCTTGGTCTTGGTAGGGTATGAAAATGGAATTTGTAACCTCTTGAAACCACATCCAGAACCCACTTGTCTTGGGTTATACGAGTCCAATTTAGGTGAAAAAGAGAAAGTTTTCCTCCAAGTGGGGCTTCCAGGCAAGAAGTTCCTGCAGCCCAACAGAGGGAGTCATTGAGCCTGTTTTCTATGAGCTTGTGACCTGTCCTCTCCTCCCCTAGGGGTGGAAGCAGTCCACTGTCTTGGTCTATAAGAGGCTTGCGTTTGAGGCCTTCCTCGGGAGCATCTACATCTACCCCTCTGAGGCCTGTCTGAATTGGGAAAGGACCAATTTTTTGTAGGCCAATTCCTACTAAATCTGGGTGGCTGTACTTGTAAGAAATCTTTAACTGTTTGCATGGATTTTGCCTTGTCCTCCATCTTCTTTATCACCTCTTCAGCCTTAGGTCCAAACAAAACATTATGCTCGACAGAAGCATCCAATAACTTAGCTTTTACTTGATCTGGCAAGTTTTGTTCTTTTAACCAAGCATGCCTTCTAATGACTGTACCAGAGGCAGCAGCCCTACAAGAAGCTTCCAAGGCATCAAATCCACAGTGTAAACCATGCTTCCCAACTTGTTCAGTGGCATGCATTAAGTCATGTAATTCCTTATCATCTGCACAGGCAGAAATGGAAGTTAGCTTTTGTTTCAAAACAGACAGAAGAAATTGCTGGCATTTCAGCATATGAAATTGACAGTTTAAAGCCCTAATAGATAAAGTAGCAGAAGTGTACACTTTTTTGCCCCATCTTTCTAAATATCTGGAATCCTTCTCAGTGGGAAAGGGGTTTTTAGCAGTAGCGGCCTTAACCCCCTTAGGACCCTGAGAAATGGTTTCAGGATCAGCAGTAGGATTCTTGTACAAAAACTGGTAGGAATCAGGAACCCTATAATATCTGTCTGGCTTAGCAGGAGCTGGAGGAAAAGAGTCCGGAGTTAAGTTAGCCTCCGAAAAAGCATCATCCACAATATCCAAAATAGGAGGGATAGCCAGGGGTCTATGTTGGGGAAGAAGAAGAAAATCCCTAAGTCTTTTCTTAGATTTTGAGTACTCCTGTCCTTCTCAGTGAAAATGTTCCCTCATTTCATGTAAAGTTTCCCCAAAAGAGAAATCCTCAGGGGGAGAAGCTGAAGGAATGGATTCCTCAGCATCAGAATCCTCATAAGGAGGGAAAGAAAATTCCAGGTCAGAAGAAACTGAAGAAACAGAAGCCTGATCAGAGGAGTCATAATACACTTCCTGCCTTGGCCTTTTATCTGGAGGGGGATGTGAACCCCTAATTATAGTAAGTAAGTCCTCCGCCATCTTAAGTAACTGTTTCTGAGACTTGGGTGCCGGATCAGAAGAGGCCTGAGCTGTAGTCTTTGATTTGGAAGGAGTCTTTGCCTTTGTCTTTGGCTTTGCCTTTATTAGAAGCTGAGTAGGCCTGAAAACCCCTTCGGAAGCCAGTACCTGCACAGCGGCTCCGGACCCATCCGAAGCAGCATTGTCCGAAGGTCCAGCAACAGAAATATTCAAAGGCCTAGTTGGCTCCTCGTGGGAGTCCGTTTCGGCCATCGGTTCCGAAATGGCCGACGACAGGGGCTGCAAAAGCGCCTCACTGACGACGGCCGAACCTGAAGCTGGCTCTGCTTGTACAATATCGCCCGATTTGGACCTCGGAGGCCTGTCTTTATCCTTGCGTCGTTTGTGAACTCCGGTAGCCGGAACAGAATCCAACGACATTTTGTAATTAAAGTGCCTACCGAAGTAATGAAATGCAAAATCGTACCTTCGTTTAATCGTATGTTGATTGAATCTAGCACAAAACCGACAACTAGCTACGTCGTGGTCAGGGCCTAAGCAAGGAATACAGTAAGAATGAAAATCCTTATGAGGTATTTGCTTCCCACATGAAATACAATTATTATCTTTTTCTGACATCTGACTGGAGCAAGAAAAAAGTTTCCCCAACGGGGTACTTAGCTTTGAGTAGGAGAAGAAAGTCTTCGGACTGAAGTACGTTTAGCAAAAATTGTCAGGAGTCAGCCGACCAGCAAATGCGAACTGCTATCACCGCAGGGCAAGAAAGACTGGAGAACATGGCGTCGGCTGTCAGCTTTGTACTCCTGGCGCTCTGACGTCAGGGAGCATGGCTGAACAGCCGACGCCGGACCCAGACTTTGGGGTTCTGGCCGACCGAGGACTGCCTGCCGGCAGGGGAGAACCCTACAGTCATGACTGCAACAGTGAAACATGATGAATATCCATGATGTTTCTGCTGAGGTCGTCTGCCAACATGTTCTTCTTTCCTGGCAGGAATTGAGCTTGCAACTGAACTTGGCAAGCCAGAGCTGTGTTCCATAAGATCATTGCTTGCCTGCATAGAGGGTAGGAGTGAGTACACCCTTGTTTGTTTATGTACCACATTACTGTGGTGTTGTCCGTCTTTATTGTAAGTTGTCCTGGATGTAACAGATTCTTGAAGGCTGTCAGAGCTTTCTGTACAGCTAGCATTTCTTTTTGATTGATGTGCAGATTCCTTTGATCTGCAGTCCATACGCCTTGAACGCACTGTCCTGCTATGTGTGCCCCCCAGGCGTAGTCTGATGAATCTGTTGTGATGGTTTGCCTGGCTGGGGGCAAGGTGAAAGGCTGACCCTTGTTGATGAGACATGCCTGTGACCACCATAGAAACTCCTGTTGTAGGCAGGGAATGAGAGATATCATTGTGTCCAAGCTGTGGCTGTGTTGAGACCATACACTTTTTAGGTACCACTGTAATTTCCTCGCTTTGCAAATGGTATTAGTAGTATGCAAGATGCCATGAAGTCCAAAACCTGCATAATTTTTCTTGCAGGTAATTGGGTCTTTGTTGCCATTGTTTTGAAATATTGAGTCAGTTGTAGTTGCTTGTCTGGCATCAGATAAGCCTTCTGGGCCGTTGTGTTCAAGCTGGCACCCAGAAATGTCATATTTTGTGAGGGTACTAGTTTTGACTTCTTTTCGTTTACTGTGTACCCCAGGCAGTTTAGTAGATGTTTTACAAAAGCCAGATGATGTAAGAGAGTGTCCTTGCTTTCTGCTTGGATGAGGCAGTCATCCAGGTATGGGTATACATGAATTCCTCTTTGTCTGCAGTAAGCAATTACTGGTGCCAAGCATTTTGTGAAGACTCTGGGCGCAGTAGATAAGCCAAAGGGCAGTGCAGAGAATTGGTAATGGGTTGAACCTGCAATGAAACTGAGGTATCTTCTGCAACTTTGTCTGATAGGGACATGCCGGTATGCCTCCTTGAGGTCCAACGTTACTAGCCAGGCCTCTTTGCCCAACATGGGAAGAAGCTGCTGTAGTGTTAGCATCTTGAATTTGGGGACTTGTAAGAATGCGTTTAAAATTGAAAGGTCCAGAATAGGTCTCCAGGCATTGTCCTTTCTGGGCACTAGAAAGAGTCTTGAGTAAAATCCTTGACCTTGCTCTCGAGTAGGTACCAGTTGAATGGCTCTCATGTCTATGAGAGCTGTCATTTGTTTTTGTGCCTCTGCCCATTGATTTTGTGGCAGGTTTGGCATTCCTCTTTTCATTGGCAAGGTGTGAAAGTGGAATCTGTATCCTCGTAAAATTATGTCCAGGACCCATTTGTCCTTTGTGACAATGTGCCAGTTGTTTAAAAAAAGTGCGAGCTTTCCTCCCAAGCGGGCTGCCAAGAGAGAGTTGCTTGGCTGGATGAGGTGCAAGTCATTGAGTTTGTCTTCTGGTAGATTGGGACCGGTCTTCTCCTCCCTTCTGTGTTGTAGAGCCCCATTGGCGAGGTTTGAACTGGGCTTGTGGTTGTCCTCTGCCTCTTGGACGTCTGTATTTACCTCTCTGTGGTCTGTCAGTAGCTGGAAAGGACCAATTTTTTGTTGGACAGTTTCTGCTGAAGCGAGTAGGCTGTACCTGTAGGAAATCTTTGACTGTCTGCATAGATTTTGCTTTATCCTCCATTTTCTTTAAGACGACTTCTGCTTTAACTCCAAAAAGAACATCCTGCTGTAAGGGAGCATCTAGAAGCTTTGCTTTAACATGATCAGGCAGAGTGTTCCTTTAACCAAGCATGCCTACGTATAACAGACCCAGTGACAGCTGCTCTGCAGGAGGCCTCCAGAGAATCAAACCCACACTGTAAGGTGTGTTTGCTCACCTGTTCAGTTGCATGCAACAGATCCTGCATTTCTTTCAATTCAGACTGTTGAGGGAGAGTGGTGATTCTTTGCTTTAACTGAGAGATTAGAAACTGCTGATACTTAAGCATGTGAAATTGGCAATTTAGTGCCCTCATAGCTAGAGTGGCTGAGGTGTAAACCTTTTTCCCCCACCTGTTTAGCGCTCTGGAATCCCTTTCAGAGGGTACAGGATTTTTAGCCATAGAAGCCTTAACCCCTCTGGGACCCTGGGAGATTGTCTCTGGGTCAGCAACAGGACTTTTATATAGAAATTTATGGGAATCAGGCACTCTATAGTATCTGTCAGGCTTGGCCGGAGCAGGAGGTAGAGAGTCTGGGTTCAAACTGGATTCTAAGTAAACATCATCCACAATGTCTAACACGGGTGGGATGGCAAGTGGTCTGTGCTGGGGGAGGAAAAGAAACTCTCTGAGCCTTTTCTTCGAGTCAGAGTAGTCCTGACCTTCCCAGTGGAAATGTTCCCTCATAGTGTGTAAAGTTTCCCCAAAGGAGTAGTCTTCAGGAGGAGAAGCTGAGGGAATGGAATCCTCAGCATCAGAATCTTCATAAGGGGAGAAGGAGTAATCATGGTCTTCAGAGGACGCTGAAGAAATGGACACTTGTTCAGAGGATGCATAATCTTCCTCTTGTCTAGGCCTTTTGTCAGGAGGAGGCTGGGAACCCCTGATTAAAGAGATCAAATCTTCAGCCATTTTGAGCATCTGTTTCTTAGGCATGGGGCCTTGAACAGGGAACTGAAGTGCAGTCTTTTTAGATTTAATAGGAGTGTTCGTCTTAGGATACGTTTTAATGGTGAGCGTCGTCGGTCTGAAAATGCCTTCAGAAACCGATGGCGTTTCTGCAGCACCGGCATCTTTATCAGCAATGTCGTCGGTAGGGCCTGAACAAAATGGTTGCGTCGGCCTGGTACATTCCGTCAAAAGTTCCGAAGTGGTCTCGGGTTCCAAATCTGCGGTAGTCAGGGGCTGCGTCGGAGCCTCACTGAGGACCGGAGAACCGGAGACCGGACCAGCAGAGGCCTCGGAATCTGGCTTAGGCCTGGGCTGTCTGTCCTTATCCTTGCGTTTTTTGTGCAGGCCGGTAGTCGGTTGCTCCGACGGCATACTGTAATTAAATTTTCTACCGAAGTAGTGTCATGCGAAATCAAAGCGTCTTTTAATAGTACGTTTATTAAACCTAGCACAAAAACGACAACTAATGACGTCGTGGTCTGGGCCTAGGCAAGGTATGCAATAAGAATGAAAATCCTTATGAGGTATTTGCTTCCCACAATAAATACAATTGTTAACTTTTTCTGACATCGGTCTGAGGCAAGAAAAGTTTCCCCAATGGGGTACTTAGCTTTATAGAAGACTTCGGTCTGAAATTCGAATTCGAAAATCTCAGGAGTCGGCCGACCGGCACTTGCAAACTGCTTCTGCTTCGGGCACCGCGTGGCAAGAAAGACTGAAGAAAATGGCGTCGGTTGCAATATATATACCCCTGGCGCACTGACGTCAGGGAAGAAACGACAGCAACCGACGCTGAACCAAGACTTTGGAATTCCGGCCGACTGCGGGACCGCCTGACGACAGGATAACCCAAGTGTGATGACTGCAGCAGGGTAACACGATGAACATCCTAACTACTTAAAGTTCTACTAACGTCTAAGCTTCATCAACAGCCAAGTTCA
Source organism: Protopterus annectens (assembly GCF_019279795.1). NCBI lineage: Eukaryota > Metazoa > Chordata > Ceratodontiformes > Protopteridae > Protopterus > Protopterus annectens. Next base: position 1,288,345,836 of record NC_056741.1, on the reverse strand, counting down.
CTACTTATCCCACTCTCCTCCTATGAGGGATAAACGGGGTAGACCTGGGGTGAATTTACCTTTTCTCATCCACTCTTCTAGGTTGTGTTTGAAGAGAGTCAAATGCAAAGGGAACGCCTGTTCTGAAGTAGAGGAGCTTTTTTTTTTTTTTAAGTGGTAGCTGTTCTGCCAATAGGTTCTCATCTTACAGCATCTTCGAAGCTTGGCAAATGAGCACTGGACACAGCATCACAGACCTAGAAATCAGTTCTGCTAGGCAAACTGCATTACCACCCCCCGACCCTGAGTAGTGACATCTTCAGGACACTGTATGCCATACCATTCAGGCAGCCCAACAATTCCCAATTTAAAAAAAATAAAAACTCCAGTATGGCAACTTAAACTTCACCTCACACAGCTCTTAATTGTGCTGCCTAGGCAAGAGAATGCTAGCATATAAATAACTAGCTTAACTCAGCTGGCACAAACATGGCTATTCACATCCTGCAGAACAGACCTAGGCACTGGCATAAAAATGAAACTGATTGTAACAGATGCAAAATACATATGAGAAGAAAGTTGAACTACTAGTCAAATTCCAAGAAAATGATTCATGCAGATGAGTGCCAGCTCAGCTGATCTGCAACACATTTTCAAAATTAGCTTTTTTGTTCATTTTTTCTCCTCGCATGAAATCCTTGTCTGTTGAATCTATAGTAGGGTGGCTGTTGCAACATAACTGCTAAAGTAGTGTAACAGATTCAGTCACCTTCTAGGAAAGGGATTTGGTCTCATCTCCAGATACTGCCATTAATGAGCCCTGCTTACTATTGCAACACATGCAAACCAAGGCTCATCACAAAATGATCTTTCCATCTGCTCCACAAGGAAGCCAAGTAATGCAGATGTGGCATCCCTTTCATACGAGTAACCCTTGAAATTCTAGATGTATTAGTACACTTTAATGAGACTAGATGCTAAGTCGCAATTATTGCCAACACATTCAGAAAAATGTCAAGTTTACATTCTGAACAACTTGATGCCTAATGACTCTACTGAGTGGATTACAGTCGGCAAACAGCACTGGAAACCACTGTCCCTAGCAGATATAAGAAAGGAGAAAAAATGCATGCACTTAATGCTACCTTTTCTGCAGAGGCACAAGGAACACAGGCATCTTTCTAACGTACTTACTTTTAACTAAAACTGACTGCCTCTTTTCGGTGACGTGATAGGAGTACCGTGAGCTGTTCACATTCAGCCAGTCTGCAAATGGAGATTGGAGGGAATCAAACCCAAGCTAACAGCAGGAAACAAAGAGTCAGCTTGCAACTTTTCATCTGCTGTCATAATATCCTTAAACGAGTTAGTCAGGCTAGCACTTCTGGGAGAAACATGAAAAAGCAAGACACACTTTCTCAAAGTCTGGGAAAAGGTCAACAAATGTTAATTGCTGCCCAGGTCACGTAAAACTGTTATCCAACACTCAGCATCAAAGCCATCATGTTTTTTTGTTTTTTTTTTAAGCTATCAAAAACTTCTGATCAATAACCTTATTTCAGTGATAATGACTGAATCAAGCACACATTCCAAATCTGTAATGGATTGTAGATAACGTTTGCACATTTTATTAGACTCATCTTCTGAATATTTCACCACCATAAACTTTTTTTTTTTATTTTTTAATCAAACACTTACTTCAAATCTAACAGGCAATAGCAAGACAGTATAAGGAATGAAAAACAGTTGATAACAACAACTATGTTGGGAGTAGGGGTAGGAACGTTTCCAGCAAAAGGAGCACAATCCAGCCCTTGAAAACTGGTATTGGGGGAGGGGATTTATAAGCTCTGATCAAAACGCAGCCAGTAGCTTAATGAAGATAGGAAGTTAACCCACAGTACACAGGAAATGCCTATTTTCTTTCCAAAGTGCCCTGAACTCTTGATCCCAATTAAAGCAACTAGGAAAAGCAGACAAAATACTTTTAACTGAATGACCCAACTGTGTAAATGATATGCATTTGATATATCGAGTTCCACCACTTCTGCAATTACTGTATCACCTTTATTATCACCAGATTAATATATTTTATTATTCGGTTTCTAACATGACAACAACAAAACTACGACAGACATTTTACTAAACACTCTCAAATAAAGAAATTCAGTCCCTATTCTGGGGCCAAAAAGAAGCACTCTTGGGTCTTTTCGTTTATAATGGCAGCTTCTCTGTAATCACAGGGATTGTGCAGTTATCCCACTTTCTTCTGAATGGACATTTTTATACAAAGCCTGCTTTAGATAATATCGGCCCTGGGGCCTATACAAGCCCAGCCAAAAAGGTACCCTCCTGGCTTTTGCCATCCAAGAAAATTATTTTCCTGTGCCACTGTCGAGCAGAGCCACAGAGGTGATCGCCGGGGTGAATTTCCTATTTCCCATCCAATCATCAAGATTTTTCTTGAAGAGTGCTAATGAGGTGCTTTGTTTGATATAGATAGGTAGTTTATTACAGAGTATGGGAAGTCTCTGGGACAGGAATCTATCCCTCCAGCATGTTCTGTTTATTGAGGTGACAAGGTTTAGGTCCCTAGAGCGTGTAGCTCGGAGGGATTGGGATTTCTTTAAGTGAAGCATGTCCAACAGCTCTGGGTTTGACATAGCTTTGTATGTTAGGCAGAGAACACCTCTGAGCAGGCGATATGTGACAGAGTAAAGCTGGAGTTTTTTGAGACTGTGTGTGTAGGGCATCTGTTTGAGGCCAGTAATCCTCTTTGTGAGGTACTTCAGCGGCCTTTCCAGTTGTTGTAGATGTCTTGTGCGGTACACACCAAAAGGGGCATTGTACTCTATAATGGGTCTAATGAGTGATGAGTAGAGGGGAACAATGACCTCTTTTTTTCTGGATGAGAAACCTTTTGTGATGAGGTGTGCCACGTAGAAGGATTTCCCGACTACTGTGGCGATGTGATTATCAAAGGAGAGACTACTGTCCACCTGTGTCCCAAGGTCTCATCACACTTTCGGTGTTAAGTATACTACCGCCTATGTTGCAGTTCATGGGTACAGTGTTTTTACCAAAGGGGATGACAATGCAATTTTTGGCACTGAGCTTGAGGCCATGGCTTTGACACCAGGCATCTGTCTCAGTGAGGCCCTTTTGCAGGATGTCCACATCGTTAGGAGTTTCGATTATGGCTCCTAGTTTGCAGTCATCTGTGAACTTCTTTAGCCAAAGACCTTCTGTGTAGATACCAAACAGGAGAGGACCCAGGACTGAACCCTCTGATACTCCACCTGTAACTGGTCTGAAGTCGGATTTGGAGTCTGCTACTTTCATAGTGTGGGTTCTGTCAGTGAGCCAGTTGGCAACCCATCTTGTGACATAGGGATTTATACCTAGTTTAGTAAATTTATCTAAAATTCCAGAGTGGGGGAAGGTGTCGAAAGCCTTGGCAAGATCTAGATAGGATGCATAAACCACCTTACCCTTTTCTATGGCTTTGGTGACTGCTTCAAAGAAGTCAATCAGGTTTAGGAGACATGATCCGCCTTTTACAAACCCAAACTGGGTGGGGTACAGAGTTTGGAGATTACCAATGTCTTTATTTATAAGTTCCATGATGATACGTTCCATGGCCTTGCAGACCAGGCTCATCAGGCTAATGGGGCGGTAGTTCCCATGGTGGCTCCCCCCCTTGTGGAGTGGGATAACCGTCGCTGTGCACCACTCAGCAGGCACAAAGCCTGAGGTAAGGTTATGATTGAACATGTTACTTAGGTGGGGTGCCAGTTCATTCCGTAGTTCGTGTAGAACGCAGCCTGGGATGTTGTCTGGTCCCATGGATGCTGTGTTCTTGGCTTTGGAGAGTGTGTTTTGTACCTGTGCAGCCGTGATTACAGCAACTTTGCATTCTTCCGGTATAGAGATGGACTCTTTAGGGGGTGAGAGGGGGGGTAAAGTTACCACTGAACCTATCTGCCAGGATGTTGGCAATATCAGTTGGGTCTGTATATTTAGCGCCATTGTGCTGCAACTCAGAGCAGATCTGAGTATTGCCATTGAGATTCTTGACACAGCTACAGAATGCTTTGTGATGGTCTTTAGAATCAGTGGCGATTTTGTTTTCATAACTAGCTTTGGAGGATTTTATCAAGGATCGCAGCTTCTTACTGAGGCTGACCAGGGAGCTCCTCCACTCATGGGATTTTACTCTCTTTTGTTTCTTCCTTCTGTTGTACAGTTTGTTTATGGCAGGGGACCACCAGATTGGCTTCCTTGTTTTGGAGGATAGTGTCTTGGTTTTGTTTGGGATAGCACGATCCATGCACTCATGTAACTGCTTTTAAAGTGCAATTGTATAGGATTCAGTAGTCGTAACTGTATTGTCCATCTGCATGGGTGTCATTAAGTTCACCACTTCTGTCTTAGGAAGCATGAAGTTGGCTTTGGAGAAATTTTTTTACCATAGTTTCCTTAATGGGGGGTGGGGGGCTGGATGTGGATATCTAGGGTAATTAGCTTATGGTTGGATCGGACCAATGAGGCGTTGACTTCAGGTGTGGAACACCAGTCACTCATGTTGGTAATGATTGGATCCAGCATACTGTTGCCCCTGGTGGGGGTGTGGATAAGTTGATCCAAGGCATTGGAGTTTATGAATTCCAGAAAGCGTTGAGCGAAGGAGTTGGTACACGATTAGTTTTCCCAGTTAATGGTGGGGTAGTTGAAATCGCCCATTATTAAGGTGTTTGGTTGAACCCTAATATTTTCCAGTACATCAAGAAAAGAGGAGTGGGATTGCAGTTTTGCCCAGAGTTAGTTGCACTTGGATAACCTCGGCTGCATTATGCTGAGCAACTAGCCTGGAGGTGTGGATATCCTTAATGAATACGGACACACCTCCGCCTTTGGTGTTCTGGTCCAGGTTACATGGCCGAAAAGTGTGGTATATGAATTATAGCCTGGTAGTGCAGGGGTGCTCTCTGGAGCCTTGAACCAGGTCTCAGTCACTGCACAGATATCGATGTTCTCCATTTCAAGGAGTGCCTCGAGTGAGTGCATTTTGAGATTTAGACCTAGTATTGAGTAGCATCACCCTCAGTTTTTGCTTGCCTGTTCCTGTTAAGGTGGTGAATTTGTCATTTGAACCTTGCCTAAAAAAGGCACTACAGGGGCGGCAAGAACCTTAGCCAGTATCCGGAATCCCAGGGGTGACAGGTGCAGGCCATCTCTGGCAAAGCATCGTGGTCTATCGACCTTGTCATCCCAGGCAGACAGATACATGATCCCTTTAGAATGGCACCAGAAGCTTGGCCAATTGTTGAAGTCAATCATTTTGTCCTTGTACTGCGGCATCATTCTGGGTGATGGCAGAATGCTACTCAGGACTAGGGTTATACCTGCCTGGGCTAAAAGATCGAACAGCTCTTCCATGTCTCTTTTCATGTAGTCCAGGGAGGTACGTCTCAGGTCGTTCACACCAACATGGACAATGACAGAGTCATATTTGTACTTGTTCTGGAGTGACCTGAGTGCGTGGGTTATGTGGCAAATCCTGGCACCAGACAGTCAGCTGACAGTAACCTTCTCCTTGTTTAGCCTGGTGAGTGGGACATCAGTGTGCCTGACTATAGAGTCACCTATGACTAGTGTGTTGGGTATGTTGTTTTGCCTTACTGGCTGTGGTTGAGTGGCACACTGAGTCTGCGGGCTATGTGTCATTTGGGCTGTGTTGGGGGGGTGGAGGTTGCTTGCATTTCTGCTTTGGAGGTCTCTGTTGCTTGAGCAGATTATTATTGAGAGCCTCCGCGAAGGTTTTTGTGTTTCTATGTGTGGATTTTGGTGGTGTAGATTTAGTCAGACTATGTGATGAGTGTGGTGTGGTGCAAGTGTTTACCTTCTCCTCTTGACTGTCAAGTTCAGTCTTGATTGGAGAGAGCTTTATCTCCAGTTTGGCTAGATAAGTGCATCTCTCACAGGTTGTAGTGTTGGGTGGTAGGAGGAGAGGGTTGTCTGTGTACATGAGGCAATTTCTACATTGCCCCAAGATGACCAGATTCATCAGACAGGAGAACACTGGGAGCTGACCATTGGACATGCCTGAATAAAAAACTATTTTCCTCTAGATACGTGAGGAAAGTGAGTACAAGAGCTGTTTTTCTCTAAACAAGTAAGGAAAAGTAAGTACCAAAACTGTTTTCCTCTAGGTAATGAGGAAGGCTGAGTGCTGTAGTAATTAGTAGGTTATTTAGTGTTTACAAGTTCTGAACAAGTGCTGATCACGAATAAGCAAATTCAAGTGCTAAAACTAAGAATCTGTATCTGGACTAAACTATTTACAGGAAATCAGAAAGTTGAGAGAGATGGAAAAACTGCCCAAACGGCCAATAACTACAATTTCTGGGCCAGAACCACTCCTTATATGGTAGATAGGTTACCTAGTGCTTACCACTCCCACTGATAAGCTAGAAGGCTTCCCTCCAACTCAGAAAGCTTGGGGGGGGGGGCTCAGAAGCTTACATACAGTCCTGGATACAGCGAATCTGAATCTGGACTACACTTGTTACAGGAAAGGTATATATATATATATATATATATATATATATATATATATATATATATATATATATATATATATATATATATATATATATATATATATATATATATATACATATATATATATATATATATATATATATATATATATATATATATATGTATATATAGTGCAAGCTAGTACCCGAGTATGTAGCAATGTTGGACCAAACAGTTTAAAAAAATGCAATTAAATTAAAAATGACTAAAAACAAGTGCAAACGGAGTCTATTAGGTAGAATGAGGTAAAGAGATGGGACTGGGGGAGTGTCCCAGAAATCTACAGTGAGGGCGTGCAACTGCAAAAGCCTCCAAATTTTAACACGGGAATAGGGAGGGTGGATATGAGAAAACCAACACCTTCAGCAGAGATCTGAAAAACTATACAGTGAAGCAAAAATAACAGTGCGCAACTCTGAACTCAGCCAGCAATGATATAAAATTAGTCAAACAATTACCAGTACACAACTCTGAAGTGTCAGAGAAATATACTCAGCTCTGTATATCTCCAGATAGTTTGAAGAGCACTCTGTCAGGACACAGGAAGGCTCCAGCAATGATATGTTGTTTTTTCGTTTGTTTTGTTTTTTAACCATTTCCTTTTCTATACACTGTTTTGATGTAAAACAGTTCCTCTGCTGTAAATGAAATGTTGTTTTAAGGTTAAATCTGAAATTTAAAAGCAGCTGCTGCTTTTTTTACTGATATGAGGTTAGAGATGCCAGAAAAATTAATCTGTGTAAGGATATCTGTATGTTTTTTTCTTTGAGTTTTCCTCATCTCCAAATACAAGATCGTGTGCTCAAATCCATGTTAGTTGTCTTCTTCTGCGCTTCTTCTTGCTGGATAACTGAGTGCTTGAAGTTCTGAAATCTTCTAGCTGATGTGATAGCCACCAGAAAAGAGTTTTTTTGATAATAAGAACCATACTGAGGCCAGTAAGGAGCAATGAGGATCAATGAGGCCTTCGGCGAGTAGCTTTCTGTATTACTTGAGAGATCAGGGGGGAAATGCATACAGAAGTCCCAGGGGGCCAAACTTGGACTAAGTCTCTGCTGGGTTAGCCTGGGCTAGGGAATAAGAGTGAAGTATTCTCTGCACTTGCTGCACTGGGGAGTAGCAAAAGAGCAAACCAAGGCTGACCCCACTTCAAACTCTCTCTCTCTCTCTCTCTCACAGAGTCTTCAGAGACGTGACTCGTGAGGCATAGTATAGCTCGCTCAATTTGTCCATGGCCATGACTTCTGGAGGGATGTCGTTGCTATCAAACTGAAGAGCGAGAAGAAATTACCCATTACTTACAGTCTTGGGGCAGTGGTGAGACCAAGGGCAGGGCCCTGAATTGAAAATGACTGGTTCCCAGCCTGAGGGGAAATCTTCTGGAAGTCTGTTAATCTTGTTTTCTTGACTGATCTGTTCAAGATACTGAATCAAAGTGGTCTCCAGTCCCCCTGTTTCTTTGGAACCAAAAGAACCTTGAGGTAATTTCGGATCCTTTGTGGTGCTGTTGGACTGGCTGAATTTTTCTTGCATTGGCTTTTTGAAAAATTTTTTAAGCTGCTATCATTTGGCAATTGTCCCATCTGGAAGGGATCTTTTTGACTGATTTGGCTTGCCTTTAAGTTGAAACTCAGTCTAGAGTCTGACTCCGTTTCTCTTTCTCTGGCTAAAATATAGCAATAAATGGCTTTTTGTTAACAGAGGCAGGCAATATTATACATATGTAATTCTGGCCGGTATGCTAAATAAACTGGTGACACACTCAAAATCTATAGGTTTAGAAAATAATAGAGTACTGACAGAGAGAAAGAGATGCCACAAATCATGGTATTTCCTTAAATGTGTGTGAAAAGTTAAAAACTAGCTTTTTTTTAATAGTACACATACAATACTTTCCAATACATTTGTATGCAGACCTGCATTGCTTTGCAGAAAGTAATCAAGAGGAATAAACATATAGTTATTTCATACATATTGACAAAGTACCCATTCTGTGCCAAGTTGTTCTTCTTTCATCTTTTCCCGGTTAGGGGTTGCCACAGCGGAACTCCGGTCCGCTAATGATTGGCAGTAGATTTTTACGGTGCCGAGGTGCCAGCTTGACGCCCAACCTTCAACGAAGGCATGCCCATTCATGCACGTCTTTCGAATGCCACTCGACCGTGGGGAGGATATGCAGACTCCACACATGAGGCACTCCAGCCGAGAATCGAACAGGAGAACTTCTTGCTGTGAGGTGACAACGCTACTGCTGCACCACCGTGGCAGTTGCTGAGGAATGCAGAATTGAGCACAGTACTGTTTAACAAGAGAATTTGGGATTTCTACTACCTTGTACTGCAATCTGAAATGGATATTACTCCCATGGGAATACTAAAGGCCTGCCTAATCCATTACGGGGCTACTACTACAGTTAAGTGAGTAAACAAGACATTATGTACTTACCATAATGCTGAATATGTTCATCCTAGTCTGTCTGCGGTACCAGGTCACTTGTCAGATATGATCTAGCCTTCTGCCAGTGCTCCTTGCCTCAAGATCCTTCAGAAAAAATTTCCTCCCATAGTCCCCCATGCACTAACCTCAGATCAAGTTTGCCGACTAGTAAGGATAAGACCAAGAGGAATATTCTCATGTTTATAACAAAGGGCAGAAGGGCTTCTGGATGGCCTGGCAGATACATAGGAGAGGTAAAAATTTAGGAGGAAGAAGGAGGGAGGGATGTCATATTGGACAGACAAGGATGAAAATGGTCCAGCATTATAGTAAGTACATAACTTCTGCATCCTGTTTCACCCAATCTGTTTATTCCAACTGACTGGGTAGAATCACAAGCTACCTGAATTTCTGGGTGCAGCGGTTAGCGTTGCCGCCTCACAGCAAGAGGTTCTCCGGTTCGATTCTCGGCTGGGGTGCCTTCTGTGCAGAGTCTGTATGTCCTCCCTGTGGTCGCGTGGGTTTCCTCCGGTTTCCTCCCACATCCGAAAGACATGCAGTAGGTGGATTGGACACACTAAATTGGCCCTAGGTCCAGGTGTGTGCGTGTGTGTGCCTTCTGTGGAAGGTTGGGCGCCGGGCTGGCAACTCGACACTGTAAAACTCCACTACCAATCATGAGCGGATAGATGATCCGCTGTGGCGACCCCTAACCGGGAAAAGCCAAAAGAAGAAGAAGATCATGGCTGGTTACCTTTAAGAAATGCAACTCAAAAAGAGGCTCTAGATCTGGAAATTATATCCAGTTTGTAATGCTTGGCATAGGTACACAAAGTAAACCAGGCTGCTGCAGCACAAACTTCATACACACTACTTTCTGGGAACAGAAGGATTTTGTACAGTGAGCTCTTTGTTTAGCTGGTAATGATTAACTTCTGGAAGAGTATGTGAGAAAAAATGCACTCAGAGCCATCCAAACAATGTTATTTTGGAAACCTTCTGGCCTAACTTATTTGGGGCAAATTATATAGAGTCTTTCCTTATTGTTTTAGTTCTGATGCTACAGATAAAGAAGGTAATGGCAACCAATTGAAATGTCAGGACTTGGGATGCAGAGTACTATAATGTGGAGATTGAATGGCTGAAAAGATTTACATATAAGGCTGAGACTGACATTTTTCGGAATATTTCCTTTTCTCCAAGGTATGGCCAACTCAACAGTTGGTATATATAAATTTGGGGGTAAAAGAGTACTTGCCCCTGAGGGGTGAAGGGAGATTTAGCCCAACCCAACCATCCCTGCAAAAAACAAGTTAAAAGGAGAACTGCAATATCCGATATTTGCTCTTTGCCTGCATTTTCTTTTGGACATTCCAGGACTCCCAACATTGTGAAGTTAACATTCATTCAAATATTGCACTGCTTTAAAAAAAAAAAAAAAAAAAAAAACGGAAATCTATTTGTACAACACAGAACATAAAACATTATTCTGTAGTTTCTCTGTTAGTCACTGTTGGTAACTTTACATCTTAAGACTGACTTCCAGAGGTCAGTACTGTACTCTTTTCCAGAGAGTTCACTGCAGAAATCTGCATATGCAGAACAGAACTGGGTTTTACCACAGCACTACATTAAGAAAATAGTAAGTACTCTCATTTCTGGATGCTGATGAACTGGGAAAGTACAACAAACCATCCATCATTATGTGGTGAATGAAAATACAACAGTGTGCTTTAAGCTAGGACCTCAGTGAGGCTCACTTCACAATGCAACCATGTGTCTCTAAGAACATCTGACTGGAAACCAGTAGAAATAACTAGATTAAACTGGGGGCTGCTAGGCCTCCAGAAGCCATGAGGTTTCTAGATGCTGTTAGATGCACTTCAGTGTTTTTTTTAAGTTTCATCCAATGATTGCCTGCACGAAAATCATGAATAAGAAAAGAATTTCAGTCTTCAGCTTTGCTTTTCCCTGCATCCTTTCAACATACTTCTAACTGACCCAAACTACCTTGTAATAACTGAATTAAGTTGGGGGACTGGGGGCTGCTAGGCACCCAGAAGCCATGGGGTTATATATGCTCCAAAGTACATTTTAGAGCTTTTTTCCAACCTTTCGATGTGATGAGAGCCTGAACAAAAACTATGCATACGGAAAAGAAATTAAATTTTAACTTTTTTATTTCAAGGACAAAATAATCTGTATTCACGTTTTCGTGATCAAAGCAGACCAAACACCAGTTCAAACTACATTGAGAAGACAAATGCTTGTAAGGATACATATATCAAACCTAGGTACAGTACCTGCCCCCATTATCCTCCACCTCAAATAAAGTAGTCATATTCCGTGCATCCCCCTCTGGTGTTAAATTTGGATTACAATCAAGGCATAAATGCCCACATTTCAAACTTACTGTTGTCATATTTATGTACAACATGCCCTCTTCATCCCTATCCCCAAAAGACAACCACCTTCTGTGTATCCCAATATCAAACTGGGGTAAAACTAAACACAATTAAATATATAACATACTTGCTGTCAGACATATTTAAATAGCATGTTTATTTACTCTCCCCCAAAAGACAGTCATCTATATATGCATTAAAAGTTTAATTGTGAGGAAAATTAAATAATGATTAAAATAATGTTTCCAACATGTTACTTCTACAGACAGTAAAGTGCCTCTATACAAGCTATAATAACCATTTGTGCACCTCTGAAGTTTTTGTGGAAAGTTTAAAAAAAAAAAATCATGGCCACACTGCCCTCAGCTTAACATAAGATATAGTGACCTCTGTGGTTTGGGAGGAATGTTATAGAAATGATGACAACATCACCAGACTCTTGCAGAAACACAGCAACCTTCTGTGTGCACTCATGCAAATGGCTGGTTTTAGACTACTGGGTTTTGGGGTAGAAGTGATACTAAGTCCATGTCACAATTCACTTATACAGCCTTAGTGTGTGGAGGCCACCACAGCCCCCAAAAGTTCCGAAGGTCTGGGTATTGGGTATTCTGTGATGCAATCACTCTTTCTCGTTGTTCTACTGAGAGATGACTGTTAAGCTGTGCAAGTGACAAGTCAGTTACTTTCATCAAGATAACCCCAACAAACAGTTATAACCACTTCTATGTACAAATCAGACATTTGACTGTGATAAAAAGGGGATGACATAATAATAAGTAAACAGCAGCAGGGAGCTAATTATTTTCTTATGGCCAAAGCAATTATACCTACACTGTCTGTGCATATCAGGTGTCAAGAACACACTAATCACTTGAAGCTAGATACTAACAGTTTAATCGAATTTGAAAATCTCAGGAGTCTGCCGACTGGCACTTGCGAACTGCTTTTGCTTCGGGCACCGCGCGGCAAGAAAGACTGAAGAAAATGGTGTCAGCTGCATCGTTTATACCCCTGGCGCACTGCCGTCAGGCAGGAGGCGACAGCAACCGACGCCGCACCTAGACTTTGGAACTTGGGCTGACTGCGGGTAGCCCGCCAGCAGGATAACCCCAATTGTAATGACTGCAACAGTGAAACACAATGAACATCAGTTTAAACTGAGCAAAGACAGTCAGTTAATTTAATCCAGCCAGCTCCAACCCAGCAGTTATAGCCAAAATGTCTGATGTCAATGTAATTTATTTTGTCTTCACAGCCCAGACAAACCAACTGCCACACATTAAAGTATTCCAATCCAACCTGTTCCACACAAATCAAAAAGCCAAAAATATTGGTCAAATTATCTGGCTAATCACTCTCAGCATTTTAAAAACAGTAATAACACCTTCCTCTTTGTGCCATTTTTCTCATCTCAATTGCCCACACAATTCACAAAGCCAGAAAAATTGCCCCCCCAAAAATCTGGTTGAGCGCTGCGAGCTGCCTCGATGAAAACACTGAAAGATAATGTTATCGCACCAATACCACTTCATCCCTCTCATCGCTGGCCAATCAGAATTGTACGTGTCTCTCCTAGAGTACAGGACAGTAGTTGAATATCAAGTCAACTGCAACCCCCCCCCCCACAGCAGTCAATATTCTGCAGGTGCATTCTTTTTTTTTTTTTTTTTTAATTACTATCAATACTTTGTTTACTTAATTTTTTGAGCCATGAAACATGGCTCTAAAAATAAACAGGGAAAAAGTGCTGTCCCTGCCTTCATAATATATCTTTCTTCTTGCTGTACAACAGTACCTGGCAAATACTTTCTAATACCATCTTAAAGAGTGCCAAGTCTACTCAAATAATAAACATTCTTATTCTCAGAAAGATAACTTACTTATCAATAACGGAGCCTAAATGCTGTTTGTCTGCAAACATACAGTACTCTACAAAAAAGGTATTTGTTATAACCTCCTACACACAAAACAGACTTGTATATGAAGATACATTTTCCCCAGTAGAAAAGGCCACAAAAATAACAGAAGAATGTTAAATTGTGCTACAGAAATCATGAGTGTATTAAAATAACTAAAACATTTCAATAGTTCAGGCAAACAAAACAAGTTAAACCTGGTTGGAAATTCTTTCACACTGGCACTCAGTATCTTTCTACCTGCATTTTTTAAAAATTAGTCAATACATCTACCAACATTCCATCCCACCTGTCAGCTCTTTGTAACAGAAAGGATAACATTAAGTGCCAACATTCCTGTCCTATGAAGACAGCAAAATGTACAAATGTTAGCAGTTTTTCTTTTTTCTTTCTTTCTTTTTTTTAACAGAAGAAGAAAAATCTGCAAAGTCAATTACAAATAATGTAAACACTGAAAGGAAGCTGGTTCACTAGTGTGTGCACTACAAGAGGACGTGGACCAGTTCTAGCAGCAGCCACACTGTTTTAATTCCCTTGGAAATATCAGCTTCTTAATGCTCATCGGAATCAACTAAACCAGCCAATACAGAAACTATGTACAAGCCTGTCACAACAAGCTCCTCTTATTAACATCAGCCTACACGTGCATGCCATGTAAGCCAAATAAAAACTTCAAGGTTCTTATACTTCTCTAAACAGGCCTTGAGTGACATGGGACTTAACTCATTATTAAAGAAAACTACATTTTTGGAGGGGGAGCACATGCTGGCTTAAAATAGATAATTACCTTCACCGGTGCAAAAAAAGCAGGATATCAGCATGTCATTCAAGGTAAAAGGAACCAGACAACAAAATACACCTTTTATGGGAGGACTAAAGCCCCATATCCTTGTTAAAGTGAAGATACTTGCAGAACTACCATGATCCTTAAATCAATGCTGTCAGTTCAGTGCTTCTGACAGGATCAACTCTTGGTAACAATTAGGACCAGACAAAAACTGACCCAGAAATCTGACTTCTAGAATAGGTCTCACTGAAATAATAAAAAAAAAGAACAACCATCAGAACACAGTCAAAGTCACCCATCCTTAGAGTATGGCTGGCTATGGCACTGACTGCAGAGGTATGGCTAGGGTGGGAAAAAGGAGGTGAAAGAGGCAACCACACTGGATGCAAAGTGTTGTGAGTGCCAGTATCACATCGCCAGTCAGAAATGAAGCATCTGTGTGGCATTAACTGCACAAGCTTCCTGTTACAAGTGCAGCAAGCACTTTGCTACAGTTTAGAAGGACAGAATAGCTTTTTACTTTTTATTTATTTATTTTTATTTTATTTTGCTCATCATCAAGTCAGGGTTGAGGAGTGCAAATGGGGAAATATGGACCCGGCTTGTTCCATTTTTGCTCATTAAGTTGAGGGGGCATGAGGTTGGGAAATGACAAAGGGAGCCAAAATAGCCAGTTACACTTCTGAATGACCGGCAGACTAATGTTGTGCAGCTGGCCCAAAAGCCTTCCTGGGCTTAATGTGGCATGATTATGAGTTCATCTGCAAGATGAAAAGTAAACAAAGTAAGTGGTAGGGCATAATTTAACTGATTAGGATGAGACAGGGTTAAACTACTTTAATTCAAGGAAACACAAAAAATCCAGGCAGAGTAGCAAAATCAACTGATCCAAGTGCAGTGACCTGGTAGCCAATAATGGAAGTAGAGCGAAGGTAATCCAAGTTGAGATCTTTATTCACATCAATTGAACACAACGATAAAACACGCGCTTTCGCTCAGCTTAATGCTGAGCTTTCTCAAGTTAATGTTAAGAATGCCAAATGGCCACATTAAATAGTAATTTCTAAATCACAAAATTGCATAATTAATTAACCATTGCAATTCAATATTACAATTGAATAATACAATTAAAGGAGAATGCAATTAAAAAGAAACACATCTCCAAACCATGAGTGTCGCTGAAAAAATAATGTGTTTAAAACCTTGAATTAAATGAAACAGTGCCACAACCAAAAACAGGGTTAAATGGAAGAGTGTCACTACAATAAAAATGCGATTGCATTTAAGAATGTTAAAAATATGTTAATAAAATTAATAATAATAAACTGAGGGAATTTATTAGATGGTTTAAGAAAATGTAAATATGTTCTTGTATTGTTAAAAAATAAATATGATAATAAATATCTAAAACAGTTTAAAATGTGTATACAATATATAATGACACCGTCTAAAACCCAAAACCTCACAAGCGTGCCGTTTTGTTTTTAAGAACGCTAATGATGTTGATGTTATCATTCATGCCTGGGGGTCTACTGGCGTTCAGCCTTAGTTGCCAGAGAAGTTCTCCGTATTCCAAGGTTGTCTCCCAGTCACCCCCTCTGGCGTCTGGCACCACTTGTTCTAAGACTAAAAACCTTAATTCATAATTGGGGCATGTTAGGGAATGTTTAAAAAAGGTATTAGAATCTTTCTGTCTGGAAATATCATAAAAATGTTCATAAATTCTTTTTCTAAGGCTCCTTTCATTTTTGCCTATGTAGAAACCAGTGCAGGCGGTACAGTACCCTAAATAAACTACCCCTTTGGTTGCACAGTTAGTAAAACAGAGTTAAAAAGAAAATTCCTAGAGGGGATGTATAAACTTGAGGTGTTAAATATAGCAAAACATTGTTTGCAAGCTCCACATTTAAATGTGCCTATTCGGGGTACCTGCGTGCTTGCCAAAGAGTTAAATTTCCCTTCAAATAATTCTTTGAGATTAATACCTCTCTTTCTAGTAAACTTGGGAAAAGTAGGTGTTACCGTCTTTAATTCTTCTTGCAAAGTAAGAACTGGCCAATGTCTTTGAATAACTTCTTCTATTTCCATGGAGTTAAGGCAATAAGTGTAAGCGAAACTACCATAAACTGCCTCCTCTTTGTTGCTGATGACTGTAGCACTTGGGGAAATACCCTTACCCAAAAGTGGGGGGTAAATTGTTTCCCTATTGTCAATGACTTCCTGTGCTAAAGTGTTAACCAATGGAGCAGGGTACCCTCTTTCCATGAACAAAGACTTTAGAAATTTGATCTCCTGTAAAAAGTCGCCAAGAGTACTGGTCATTCTGGAAGCCCTAATGAATTGTCCTTTAACAATGTCCTTTTTTTGATAAAAGGGATGGCCGCTTTTGAAGTGTAAATAGGAGTTGGAAAATGTGGGCTTCCTGTACAGTTTAGATTGTAATGAGCAGTTATCTAAGTCTTTGTATAGTGTGGCATCCAGATAATGAAGTTCAATATCACTGATAGTATGTGTAAAGGACAAGAAATGAGTGGTGGAGTTGAGATACTCGATAAAATTCAGAAGTTGCCCATGGGTGCCCCCCCATAAAATGCAAATATCATCCAAGAATCTTTTGTAGTGTATTAGATGTTGAGCCTAACCGGTAAAAAAAATGAAACTTTGCTCCCATCTATGTAGTACGACATTAGCATATAAGGATGCACAAGGGGCACCCATGGCTACCCCTTTTCTCTGTTTGTAAGTTTCGCCATTGAAAAATATATAGTTGTTCTCTAACACTATTTCCATAAATTCAACCAAAAGATTGGTTGTGTTGTTACTCAGGCCAGCTTCGGTGGTTAGAACTTCATTAAACCATGCCAAGCCGACCGAGTGGAGGATACTTGGGAAGAGTTCAACTATGTCAATGGTGACCAGAAGGAGCTCAGGTTTGCAACACAAGGGATCTATTCCCTTGAGGAAATCCCAAGAGTCTTTACATACATTGATGTGAATAAAGATCTCAACTTGGATTACCTTCGCTCTACTTCCATTATTGGCTACCAGTTCACTGCACTTGGATCAGTTGGGTTTGCTACTCTGCCTGGATTTTTTGTGTTTCTTTGTCACGCTTTGGATCTTTTCATTATTTGGACTGTGTGCTTTTTTCTATGGCCGAGGAGACAGAACCCACCAACTACGCTGACACATCTCAGCTGTTGCATGATGACCAAGAAGACGGTCCAGTCACACGCACTGAATTTAACCAGGTCCTTTCTCTACTTACCCAGTTAACTAGCTTGTTAAAAAACAATATTAATTCTGATATTACGTTAGCTGGGAACCAACAACAAGGCTTCCTACCAAAAAGGAAGCCCCCAGCGGTTCCGATAAGTTACACTAACAGCTTGAGTGTTTCTCTTCTGGATGCGATAAACGAAACTAATGGTCAATTGAATGGGGAACATGGTGTAAATCCACGCACCACAAACAACAATGCGGTTGAAAGGCAACAGAGAGACTTTAATTTTAATGCCTGGGCAGGTCAGCAGTTCATTTTTAACAAAGGTACTGTTGCAGTTAACAATAGCAATAATGCTGAGCTTAATTTCAGCGAACTTAAAGATAAACTGTATGCCTATAAAAGCAACCAGCTTGAGATTAATTATCCGAAGGAATGTGTGTCTGTGCAACAGGTCCCGAAAGGGTTACGTTGCTTTAAGTTCCCTAATAATGTTCAAGCAGATTCACTTTATTATAAAAAGTTGTGTGACATCTTCGATAGAGCTGGTATAGATGTGCTAAAGGCGATGATTCAAGAATATGAGGCGAAGGCCGATATTCTTTTAACTGAATTAAATGTTTTAAATAATGCACTAGTAAATGATAAGAATTTTGCCAAAGTTAAATACAACTACAATAATGTTTTTGAACAAGTTGACCAGTATTGTATGAAAATTTTAAACCGCAAAATACGCAAACTTGAGCGAGATTTAAATGAATACAAAGATGGAGTGGCTTATCCACTCCCTAACAGGGCAAGATGGGACAACAAGCAAGAAACTAATATTAATAGGAACAGAAGCAACCATGGAGATGTACATGACAATTATACTACATCTTACACTGAACCACTACGCAGAAGCGAAAGATTAGCTGAAAAAGGAAGGAAAAATTCCTTCCAGGATTTTCAACAACCCCCCGGCACGACCGGGGCGAAGGGGCAGAGACAGATACCTCAAGCTTAGAGCAACAGGCACAGTTAGATAGAGCTAGTGTAGGGGCTATAACTGAGGTCGACATGTTTACACAGCAAAACAATTTATGCAAAATTATAAAAAATGGTAATTTCACTGTGTATAATTACACTGAAATGGAGGTCCATCAAGATGTTTTTAACCTATTTACACGTGGTATGTAGTTTGTACCCTTGCGGCCCCTTAACATGGCCAAAGCCCTTATTGACTTAAAACTTTTTGTAAGGAGCCTTAATCTTTCACTTTATTTTAAAGGACAACTTTACGTCAACCAAGGGCTTTCTAGAACTAGAGCTTTTAACCCTCCCATACATTCCTCTATTAAGGTCTTTGAGGAGCTTGTTGAACATGAACTCCGAACTATACAAACCCAAAAAAATTAACTTAGATTCTGTTAACTGGGACCAACAGGATTACAGACTCATTAACGACCTGAAAAAAGAGAATATTAGAGTAATGAAACCTGATAAGGGGGGAGGGATGGTGCTTATGTACAATACGGATTATGATAGTTACATTTTTGATATGTTGCAAGACACTAATCAGTATGAGATAGTTTCAAGAAATGAAGTTAACCTTGCCTATGCTAAAATAAATTTTACACTTACTGACCACCTACTCCAAGGAGCCATCAATGAGAAACTTTTCAACTACTTACATGTCCAAAAACCTAAAATTCCGATTATTTTCTGAATTCCTAAAATTCATAAAGGGTTAGAACCATTAAAGTTCTGGCCCACTGTATCTGGAGCAGGTGGTATAGCGGAACCACTTAGCAAATTCATAGACTTTGCAACTAAACATCTTGGCAGCTCCTTACAACATGTATGTAAAGACTCTTGGGATTTCCTCAAGGGAATAGATCCCTTGTGTTGCAAACCTGAGCTCCTTCTGGTCACCATTGACATAGTTGAACTCTTCCCAAGTATCCCCCACTCGGTCGGCTTGGCATGGTTTAATGAAGTTCTAACCACCGAAGCTGGCCTGAGTAACAACACAACCAATCTTTTGGTTGAATTTATGGAAATAGTGTTAGAGAACAACTATATATTTTTCAATGGCGAAACTTACAAACAGAGAAAAGGGGTAGCCATGGGTGCCCCTTGTGCATCCTTATATGCTAATGTCGTACTACATAGATGGGAGCAAAGGTTCATTTTTTTTACCGGTTAGGCTCAACATCTAATACACTACAAAAGATTCTTGGATGATATTTGCATTTTATGGGGGGGCACTCATGGGCAACTTCCGAATTTTACCGAGTATCTCAACTCCACCACTCATTTCTTGTCCTTTACACATACTATCAGTGATATTGAACTTCATTATCTGGATGCCACACTATACAAAGACTTAGATAACTGCTCATTACAATCTAAACTGTACAGGAAGCCCACATTTTCCAACTCCTATTTACACTTCAAAAGCGGCCATCCCTTTTATCAAAAAAAGGGCATTGTTAAAGGACAATTCATTAGGGCTTCCAGAATGACCAGTACTCTTGGCAACTTTTTACAGGAGATCAAATTTCTAAAGTCTTTGTTCATGGAAAGAGGGTACCCTGCTCCACTGGTTAACACTTTAGCACAGGAAGTCATTGACAATAGGGAAACAATTTACCCCCCACTTTTGGGTAAGGGTATTTCCCCAAGTGCTACAGTCATCAGCAACAAAGAGGAGGCAGTTTATGGTAGTTTAAACACACTTATTGCCTTAACTCCATGGAAATAGAAGAAGTTATTCAAAGACATTGGCCAGTTCTTACTTTGGAAGAAGAATTAAAGACGGTAACACCTACTTTTCCCAAGTTTACTAGAAAGAGAGATATTAATCTCAAAGAATTATTTGAAGGGATATTTAACTCTTTGGCAAGCACGCAGGTACCCTGAATAGGCACATTTAAATGTGGAGCTTGCAAACAATGTTTTGCTATATTTAGCAACTCAAGTTTATACATCCCCTCTAGGAATTTTCTTTTTAACTCTGTTTTACTAACTGTGCAAGCGAAGGGGTAGTTTATTTAGGGTACTGTACCGCCTGCACTGGTTTCTACATAGGCAAAAATGAAAGGAGCCTTAGAAAAAGAATTTATGAACATTTTTATGATATTTAGGTTCATAGGTTCATAGGTTTATACTAGGCTATCTGCCCCTAAGGCATTTATAAGCCTAGCCCAAATTACTGTGGCTTACGCCACCCCTTATATGAAAAAATACTGTGCCCATTAGTTTGTTGTGCCTCTGTCCAGCAGTGACACAGAGATGATTCCTGGGGTAAACCTACGATCTCCCATCCACAGGTCTAGATTTCTCTTGAACAGAGTCAGCGAGGTGCTCTGCCTCACATGGACCGGGATTTTATTCCACAGCATAGGGAGTCTCTGAGTGATAAATCTATCCCTCCAGCACGTCCTATTTATATCCGTGCTAAGGTTTAAGTCGCTTGCTCTAGTGGTTTTGGTGGATTTGGATTTTTTGAGGTGGAGCATGTCCATTAATTCCGGGTTGGACATGGCCTTGTATGTCAGGCACATGTCACCTCTGAGCAGACGGTATGCGACTGAATAGAGCTGGAGTTTCTTCAATCTGGCAGCATATGACAGATTTTGGAGTCCCTTTATCCTTTTGGTGAGGAACTTTTGGGGTCTCTCCAATTGCTGCAGATGTCGGGTGAGATACATCCCGAATGGGGCATTGTACTCGATCATTGGTCTGATAAGTGAAGAGTACAGGGAACAATGACCTCACTAGATCTGGATGTGAATCCCTTCATGATCAGGTGGGCAATGTAGAAGGTCTTTCTAACCACTTTAGCAATGTGAGTGTCAAAGAAAGGCCACTGTCAACCTGGGTCCCCAGGTCCCTGATAACCTCTTCTGTGCTTAGTGGATTGCCACCTATATGGTAGTTTGGGGTTACCTTGTTTTTCCCGAAGGGTATGACTATACATTTTTTGGCGTTTAACTTCAGGCCATGGCTCTGGCACCAGCTATCTGTTTCCGTGAGTCCCTTCTGAAGGATATCCGTGTCCGATGTACTTTCCACTATGGCCCAGTTTGCAGTCGTCTGCAAACTTTGTCAGCCAAAGTCCTCCCATGTTGGCCTGTACTTCTGAGAAGTAGATGCCAAACAATAGGGGGCCAAGGACCGAGCCCTGTGGGACACCACTTGTGACCGGCTTGGAGTCTGACACAGCGCCAGCCACTCTAACCCTGTGGGTTCTGTCCTTAAGCCAGTTTGCAACCCATCTTGTGACATATGGGTTTACATTTAAGCTGGTAAGTTTTTCTACAATACCCGAGTGGGGTATTGTGTCGAAAGCCTTTGCAAGGTCAAGGTAGGCTGTCTGGACTGCCTTTCCCTCATCAATGGCCTTGGTGACTGTTTCGAAGAAGTCAACCAAGTTCAAAAGGCATGATCTTCCCTTGACAAAGCCAAACTGGGTCGGGTCCAATGTCTGCAAGTCCCCTATATCTTTGTTTATGAGCTCCATTATGATCCTCTCCATAGCTTTGCAGACTAGACTTGTTAAGCTTATGGGGGTAATTACCAGGGTCCGTAGAGGCACCGCCTTTGTGGAGTGGGACCACAGTTGCCGTCACGCCACTCCTTGGGCACGTATCCTGTGGTAAGGCTGAGATTAAACAGCTGCCTTATGTGCGGGTTTAATTCCTCATTTAGCTCGTGTAGCACACAGCCGGGGACACCATCCGGTCCCATTGATGCTGTGTTTTTAGCTTTAGAGAGAGCAGCTTTCACCTGCGCATTTGAGATGTCCGGGAGGCTACACTCGGCTGGGATAGTTATCTCTCCTTTAGGGGAGAGGGGTGAAGTTTGCACTGAACCTGTCTGCCAGTATGTTGGCAATGTCTGTGGGTTCAGTGATTTTTGTATCATTTTGGACTAATTCTGAGCATATCTGGGAGTTTCCACCCAGGTTCCTAACATAGCTGAAAAGGCCTTATGATTGTCCTTTGAATCCATGGCAATTTTTCTCTCAAAATTGGCCTTAGTTGATTTTATGAGTGCTCGTATTTTTTACTAATAATGATCAGGAGTGACTTCCTTTTATGGATTTTGTTCTATCATGTAACAGCTTTCTCCTCTTATTGTAAAGTTTGTTAATGGCTGGGGTCCACCAGACTGGACGTTTGCCCTTTGTGGAAAGAGTCTTGGTTTTATTTGGGATTGCCTGATCCATGCAGTCCTGGTGGTGTTCATAGAAGGCATTTGTAAGGGCTTCCAGCTTGGGTTGTGGTTTCCTCTGGCTCAGGGGCCTTGAAGGATACCACACCAGTCTTGAGTAGTGTGAAGTCTGCTTTAGAGAAGTTCTTCACTATGGTCTTTTTTCTTGGGGTGGGGGGGAGATGTGGATTTCCAGTGAGATTAGTTTATGATCAGATCTCACCAATGAGGGATATACTTCGGTGTGGAGCATTTTGTCCCCATGTTTGTGACAATGAGATCTAGTATATTTTCTCCTCTCGTGGGAACAGTGACTAGCTGTTCCATGGCATTTGAATTTATGAACTCCAGGAACCGTTGGGCTAGAAAGTTAGGGCTTGAGTAATGTTCCCAGTCTATATTCGGGTAGTTGAAGTCACCCAATATGATGGTGTTTGGAGATACATTTATACCCTCCAGTGTCTTCAGGAAGGCTGTGTGGGGTTCCTGAGTTTGAGAGGGTGGCCTGTAGCATGCTACAATTTGTAGAGCAGTTTTGCCTATGGTTAGTTGCACCTGGATGGTTTCCGAAGCTTCGTGCGTTGCCTCCAACCTGGAGGTGTGAGTATCCTTTATGAATATGGATACACCCCCTCCTTTTGTGGTGTGGTCCGGGTTTTGGGGCCGGAACGCATGATATGAGGTAAAACCTAATAGTGCCGGGGTGCTCTCAGGAGCCTTGAACCAGGTTTCAGTTACAGCACAGACATCGATGTTCTCCATACTGAGAAGGGCCTCGAGTGCGTGCATTTTGAGATTTAGACTTCTGGCATTGAGCAGCATTACCCTCAGTTTCTTCCCATTTTTGTTTTCTAGGGTGGTAGGTTTAGAATTTGAGCCTTGCCTAAAAAAGGCACTATGGGGGTGGCAAGAGCCTTAGCCAATATCCGGAATCCCAGGGGTGACAGGTGCAAGCCGTCCCTTGTGAAGCAGTGTGGCTTGTCAAGCATGTCATCCCAGGCAGACAGACACTGGATCCCCTTTGAATGACACCAGACATTAAGCCAATTGTTAAAGCTGATCATCTTGTCTCTATATTGTGGCATCATTCTTGGTGAAAGAAGGATACTGCTCAGGGTTAGGGTCATACCTGCCTTGGCTACATTTCCAGACAGAAAGATTCTAATGCCTTTTTTAAACATTCCCTAACATGACCCAATTATGAATTAAGGTTTTTAGTCTTAGAACAAGTGGTGCCAGACGCCAGAGGGGGTGACTGGGAGACAACCTTGGAATACAGAGAACTTCTCTGGCAACTAAGGCTGAACGCCAGTAGACCCCCAGGCATGAATGATAACATCAACATCATTAGCGTTCTTAAAAACAAAATGGCACGCTTGTGAGGTTTTGGGTTTAAGACAGTGTCATTATATATTGTATACACATTTTAAACTGTTTTAGATATTTATTACCATATTTATTTTTTAACAATACAAGAACATATTTACATTTTCTTAAACCATCTAATAAATTCCCTCAGTTTAATATTATTAATTTTATTAAGATATTTTTAACATTCTTAAATGCAATCGCATTTTTATTGTAGTGACACTCTTCCATTTAACCCTGTTTTTGGTTGTGGCACTGTTTCATTTAATTCAAGGTTTTAAACACATTATTTTTTCAGTGACACTCATGGTTTGGAGATGTGTTTCTTTTTAATTGCATTCTCCTTTAATTGTATTATTCATTCAATTGTAATATTGTATTGCAATGGTTACTTAATTATGCAATTTTGTGATTTAGAAATGACTATTTAATGTGGCCATTTGGCATTCTTAACATTAACTTGAGAAAGCTCAGCATTAAGCTGAGCGAAAGCGCTTGTTTTATCGTTGTGTTCAATTGATGTGAATAAAGATCTCAACTTGGATTACCTTCGCTCTACTTCCATTATTGGCTACCAGGTCACTGCACTTGGATCAGTTGGGTTTGCTACTCTGCCTGGATTATTTGTGTTTCTTTGTCACGCTTTGGATCTTTTCATACTTTAATTCAAGACCAGTTGCTCTTGCACCAGTTCTTAAATGTGAAAAAAAAAGTAGCACAGTTCATTTTGGTAAACCTAACACTTACCACATAATGCAGGTGACATACCCCTCCAAATGACACCACCATTAGAGAGCTAAGCACTCAAGTTGACAATTTCTTATCTTTTGATCATCATGTCTCTGTAGTACCCAGCAGTTTAGAAAGTCTTCTATCTGGTTCACTTAATTTCCAAAGGCATCTTCTCTAGATCCAAGAATGTCTTAACCTCCCCTTTAATCAAATCTCAGACCAATTACTGAATATGGCCCTTTGGACAAACCACTCAGCTTGAGAGACCTCAGAGACTCTTAACTAAAGATCAATGGCATCAAGAATCTTCATTACTCAGGCAGACTGGCAGCTTCTTCTCTGTACTTGGTCTTTCACAGATTGACTCCGTGAAGAACTGCATCTAGACTTCTGAGCAATAAAATAGCAAACCATTACTGACCTCCTATACCTTCTCAATGCCAATGGTTCCTCAAATACCCTGTTAAAGGAACTAAACCTTCATCAACAGACAAGAAATGCCTAGCACCCTGGCACAAAAGAAAGTGCCTTGACTGCCTCCCCAAGCAAATGGGTTTAAATTACTAGCCCCCAACACTTCAGAAGCCAGGAAGGGAAGGACATGGTTTAAAAGGGAGTGGCCTACTCATTACTGTTCAGGTAGTAGGACAGATGTACACAGACACATACAGGCACACTATGTGATATAACTTCCCTACTAGAGAGTTGTAAAACCACTACTCACACTTCAAGGAGAATGATGGGGCTGCTTGAGAAGAAATGCCCCTAGCAGAAGTTGAGAGACACTCTTTCCTGCAGCCCACTGGACTTCTCCTCAGCTTTTAGCTGGGCGTATGTAGGTTTTATAGCAGCATAATAAAACATTATCTTGAATCAGTCATAATGAAAATCAGAATAATGGCTCCTCCCAAATGACCCTCACCCCACTGATGGGAAATAAATGAGCCTACTGGCCTGGAGGGGGCTGATTACTGACGGACAATGGGGGCAAAAAGAGAAAAAAAAAAAAGGTAAGATGCACTGATTTGACAAATTGATATCCCAATGTATCCCCCACCTCTGGAGCAAACTTCCAATACATGTCAAGGAAAGCAGCACCCTTGCCACATTTAACGTAAACACAGACAACTGGATGGGCATGCTTCAAGTTCTCCTACAATCTGTGTTGCCTCCATTAAGGCTGAGGGGAACTTTTCAACATGGTTTACTGGCTAAGTTGTAACAGTCTGTACAGTGACTTAGTACTTGCCTATGTATCTAAGCCCTAGCAATACATATTGGTCTCTTAGATAAATATCATTAGCGGTGGTGCAGCGGTAGCGTTCTTGCCTCACAGCAAGAGGTTCTCCTGTTAGATTCTCGGCTGGAGTGCCTTCTGTGTGGAGTCTGCATGTCCTCCCCGCAGTCGAGTGGCCTCCAAAGGACATGCGTTAATGGGCGTGCCTTCGCTGAATGTTGGGCGTCGGGCTGGCAACTCGGCACCATAAAAATCGACTGCCAATCATTAGAGGACTGGAGTTCTGCTGTGGCGACCCCTAACTGGGAAAAGCCAAAAAGACAAACAACTTTGTTGCTATAGAATGAGCAAGAGCTAGTGCAGAAGGCTACAACTAACAGATAGATAGACAGAGCTATCTTACCCCCTACATACAGTGACAGAGAGATACAGATGCGTGACATGTCAGTTCAGTGGCAGGAAACAGCAGGATGGACTAAGTCGTCATAATGGACATCAACTTTTTTATGTGGAATATAACCTCCATGCTGCAGAAGGATCTATAAAGATTGTGTAGATGTATAACCCTTGAGCAACTGATCATTTTCCAAAGGACTGTCCCTTAATTAATTACTTTTTTGAGCTATATTTTCTGTTTGTATATAAAAGCCTGATCTCTAAAATGATTCAACACTTTCCATGAAATTTTCATGGAATGTTGCTGGCACAATTATCTATAAAACGTCCTTAGACCACATTGGAAATAATTTTAAATTTCTCAATCTTTCCTCCTCTCCTTATACCTTAGCTCCAAAACCCTTTAGTTTTTTGTAAAAATCTTTGCACTTTCCCAATTTAGTAACATCACTTATTTTAAATATATATAGCCACCCTCGACCCGCCCTACTTAAATATACTCACTCCAAGGTCGCACTACATACAAACACACACAAAACACCACCACACAAGCTACTTTCTCTTCGCGCACACACATCACAGCAACAAAACACATTGACACACACCATAGCCCCTACCCAAACCCCTTAACACACACACTTACCTGAATACATAAACATAGCGGAACTTTAGAAGTGCAAAATTCAAAACCTCCGGTATTCGAGGTTTTGAATTTCGCGCTTCTAAACTTTCGCTATTATGTGGATTTGGCTTCTTGGGCTCAAAATAATGAAATTCGAGATTTCAGTATTTCAAGCTTCTGAACAGAACCCATAAAGATATAAATTATATATATATATATATATATATATATATATATATATATATATATATATATATATATATGCAAAAATCTACACTAATATAGTACATTACTGGTCCTTAATACTAATTTATAAATTGATCCCAAATTCTGAAATCTCTTGCAGAAACAGTCATTACAGTGTTCTTAAAGTCAAGAAAACTCACAAAAGTGTGGAAATGTCCTCAGAAGCTAAGCTCTTGATCTAAGCTTCCTATCAAGTCCACATATTCTTCACATTCTATTGTGATGAAGGAATCCAAAGAATAAGGATAACCTGAGTTTACCAAAAACAGAAAAAAGCACCCAGGAAGGACAACTGACAGTTGGAGAAGAAAAAAAAAGGATTAATTAATCCAACAAAACACCAGCTGTTAAGTTACAAATAAGCACTACATACCATGAGTTTACCGAAGTACAAAACCTTACATATGAACTTGTTGTATTTCATATTTAATTGTGCACATTCAAACAAATTAGCCAAGTAATTCAATACGCATCCGATCTTTTACAGAGGAAACAAATCCTGCTATTTTCTCATCATACACAAAGTTTCCAAGACTAAAAACAGTACAGTTGTGTACCTACCATAAATATAGATGTTCGAGTGTATTTACTGTTGCAGTCATTACTCTTGGGTTATCCTGCTGGCAGGCTACCCGCAGTTGGCCTGAATTCCAAAGTCCTGGTCCGGCGTCGGTTGCTGTCGCCTCTTCCCTGACGTCAGTGCGCCAGGGGTATAAAAGATGCAGCCAATGCCATTTTCTTCAGTTTTTCTTGCCACATATGTCAGATGTCCCCAAAAGGGTAGGCTAACAAAATTATGCCAATAAACATGCATGCACTAAAGTAAGCATTTCCTTAATCTACAAGCAAATACACCACATAGGTTGTATAGAATAGAGAAGTACAGATGAGGTCCAGCAAAAGAAAGGGGGATGGTGGAAGGGTAACTTGGACTGCAACAGTGAATACACTCGAACATCTACATTTATGGTAGGTACACAACTGTACTATGTTCATCGTGTTTCACTGTTGCAGTCATTACTCTTGGGTTGAATCCCAAAGCTGAGGATGGGTGGCTGGGGCTAAATAGGATTAGGAGAGGCTATGAGGCCCAGCAGGACTGCAGTGGCAAAGCCTGCTCTGGATTTAGAGTAGAGAGGTAAATGGTAGTGCTTTGTAAAAGTGTGCACTGAACTCCAAGTTGCAGCCTCTAAGATGTCTTTGGTTGGTACTCCTCTGAGGAAGGCTGCTGAAGTGGCGGCTGCTGCTCTGGTTGAATGTGGCCTAATGCCCTTAGGCACTGGTTTGCCATGTTGGGAGTAGCGGAAACGAATGCAATGGCCTATCCATTTTGAAATAGTCTGTTTTGAGATCGCTTTTCCTTGTGATCCTGCAGCATATGCCACTAAAAGTTGCTCAGTGTTTCTGAAAGCTTTAGTTCTGTCCAAGTAGAAGCGTAGCTGTCTGCTTATGTCCAAAGAATGCAGAAGTCTCTCACCCTTGTTCTGTGGGTTTGGATAAAAGGTAGGTAAGTGAACGGTTTGGTTAAGGGCCACACTGGACACCACCTTAGGAATAAATGTTGGGTTTGTCCTCAGAGAAACCCTGTCTGAATGGAAAATGATAAAAGGTTCCACAGCCATGAGTGCCTGTAACTCAGAGACTCGTCTTGCAGAGGTTATTGCTAGGAGCAGAGCTGTTTTCCAGGATAAGAATTTTATATCAGCTGTTGAGGCTGGCTCAAAAGGGGGCAGTGCGAGTTTTTCCAAGACATAATTGAGGTCCCATGCAGGTATTGGTGCTTTCCTTGGAGGTCTTATGTTTTTGGCCCCTCTGAGGTACTGTCTTATTAAAGGATGAGAAAAGATAGGTGATTCCTTATTGTAATGGGCTGAAATGGCAGAGGCATGAATGTTAATTGATGAGAAGGATAGGCCTTTGTCCAGCATCTCAGTTAAGTATTGTAAAATCTGAGGAATACTTAGTACAAACCTGTCAATTCCTTGTTCCTGGTTCCAAGCACAGAATCTCTTCCATTTTTCTGCATAAGATTTTCTGGTACTGGGCCTCCTGGCCTCCAAAATAACATCCATCACAGCTTTGGAGAAAGCAGTGTTCTGTATGGCTACATTATCCACCATGCTGCCAGATTTAAGGTCCTGAGTTGGCTGTGCAGGAGCCGATTGTCTTGTTGGGTCAGTAAGTGAGAAATTTAAGGCAATGTCCATGCTGGACCTTGAGACAAGTTCTTTAGGATTGGGTACCAGTGCTGGCGTGGCCAGTCTGGGGCAATCAGTATCATTTTTGGCTTCTCGTCTGACCTTTAGGAGTACCTTGGGGGGGAGAGGCAGTGGAGGAAAGGCATACACTATTAGGTTTTTCCAGCTGAAGGATAGGGCATCAACTTTCCATGCTTGCTTGTGATAAGTCCTTGTGCAGAATCTCTGTAGTTGGCAGTTGTGAGGGGAGACAAATAGATCTATGTCTGGGCATCCCCATTTCCTTGTTATCATGCTGAAGACTTGTGGATCCAGTTTCCACTCGTGGGGATCCATGAGATTTCTGATTAGTTCGTCTGCCAGAATATTTACTTTTCCTGGCAGGAACTGTGCTTGCAGGTAAACTTGATAAGTCAATGCTGTGTCCCACAAAGTCATGGCTTGTCTGCAGAGGGGGTAGGAATGTGTGCCTCCCTGCTTGTTTATGTACCACATGACTGCGGTATTGTCCGTCTTTATCAGTAGTTGTCCTGGATGAAGTAGATCCTTGAAAGCTGTCAGGGCATTCTGAACAGCTAGCATCTCTTTTTGATTGATATGAAGATTCATCTGGCTTGCAGGCCATGTGCCCTGAATACATTTTTATGCCATGTGGGGCCTCCCAAGGCATAATCTGATGCATCCGTTGTTAGTGTCTGCCTGGCTGTGGGTAGAGTGAATGGATGTCCCTTGTTGTGGTGACAGGCCTGTGCCTACCATTGAAACTCCTGTTGCAGGCAGGGAATGAGGGTAATTAATGTTTCCAGGCTGTGGCAATGTTGAGTCCAAACACTTTTTAGATACCATTGTAGTTTCCTCATATGCAGTCTGGCATATGGAATTAGCAGAATGCAGGATGACATGAAGCCCAAAGCCTGCAGAATTTTTCTTGCAGATAACTGGGTCTGTGTTGCCAACATTTTGAAGTAAGAAGTCAGTTGCCTTTGTTTGTCTGGCATGAGATAAGCCATCTGGGCAGTTGTATTTAAGCTTGCACCCAGGAATATTATCTCTTGTGAGGGTACTAGTTTTGATTTCTTTTCGTTTACTGTGTACCCTAGGCAAATTAGTAATCTTTTTACAAATGCCAGATGCTTTAGTAGAATGTCCTTGTTCTCTGCTTGAATAAGGCAGTCGTCCATGTAAGGGTATATTTGAATTCCTCTGTCTGCAAAATGCAATTACTGGTGCCAGGCATTTTGTGAAGACCCTGGGCGCAGTAGATAAGCCAAAGGGCAGTGCAGAGAATTGGTAGTGCATTGAGCTAGCTATAGGTATCTTCTGCAAGACTGTCCGATTGGGACATGCAGGTATGCGTCTTAGGTCCAAAATTACAAGCCAAGCCTTCTTGCCCAGCATGGGCAGTAGCTGCTGCAGAGTCAACATTTTGAATTTTGGAACGTCCAGAAATGTGTTTAGAATAGACAGGTCCAGTATTGGTCTCCAGGTTTTGTCCTTTCTGGGCACCAAGAAAAGTCTCAAGTAAAATCCTTGTCCCTGCTCTTGTTGTGGTACTCGCTGAATGGCCCTCATGTCCATGAGGGATGAAACTTGCTTTTGTGCCTCTGCGTGTGGCAGGTCTGGCATATCATTTGCCCTTGGCAGGGTGTGAAAGTTGAACCTGTAGCCCTGAGACACTATGTTCAAGACCCTGGGTGATCAAGTGTCAATTTTGTGAGAAAAGTGCTAGTTTTCCCCCTAAGGGGGGGGGGGGGGGGCGCCGGCCAAAAGATAAGTGCTTGGTGCTGGCAGATGAAAGTCATTGGGACGGTTTCCTGTATGGCTGTGATTTGTCTTCTCCGCTTTTGGAGGTAGAAGCACCCCATTGTTTAGGCCTGTATGAGCCTTGGGGCTGGGATCTGTCTCTAGGGCGTCTGTATCTGCCTCTTTGCGGCCTGCCTGACACTGGAAAGGACCAATTCTTTGTAGGCCAGTTCCTGCTAAATCTGGGTGGCTGCACCTGTATGAAAACCTTAACTGTCTGCATAGATTTCGCTTTATCCTCCATTTTCTTCAACACCTCTTCTGCTTTAACACCAAACAAAGTATCATGCTGTAATGCAGCATCCAATAATTTTGCTTTAACATGATCAGGCAGATTCTGTTCCTTTAACCAAGCATGTCACCTAATGACAGTGGCCCTGCAAGAGGCCTCCAGAGAATCAAAACCACATTGCAAAGTATGTTTTCCCACTTGTTCAGTTGCATGCAATAAATCCTGCATTCCTTTGTTTTCTGCACATTCAGAATTTGTTAACATTTTCTGTTTAAGCAGTGACAATAAGTATTGCTGATATTTAAGCATATGAAATTGACAATTTAAATCTTTTGCCCCCATCTGTCCAGTGCCCTTGAATCCCTAACAGAGGGCATAGGGTTTTTTGCAGTGGAAGCCTTGACCGCTTTGGGACCCTGAGAAAATAGTTTTTGGGTCAGCAACAGGGTTTTTATAAAGAAATTTATGTGAATCCGGAACCCTGTAGTATCTATCTGGCTTAACAGGTGCAGGGGGTAAAGAGTCAGGGGACAGGCTGGACTCTGAAAATACATCATCTACAATGTCTAAAACAGGAGGGATAGCAAGAGGCCTGTGCCGAGGTAGTAAAAGAAAATCTCTAAGCCTTTTCTTAGATTCTGAGTAGTCTTGGCTCTCCCAGTGGAAGTGCTCCCTCATGGTATGCAGGGTTTCCCCAAAAGAAAAATCCTCAGGAGGGGAGGCTGAAGGGATAGATTCTTCAGCATCGGAATCCTCATCGGGAGGGAGAGAGTATTCTTGGTTAGAAGAGGAGCCAGAGGAAATGGAAACATGATCTGAAGATTCATATTCTGTCTCTTGCCTAGGCCTCTTCTCAGGAGGGGGATGGGAACCCCTGATCAAAGTAATTAGGTCTTCGGCCATTTTGAGCATCTGTATTTTTAGGTATCGAGGCCTGTCCATGGGCTTGCTGCACTTGTTTCTTTGTCTTTAGTGGTGCTTTAGTCTTTGCTTTTGGAGCTGTAGTAGGTTTTATATATAACTGTGTAGGCCTGAAAACACCCTGAGAAGCCAATGCCTGCTAAGCAGCTCCGGACCCATCTGAGGGAATATTTTCAAGTATCCAATACCTTGAGTTTCCAAGGCCTAGTCTGCTCCAAGTGGGAGTCGGAAGCGGCCTGCGGCTCTGAAGTAGCAGGTGTCAGGGGTTGCGAAAGTGCCTCACTGAGAACCGGCGACTGGCTTAGAAGAAGCGGCGACTGGCTTAGAAGAAGCCTCGTCGTCAGTTTTGGACCTCGGATGCCTGTCCTTTTCCTTGTGTTTCTTGTGAATTGCGGTAGTCGGATGGCTATCCAACGACATTGTGTAATTAAATCTTCGGCCAAAGTAATGAAATGCAAAATCGTACCGACGCTTAATAGTGCGTTGGTTAAATCTAGCACAAAATCTGCAATTAGCTACGTCGTGATCAGGGCCTAGGAAAGGAATACAATAAGAATGGAAGTCCTTATGAGGTATTTGCTTCCCACAAGAAATACAATTATTAACTTTTTCTGACATCGGTCTGAGACAAGAAAATTTTCCCAATGGGGTACTTAGCTTTAAATGAAGACTTCGGATCTGAAATTCGAACTTGAAAATCTCAGACGTCGGCCGACCGGCACTTGCGAACTGCTTCTGCTTCGGGCACCGCGCGGCAAGAAAGACTGAAGAAAATGGCGTCGGCTGCATCTTTTATACCCCTGGCACACTGACGTCAGGGAAGAGGCGACAGCAACCGACGCAGAACCAAGACTTTGGAATTCAGGCCGACTGTGGGTAGCCTGCCAGCAGGATAACCCAATAGTAATGACTGCAACAGTGAAACACGATGAACATCGTTATGGTAAGCACATAACTTCTTTATCTGATGTTGTCAATTTGCATTCATTCCTCAAAGGATGGGACAGAGTCCCCAGCTACCTCAATTCCTGGGTGGACTCTAAGGAAGGATATTCCTCAGTACAGTTCAGGCAAAGGTTGCTCTTCCCCTCGAAAAGTACAGTTTTGTACCTACCATAAATGTAGATGTTCGAAGATCCACATTGCTGCAGTCCTTACATATGGGTAGTCCGCTGTCCTCGGTCGGCCCGAATACCAAAGTATTAGGCTGACGTCAGTCAAGGCGCTTAAAACTGACATCAGGACGTCAGGGTACAAAAGCGCATGACTGACGTCATATCCTCAGTCTTTTCTTGCCCCAGATGTCAGAAGGCCCTAACAAGAAAGGTCAAAGCCAAAAAACAGCAAAAAATAACCAACCACCCCTGCACTAACCATATTTACAATATGTACAACCCAAACCACACCACCACCTCTAACTATAGAGGGGAAGGAGGGAGGGTAAACTGGACTGCAGCAATGTGGATCTTCGAACATCTACATTTATGGTAGGTACAAAACTGTACTATGTTCTTCATCTCACATTGCTGCAGTCCTTACATATGGGTAGAATCCCAAAGCAGAGGTAAGGGAGGATGGCAAAACTATAAAGCATTAGGGGCTGCCAAAATGCCCTGTAAAATTGCAGTGGCAAATCCAGCCCTAGATTTAGAGTAAAGTGGAAGGTGGTAATGCTTAGAGAAAGTATGCACTGAACTCCAAGTAGCTGCCTCCAAAATATCCTTAGTAGCCACCCCTTAAAAAGCTGTAGAAGTGGCAGTAGCCCTAGTGGAATGAGGCCTAATCCCAGCTGGAATCTCCTTACCATGATGGGAATAACAGAAAGCAATACATAAACCAATCCACTTAGAAATAGTTTGTTTTGAAACAGGTTTGCCCTGAGAACCCAAAGCAAAAGAAACAAACAACTGCTGAGACTGCCTGAACCCTTTAGTTCTGCTCAAATAATATCGCAACTGTCTGTGTATATCCAAAGTGTGCAAAATCCTCTCCCCTTTATTTTGGGGGTTTGCATAGAAAGTAGGCAAATGAATAGTTTGGTTTAAAGCCACATTAGAAACCACTTTAGGCATAAAAGAAGGGTTAGTATGCAAAGACACCCTATCCTTGTGGAAAATTAAGAAAGGCTCAACCGCCATAAGGGCCTGTAATTCAGAAACCCTTCTTGCAGAGGTAATGGCCAACAAAAAAGCAGTTTTCCATGACAAAAATTTCAACTCTGCAGTTGCTGCAGGCTCAAAAGGTTGTAGAGTGAGTTTCCCCAACACAAAATTGAGATCCCAAGCAGGAGTTGGAGCTCTACGTGGGGGTCTTATATTCTTTGCCCCTCTAAGAAATTGCTTAAACAAAGGATGAGAAAATAATGGTGGGTCACAGTCATAGTGAGCAGAAATTGCTGCAGCATGAACCTTTATAGAGGAGAAGGACAAACCTTTGTCCAATAACTCAGTAAGGTATTGAAGAGCAACACTTAAATTAGGTCTAGAAACATCAAAGTCCTTAGATGTACTCCAAAATAAAAATCTCCTCCATTTATCTGCGTAAACTTTCCTTGTACTAGGCCTTCTGGCCTCCAAAATAACATTCAAAACTTGCTGTGGAAGCTGAGACCCTCCAGGGTTTAAAACAAAATATGCCAGGCTGTTAGATGTAGAGAGTGAAGTTTGACATTGAGTAAATGACTGTTCTCCTGAGACAGCAGGTGAGGAATCGAAGGCAAAGGCCATGGAGGCTCCCGTACCAGACTTCTCAGTAATGGGTACCAGTGCTGTCGAGGCCAATCCGGAGCTATTAAAATCATGGTTGGCTTGTCCTGTCTGACCTTCAGGAGTACCTTTGGGAGGAGAGGCAGAGGTGGAAAGGCATACACGTGAAGATTGCTCCAACTGAATGAGAGAGCATCCACTTTCCAAGCTGTGGGATGAAACCTTTTGTGCAAAACTTTGGCAGCTGGTAATTTAGTGGAGAAGCGAACAGATCTATGTCTGGAGTTCCCCATAACACTGTCAATTTCTGAAATACATGAGGATCCAATTTCCACTCGTGGGGATCCATAATTTGTCTGCTCAACACATCTGCTAAGGAGTTCTGTGCTCCTGGCAGAAACCTTGCCTGAAGATTTAGCTGTAAACTGAGAGCAGTCTCCCACAAAATCATTGCTTGTCTGCATAGAGGATATGAATGCGTCCCCCTTGCTTGTTGATGTACCACATGACAGTTGTGTTGTCTGTTTGAATCAACACCTGCCCTGGAAGAAGTAAATCCTTGAAAGCTATCAATGCAAATTGGACTGCTAACATCTCCTTCAAGTTGATATGTAAATGTTGAAGTCTGGCAGGCCACGTGTCTTGTACCCATTTTCCATTTAGATGAGCTCCCCAAGCTTTGTCTGAGGCATCTGTCGTTAGAATCTGACTCGCCTCTGGTCGGGTCACAGAGAGTCCCTTGTTTAGGTGACATTCCTGAGCCCACCACAAAAATTCCTTTTGAATGCAAGGTATTATCTGAATGACAGTGTCCATATCTTGGCAGTGCTGCGTCCATACATTTTGAGATACCATTGTAGCTTCCTCATATGCAGTTTGGCATTGGGAAGTACCAGAATACAAGATGCCATGAACCCCAAGGCTTGAAGGACTGTCCTTGCAGTCAGCCTGGACTGACGAGACAATTGGTGAAAGTAAAGAGAAAGATTCTTTTGTTTGTCCGGGGTCAAAAGGCCATCTGGGATGCTGTATTCAGTCTCACACCCAGAAAGCACATGTCCTGAGAGGGTACTAGACTGGACTTTATTTCGTTCACAGAATACCCCAGGCATCTTAACACTGCCATCACATACTGTAAATGATGAAGAAGTTCGTCCTTTCCTTGGGCCAGAATCAGGCAATCGTCCAAATAAGGATAGATTTGTATTCCTCTTAACCTGAAGAAAGCTACCACTGGAGCCAGAACCTTCGTGAACACTCTGGGCGCAGTAGATAAGCCAAAGGGCAATGCAGAGAACTGATAATGAAAAGTCCCAGCCCGAAAACGCAGATACTTCCTGCAACTGGGCCTGATAGGAACATGAAGGTAAGCCTCCTTGAGATCCAGAGTCACCATCCAGTGATCTTTGCCCAGCAGAGGTAAAAGCTGTTATAACGTCAACATTTTGAACTTGGGAATGTCCAGATATGTGTTGAGGATAGATAAATCCAAAATTGGTCTCCACGTGTTTCCTTTCTTTGGTACTAGAAACAGGCGAGAATAAAATCCTAGGCCCACTTCTGGCAGAGGGACCGGTTGTATGGCCCCTATTTGAAGTAGTTGAGAAATTTGCTTGTGAGCCTCTAGTCTTTGCTGAGGAGGAACGTCTGGCATGCCTTTGAAAGGAGGCAAGGTATGGAAATAAAACTTGTAACCTTGGTGTATGATATCCAATACCCATTTGTCTTGGGTAATCAAAATCCAATTTTCCTTGAAGAGTGCCAACCTTCCTCCCAAAGGTGCTGCCAGGCAAGAAGGATCTGGCAGCTGAAAAAGTAGGTCATTGGGCCTGTTTACGAAAGGACTGGCCCCTGCCCTCACCCGAAGATTGTGCAGGTGAACTCCCTGTTCTAGGCCTGAAAGAACTCTGAGCTCTGCCCCTACCACGCCTAGATCTACCCCTAGACTGAGAATCATAAGAAGGATACGTCCACCCCTTAGCAGGCCAATTCCTACTAAACTTCGGAGGCTGAACTTGCAAAAAATCTTTAACAGCCTGCATAGACTTAGCCTTGTCTTCCATTTTCTTCAAGACTGACTCCACAGGTGGACCAAACAACACATCAGACTGCAAAGGAGCATCCAAAATCCTTGTCTTAACATGGTCAGATAAATTCTGATCCTTCAGCCAGGCGTGCCTGCGAAGAACTGAACCAGTGGCAGCCACCCTAGACGAGGCCTGCACAGCATCAAAACATTGTAAAGAATGCTTACCCACCTGTTCAGAGACATGCACCAAATCTTGTAATTCTTTACATTCAATGCCTTCCGCCAGAGCATCCACCTTAGACTTCAATTTTGAAAGAAGAAAGTTTTGATATTTCAACATATGAAACTGGCAATTCAAAGCCCTCATAGCTAAGGTAGAAGATGTATAGACCTTCTTTCCCCATCTATCCAAAGCTCTGGCCTCTTTATCTAGAGGAACCGGATTTTTTACAACAGAGGCCTTGACACCCTTAGGTCCCTGACTAATAGTTTCTGGGTCCGCCCTAGGACTCTTATAAAGATATTTATGAGCCTCAGGCACCCTGTAATACCTATCCGGTTTAACAGGCAGGAGGCAGAGAATCAGGATTAAGTGAAGCCTCTGCAAACACATCTTCCACAACATCCAGAACAGGGGGTATAGCTAAAGGCCTATGTTGAGGTAAAAGCAAAAATTCCCTAAGCCTTTTCCGGGAATCAGAGAAGTCCTGACCTTCCCACTTAAAATGTTCCCTCATAGCATGAAGTGTCTCTGAAAAAGAAAAATCCTCTGGAGGAGAAGCAGAAGGAGTGGAATCATCTGCATCAGAATCAGAATAAGGAGAGTACTGCTGCAAGTCTTCAGCCGAAGACTCTGAAACATCCGAAGCCTGCTCAAAACTTCCCAACTCTGGCTCCACCCTAGGCCTCTTATCAGGAGGGGGCAAAGAACCTCTAATCAGAGTAATCAAATCTTCTGCCATTTTAAGCATGTGCTTCTTAGGCACAGACCCTGCTGAACTAGGAGTGACACCAACAGAAGCCAAACCTGGCCTGCCTCTGGGAGAAGCCTTGGAAACAGAAGGAGAGGGCCTAACCACCCTAGGAAGGGAGGGGAGTACAGTAACCTGAGAAGCCCCTTCAGCCTGACCTGCCTCTTGAGAGGCCACGTCCTGCAAAATCAAAGTCTCCCCCTGAGACTCCAGAGAAGTCTCCTTCGGAACCACCGGCTCCACTGAAGCCTCTAAAGAACCGGCGTCCGGAACGGACGACTCATCTTGCCTAGGTTTAACTGTTTTGTCTTTGCGCTTCTTCGTAGAAGCGGGCGCCGGAGAATCCGACGGCATATTATAATTGCACCGCTTCAAGACCAGCCTAGCACAATCTAACCTTCGCTTAATAGTGCGCTTATTGAACCTAGCACAAAAGCGACACCCAACTACGTCGTGCTCAGGCCCCAAACAAGGAATGCACAAAGAATGATAATCCCTATGCGGTATCTGTTTCCCACAAGAAATACAGTTATTCACTTTTTCTGACATCCAGTAATACACTGAGGCAAGAAAAACCAAAATATTCCAACGGGTACTTAGCCAACTTGGATTCGGTCTGAAACTCCGAACTCGAAAAATTTCAGAACGCCGAACGGCACTTGCAACGCTGCTTCTGCATCGGACCATGCGGCAAAAAAGACTGAGGATATGACGTCGGTCATGCGCTTTTGTACCCTGACGTCCTGATGTCAGTTTTAAGCGCCTTGACCGACGTCAGCCTAATACTTTGGTATTCGGGCCGACCGAGGACAGCGGACTACCCATATGTAAGGACTGCAGCAATGTGAGATGAAGAACATCCAGATCTAGTTTGCAATGAGTGATAAAGGTACGAGGAGTTGACCAAGTAGCAGCCACACATATATCGTCCATGGATGCTCTAGATTGAAATACAGTAGAATTAGCCATAGATCTGGTTGAATGAGCCTTTAATGGTTTTGGTAAGGGTAGATTCGATTTGCTGTAGACAAATGAAATGCAAACGATCAACCATCTGGCTAGAGTTGTAACTAATTCGCTCAACATGTTATGTGCAAAGGAAACAAACAGCTGGTCTGTCCTTCGAATTTGTTTTGTTCTGTGAAGGTAGAAATGAAACTGTCTATGAACATCCAGTAAGTGCAGCATACATTCTTTATTTGTAAAGTTTGGGAAGAATACGGGCAGGTTAATGGTTTGGTTTATGTTGGATTCTGACACCACTTTAGGTAGGAAGGAGGCACTGGTGCATAAGGTGATCCTGTCTTTGTGGAAAATCAAATGTGAGGGTTTAGAAAATGAAGTTCTGAAATTCTTGCAGATGTAACTGCAACTAAAAAGACAGTCTTCCAGGTCAAAAATCATCACATTTAGCTGCAGATTCAAAGGGTGACTATGTTAAGGCTTGCAGTGCCAAAATTAAATCCCATGGTGGTACAGGATCTTTATAAAGAAGTCTAAGCAGAAGGGTATCTTTCAAAATGTCTTTGCATAGTTTAGAGGAAGACGGGCAGGAATTCTGAAAACCCACATGAAAAATTGAAATGGCTGCAAGCTGGACTTTGTCAATGAACTAGCACCCTCGTTAAATAAAGCCGCTAAAAATTCAATAACAGAATGCATCATGGCTGAGAAAGGGGCCAACCTGATTCTGCTCTGACCAATAAACAAATCTCCATTTACTTCTGTAGAGTCTTTTCCTAGAGGGTATATGGGATGACAACAGAATCAAGGGGAAGACAGCACAGACTGGCTGGCTACTAATGGAATTAGGGAAACCATGCAGTCAATTTGAGGTTTGAGGTGTCCGGATGAATCATGCCCGTCAGGTGAGACAGGAGATCTGGAGTTGGAACCAGAATCCAACCAAATTTGTCAAGGCCAGTAAAGTGTAATGAGATGACTTTGCTCTTCAACCTGACTGCTTTATGTAGGAATTTGGGAATTAAAGGAGTTTGGGGATAAGCGTATACAAGACCGGGGGGCCAATCGTGGAGTACAGCATCTTTCAGCAACTCCCCCAGTTGGGGGAGTAAGGCAAAGAAGTTGCTGCACTTGCTGTTTAGAGGAGATGCAAAGAGATCGGAGCAAGCCTGGCCCCACTAACAGAAAATCACATCCGTCACTTGGTTGTTGAGAGACCACTTGTGAGGCAGTAAAGGTGGACCTGCTCAGTTTGTCTACTATCATGTTAGACTTCCCTGAAATATGCATTGCAATTAGAAAGCGGCTGGAAGAAATTACCCACTGCCACACCCTCAGGGCTTCTTGACAGAGGGGTTAAGATCGGATTCCCCCTTGTTTGTTTATGTACCAAACTAATGACATGTTCTCCTTTTGGATAGTAATCGTTCCAAGAGGGAGAGAGTTTTGGAATGCTTGCAATGCCAAAAGAACCACTCTAATTTCCAGAAACCTGATATGCAAGTTGGCCACTTCGGTTGACCAAGTGCCTTGGTATGTCCTCCAGAGAAAATGCCCCCCCCCCCAATCTGAGAAGCATCCATGGTCACTATGGCCTTGGACTAAGGGAAAATGAAATGACGGCCTTGCAACAGTTGTGACTGCATCCACCAAGAAAGATAATACTTGCATACCCGAGTTATTCTTATATGTGTCGACATGGGTTGAGAGAGAAGTGATCATTGTGTTTGTAGCATCCATTGCATAATTCTCATGTGATATCTTGCTAAAGGAACTAGGACTATTGCCTCGAACATTGATCCCAGGGTTTGTAGAATCAACCAGGCTGACATTTTGGCAAATTACTTTCTTGACCTGGTTTCTTATTGTTTGTACTCTCAAAGGGGGAAAGAGATGCTACCATGGAAACTGTGTTGAAAACTGCTCCTATGAATTCCAATGTCTGAGTCAGTTGCAATCCTCACTTGTTGTAATTGATGGTTACTCCAAGATCTGAATAAGTCTGCAACCCTTGGTCTCATGCCTGTACCACCTGATGTCTGGTCTAAGCAGTAATGAGCAAGTCATCTAAGTATGGAAACACTAGGAATCCCCCTGCAGCCTCAAATGAGCTGCTACTACTGCCATACACTTGGTAAGCACCCTTGAGGCTGTGGTGGGACCAAAGGGCAGTGCTGTGAATTGGTAATGACTTGCTCTCAGCCGGAGTCTCTTCATTTTTATGTGATCGTACGCATCCTGAAGGTCTTATCAAGCTCCTCCAGTTGTCCTTGTTCAGAAAAGGCAGACTGGACTGAACTGTGACCATCTGGAACTTGGTCTGTCGAACCGATTTGTTCAACACTGAGATCCAAAACCTGCCGAGTCTCCTGTTTTCTTTGGCACTAAAAAGAATCTAGAGTAAGTTCCGGATTCTATTTGGTCTGGAGGGACCTCTTGGAGGACTCTTTCTAGCACCTTTTGGATTTTTAGTGCTGCTGCTTTCCTCTTACTTGGTGGAACATCTGGGATTTCCCTGGATAAAGGTGGTGGTAGGGAAAAGGGGATAATATAACCTCTGGAAATGATTCTCTGCACCCAAGTATCTTTTATGTTTAGCCAAACTGCCTGGTGCAGAGAAAGGCGACTCCCAACTGTCTCCAGAGGAAAGCAATCAGGCCTCCCTTCTGGAGGACTGAAAGGGTCCGTCAGAAAAGGTGTCTCTAGACCCTCGGTTTTGCAGGCCTCCTCTGACATTACTGTGCTCCCCCCTCTGCCTCTGGGGGAACTACCTCCACATGTGCCCTGGAAAGGACCCTGAGACTTCCTGAACAACATCTTTCGGACTTCCTCATTGATTCCTGGAAAACATCTGTTGAAGGGTCAAAAAACGTACGCCCACGGTAGATAGGGTTTTTCCATCTTTCTCACACATGGACAGTGCATCTTTTACTGTTGGTCCAAACAAAGAAGAACCAAAGGGAGCACTGACGAAAGATGAAAAGAAGGGTTCTGCAAAATCACACAGGCGCATCCAGGCATGCCTCCTGACGGAAATGCCTGAACCCACAGCACTTGAGGTCCCTTCTGCAGCATGCAAGATGAGCCTCATGGTGAAATCTGTAATAGATTAAAGCGTAGCCAACTGTGATGCCACAGAAGTTTGAGCCTCTGCAGTAGTGGTCCCAAAAAGGGACAATAAAAGTTCCTTAATCAAGTCCCTTTGCAATCTCATGAAGTGTGCCAAGTAATTCAGTGATCAGACAGCCAATGTCACCAAAGCATAATCTCGCTTCACAAATCTGTCCAGTGTCCTTGATTCTCTAATGGGGGATGGACAGCGCAACTCTGTTCCAAGAGTTCCTTCTTTGCAGCTGCCGTCACGACTACTGCATTAACTGGTATTCCCTTACTCCAATGTTCTCTCCCTACTGGTGGAACCAGAATCGTGTCTGCGTCTTGGGGATCGGCTCAATCATATCAGGTTCCTTCTACTCCCACTCAGAAATTAAATCAATAAGTTCATCAGTGGGCAGAGTTACTCAGGAGGAAGATGGGCCAGCCCCAAAAGCTTCCAGAAATACTGACTGCTCAGGAATTAGGTTTTGGGCAGATAAACTACCCTTCTGTTTAAGGATCTCAAGAATGCCTTCAAATGAGACGTCATCAGGGGTGATTTCGGAGACCCTTCTCCCTCATCAGTCAGTATCCTCTGGGGGGAGTCCAAGTGCCTCCTCTTGCACATCCTCTTCATTGGGAGTTCTTCTGTAGGTTGATCCAGAGAAGTATCAGAAGAGAAGACAATAGCCAGCTGGGTGGTCAGGAAGCTTTAGGCTGGCTGTCCCAGTGGAGTGGAATGCTGAGGATCACAGGGGGGGGGGGTGCCTGACCTGCCGGTGCAGAGAAAACCCTCTTCAT
Source organism: Protopterus annectens (assembly GCF_019279795.1). NCBI lineage: Eukaryota > Metazoa > Chordata > Ceratodontiformes > Protopteridae > Protopterus > Protopterus annectens. The sequence continues at coordinate 1,288,302,965 of NC_056741.1, read as the reverse complement.
AACCTTGAAAGCAGACTGCTCCAGAAATAAGGAAGGACACAGAGCTGAGAAAGCACATTTCAGACTGCCACATCCCTCCGCTCCAAGAGCAGTCCACCTGAGGTGGAAGTTGGAGCAGAGCTGTCCAAAGCCAAAGCTCTGAGAGGAAGACACTGCTCCGAAAACCTCAGACTCAATTCTATGCCCTCCTGGATCTGAACCATAAGCTTCGGCTCGAAGAGTCATCTGGATCCGAAGAAGTCAGAGCCAGAGCCAGGGCCAGGCACTCAGAGTAACCATCTGATCTGAAGACGATGCTCTCTTCGGAACAACAACAAAGAAGGCCAGAACACTCAGATCCGAGGGCTCTAACAACACAGGTTGGGTAAAAAGAGAAGGTGTTATCATTCGAGTAGTAGATGGATGGTGTTCCTGAGCCAAGGGATTAGGAACCGTGAAGACTGCCTTCTGAAATTGCTCCATGAAGATTCTCCTCAATCCTTTCCATACCTGCCTCTGTGAGGCATCTGGAGGAGTGAGAGGACACCACTGAAGGAGACTTATAGAATACCAATCCAAAAAAGGGTGGGCTCCCTTTAAGGTACCAGATCCATGCTGAGAGAATATGAAGTACGACGTAATGGCTTACGATCCAGGGACTTCGGATCTAAAGTACGTGTTGTCGGATTAAAAATTGTTGGACTAGAAAGATTCTTGGATGGATCCAAAGAAGGTCAGATTCCATAAGGCTTTGAAGCTCCAATTTCTCCCACTTTTTCTTCAGTTCTGAGGACGCAGAAGCTGAAGAATCCACAGGTCTGGACCTTTTTGAAGGGTCCCCATATATATATATATATATATATATATATATATATATATATATATATATATACATACATATACATATGGGTCTACTTCATTTGCTCTAACTTCCGATTGACCGACACCCATTTGCCCGAGACCAAATGACCGAAATTTCATTTGACAGACACGTATTATTGGCAAGAAAATGGGATATGCCCCCTTCCCCACTGTAGTGCGACCCGGGAGTTAGAATATATAGTTAGGGGGGGTGGGGGGCAGAGCCCCCCACAATGGGGGGTGTGGAGGGAGAAGCCCTCCACATAATTTCATATTATATTATTTAGTTTTGCTTTAATATTGCTTAGTAAAACAAAAGTAAGTGGGGGGCTTCACCACACACCTCCCCTAACTATATATTCTAACTCCAGGGTCGCACTACGGTGGGGAAGGAGGCATATCCCATTTACTTGCCAATAATACTTGTCGGTCAAATTAAATTTTGGGCAAATGGGTGTCTGTCAATTGGAAGTTAGGGCAAATTAAGTAGACCCATATTATATATGTATATATATATATATATATATATATATATATATATATATATATACACATATATATTATATACATACACATATCTATATATATATATATATATATATATATATATATATATCTATATCTATATATATATATATATATATATATATATATATATATATATATATATATATATATATATATATATATATATATATATATATATTTATATACATATGTACACACACACATGCACACACACAGTGGTTATAATACGTGTACACACCCCTGTTAAAATGTTAGGTTTTTGTGATATAAAAAAATGAGACCACAATAAATAATTTCAAAACTTTTTCCACCTTTAATGTGACCTACAACCTATACAATTCAATTGAAAAAGAAATCTGTTAGGGGAAAAATATAAAAAAAATTAAAAAAGTACAATAAGCTGGTTGCATAAGTGTGCACACCCTTAAACTAATACTTTGTTGAAGCACCTTTTGCTTTAATTACAGCTTTCAGTCTTCTTGGGTACACACCTGCCATCAATTAAAGAGACTCTGATTAACCCCAAATAAAGTTCAGCTGTCCTAGTAGGATTTTCCTGACATTTACTCAGTTGTCAGCTACAGCAAATGCCATGGTTCGCAGAGAGCTTACAAAGTATCAAAGGGATCTCACTGTTGAAAGGATTGGATATACCATGGAACACAGTGAAGAAAGTCATCAAAAAGTGGAGAAAATATGGGACAACAGTGACGTTGCAAAGAACTGGACGTCCCTCCAAAATGGATGAAAAACAAGACTAAAACTGGTCAGGGAGGCTGCCAAAAAACCTACAGCAACAATGAAGGAGCTGTAGGAATTTCTGGCAAGTACTGGTTGTGTACTACATGTAACAACAATCTCCCATATTCTCCATATGTCTGGCCTGTGGGGTACGGTTGCAAGAAGGAAGCCTTTTCTTACACAGAAAAACAGCCAGGCCCGGCTAAAATTTGCAAAACAATAGATCAAGTCTCCCAAAAGCATATGGGAAAACATATTATGGTCTGATGAGATCAAGACTGAACTTTTTGGCCACAATTCCAAAAGGTACATTTGGCGCAAAAGCAACACTTTACATCACCAAAAGAGCACCACCCCCACAGTGAAGCATGGTGGTGGCAGTATCATGCTTTGGGATTGCTTTTCTTCAGCTGGAACTGGGACTTTAGTCAAGGTGGAAAAAATTATGAACAGTTCCAAATACCAGTCACTTTTGGTCCAAAACCTTAAGGCGTCTGCTAGAAAGCTGAAGATGAAAAAGAATTTCACCTTTCAACACAATAAAGACCCCAAGCAGACATCAAAATCAACAAAAGAATGGCTTCACCAGAAGAAAATTAAAGTTTTGGAATGGCCTAGACAGAGCCCAGACATAAATACAACAGAAAATCTGTGGGGTGACCTGAAGAGGGCTGTGCACAAGAGATGCCCTCGCAATCTGACAAATTTGGAGCACTTTTCCAAGAAAGAGTGGGCAAATATTGCCAAGTGAAGATGCATCATGCTGATAGACTCCTACCCAAAAAGACTGACTGTTGTAATTAAAAAAAAAGCTGCTTCAAAAAAGTATTAGTTTAAGGGTAAACACACTTAGGCAACCAGCTTATTTTACATTTGTTTTTTTTATATTTTTCCCCTAACCGATTTTTTTTTTTTTTTTTTTCAATTTAATTGTACATGTTCTAGGTCACATTAAAGCTGGGAAAAGTTTTGAAATGATTTATTGTGGTCTCATTTTTTATATCACAAAAATCTGGCATTTTAACAGGGGTGTGTAAACTTTATATCCACTGTATGTATGTATACATATATTTATATTATTACACACACAGATACATATATATATATATATATATATATATATATATATATACACACACACACACACACACACACATATATATATGCATGTGTGTGTGTGTGTAAGGTGGTCTCCAATGGAGTACTTATTTGCCTAGCCTTGAAGGAGCACTAGCCAACATTCAGTCTCACAAAATCTGTAGAGGATAGTGCTCTTCAGTGTAAGGTTGGTTCTGACATTTTGGCACCATAACCTCTGATTTCCTCCAGCTTTCTTTGTGCGAGGAAAAGGCTAGGGCATATGACACAGGTGCCCTAAAGCTTTAGAAGCTGTCCTTGTTGCCTGACACTTGTCAGGATACCATATAGCTTAGGCTACTGCAGCAGTGATTTAACAGTCAACATGGGTTTTCAAATAACTGATTAGTAATGTTGCAGTTTAATTTACAAAAGCTATTCAGACCTGCATTTCACCCAATGTCAAAAGGAAATACCTTTCTGCTGCTTCAAAATAACTTTAAGAAAATTTTCAAGGTAAGACCCCTAAATAGTCCACCTTTGTGTTGTGCCCAACCTTATAATTTTTATGGAGAACATACAACAGAATGTTAAATATGTGCATGTCTCTCAGAACAATCAAATGTGCACTCTGCCAAAACATATAGAATGACAGAACACACACACACACATATACATACATACATATATATATATATATATATATATATATATATATATATATATATATATATATATATATATATATATATATATATATATATATATACACACACACACACACACACACACACACACACACACACACACACACACACACACACACACAAGTTTTCTGATTCTTACTTTTGGTTCGCATTTCATTACAATGCAGTAATGAAGACTTGGATATTTTTTTCTTTTTGTCTGCTTGAAAAAATGCACAATGGGTACATGTTTACTGAAAATTGACGAGCAAACAGGGCATCCAAATGGTAATGCAAAACCACTGGTGGTACTACACCATAAAGCACTATGGTTATTTTAAGTGAAAATGCACATGTACAACTTTATCTTCATCCGATGTACATTTACTAGATATGACTCTAAACTGGGGGTAGAGGGTGTTGCACAACCAGTGACAAAAAAAAAGTTTCTGTATATATAACAAATAAATATATATAGTTCTATATATTCTGCATACAGGACAAATAAATATAACCTTTTTTTAACATATGATGCAATAACACAGTAAACAAGTATTCTAGGCCACTACTTAACTACACATGTTGGCCAAACTTTCAGAACAATGCCCATAAAGGAAATAGTTTAATGCAAAAGGAAACAGTTTAATGCAAAATATCAAACGGTGGTACCTAGTGCATCTAAATGATCTACATGAAAATATAAAAGGCCATATCTCAGTCTCCCCTTTCAGATTTCATTATGAAACTTTTCTGCAGTAACCACAGTAAAAGTCCCCAAAGACTGCTATTTTACCCTTAAGGGTTTTTGATGCAGCATAAACCTTAATCTGACCACCTTACATTAACTTCTACAATATCTGACCTGCTATCTACAGTATACAGTAAATGAAAATCATTTCTTATTCTGATAAAATACACTTGATTTTACTTCTAATGCAATATCAACTCTAGGCCATTACTGCATCTGCTGTACTAAGCATATGTTCAGCACCACATCCCAAGGGGAATTAAATATAATGTAAAATACAAAACAATGGCACTGAACACTTTTGCTGCCCACACAATAAAAGGCCATTCCAATGTCTCCATTTGAGTCTTTATTACCAGGAAATGGTCACTGTACGCTCAGCTATACAAAAATCACCTACTGCTATTCTTCCCTTAGGGGTTTTACTGTGCAGCAGTAAAATTAATTTGGTCACAGCTGTACCAATCTTCTGCTTGCTATTTTGTCATTTAGCATATACAACAAATATTTCTGCCAAAATATACAGGGATTTTTTTTTTTTTTTTTACTATTACTTCTGAGGTAGTAACAACTTAGTAAAGACATATTCTAGTCACCACTTTATAACTGGCTTACTGTTCAGAAATTCAAACCACCATCAAAATGAAAAAGTATAATGCAAAATATCACACTATGGCAATGAACATTTCTGAACCACTGGATCAATTTATAAGGCCATATCATAACCCCTTTTGAAGTTTTTTCACACACTCTTCAGGCTGTAACCACTGAGAAATCTTCTGTAAAAACCATGCAAGACTGTTGCTTTGACTTTATGGGTATTGCTGCCGTACTATGTAGAATTTGGTAAAACTATTTTAGTTGCTCCAATATGCGGCATCTTGGCTAAGAAATGTGACAAATAGAAAAAAATAACATATATAACTTTTTTCTGGTAATATTCAGTATTTTTTACTTTTGTATTATAGGCCAATACTGCACGCAGTATACTGAAAAGTTCAACAAAGCACTTGTGTACACTTACCATAAATGTAGATGTTCGAGTGTATTCACTGTTGCAGTCATCACATTTGGTTATCTGCCTGCAGGCAGCCCTCAGCCGGCCTGAATACCAGAGTTTTGGGATTTCTGCATCAGATGCCGCCACTTCTTCCATGACGTCAGGTCGCCAGGGGTATAAAATATGCAGCCGATGGCATTACATCACTTTTTCTTGCCCCAGATGTCAGGTGCCCCCAAACAGGAAGAAATAATATGGTGTGGAAAGTACAGTTGTGTACACTTACCATAAATGTAGATGTTCGAGTGTATTCATTGTTGCAGTCATTACATTTGGGTAATCTGCTGGCAGGTTGCCCTCAGTCGGCCTGAATTCCAAAGTCTTGCGTCCTGCGTCGGTTGCTGTCTCCTCTTCCATGACGTCAGGGGTATATAAAACATGCCAACGCCATTTTCTTTATTTTTTCTTGCCCCCAATGTCAGGTGCCCCCAAAAAGGTAGCAATATTATATATATATATATATATATATATATATATATATATATATATATATATATATATATACACATCTATATACATGCATCAATATAAACTTTACCTTCATCTACAAGCAAATACACTGCACAGGTTGTAGAAGACAGAGAAGGAAAGATAAACTGTAGAATGAAAGGGGAATGGCGGGAGGGTAACCTGGACTGCAACAGTGAATGCACTCGAACATCTACATTTATTATAAGTGTACACTACTGTACTATGTTCTTCGTGTTTCACTGTTGCAGTCATTACATTTGGGTAGAATCCCAAAGCTATGGTTGGGAGGCTGGAGCTAAACAGCATTAGGTGCGGCTATAAGGCCCTGCAGCACTGCAGTTGCAAAGCCTGCCCTGGAGTAGAGAGGCAAATGGTAATGCTTTGTAAAGTTGTGAACAGAACTCCAAGTAGCAGCCTCTAGAATGTCTTTGGTTGGTACTCCTCTGAGAAAGGCTGCCGAAGTAGGTAAAGCTCTGGTGAAATGAGACCTAATGCCCTTGGGCACAGGTTTACCATGGTGTAAGTAGCACAAACGGATGCAGTGGCTTATCCACTTTGAAATTGTCTGCTTTGAGATAGGCTTTCCTTATGACCCTGCAGCATATGACACTAGTAGTTGCTCAGTTTTTCTTAGAGCTTTTGTCCTGCTCAAGTAGAGTCTTAGCCGTCTGTGTACTTCCAAGGAATGTAGAATTCTCTTCCCTTTGTTCTGCGGATTTGGATAAAAAGTTGGCAGATGAATTGTTTGGTTAAAAGCCACACTGGAAACCACCTTAGGCATAAAAGTACGATTTGTCCTCAGAGACACCCTGTCTGGGTAAAAATATGATAAAAGGCTCTACAGCCATGAGGGCCTGTAGCTCTGAAACTCTTCTTGCTGAAGTAATTGCTAGTAGCAGAGCTGTCTTCCATGATGAGAACTTTATATCAGCAGTAGTGGCTGGTTCAAATGGGGGCAGGGTGAGCTTTTCCAACACATAATTGTGGTCCCATGCAGGTAATGGTGATCGGCTAGGAGGCCTTTGGTTTTTGGCTTCTCTAAGATACTGCTTTAGTAAAGGATGAGAAAAGACTGGTGGCTCTCTATTGTAATGAGCCAAAATGGCAGAGGCGTGGATTTTGATTGATGAGAAAGATAGACCTTTGTAAAAAATCTCAGTTAAGTATTGTAAAATCTGAGGAATATGTAGTTCTGCTTTATCAGTTCCTTGTGCTTGATTCCAAGCACAGAATCTCTTCCATTTGTCAGCATAAGATTTTCTAGTACTAGGCCTTCTGGCTTCCAAAATGACATCCATCACAGCTTTGTTGAGAGGTGTCGTATGATTACATGATTAGCCATGCTACCAGGTTCAGAGTCTGTAGTTGATTGTGCAGGATCTGACTGTTTTGCTGGGACAGTAGCTGTGGCCTTTGAGGCAAGGTCCACGCTGGGTATTGAGACAAGTTCCTTAGGATTGGGTACCAGTATTGGCGGTGCCAGCCCAGGGCAATTAATATCATCTTTGGCTTCTCTTGTCTGACTTTTAGAAGGACCTTGGGTAGAAGAGGGAGAGGAGGAAAGGCGTAAACTGACAGGTTTTTCCAACTGAAGGATAGGGCGTCCACTTTCCATGCTTGTCTGTGATAAGTCCTTGTGCAGAATCTTTTCAATTGAAAATTTTGAGGAGAGGCAAATAGATCCATGTCTGGGCTCCCCATTTCTCTGTTATCATGCTGAAAACTTGTGGATTTAGTTTCCACTCGTGAGGATCCATAAGGTTTCTGCTTAAGTCGTCTGCCAGAGTGTTCTGTTTTCCTGGCAGGAATTGAGCTTGAAGATTTATTTGGTAGGTCAAAGCTGTGTCCCACAGTGCCATGGCTAATCTAAGGGGGTAGGAGTGTGTGCCCCCTTGCTTGTTTATATACCACATGACTGTGGTGTTGTCCATCTTTATCAGTAGTTGTCCTGGATGAAGTAAGTCCTTGAAGGCTGTTAGGGCATTTTGAACAGCTAGCATCTCTTTCTGGTTGATATGTAGATGCATTTGATTTGGTGCCCATATGCCCTGAATGCATCTTCCTGCCATGTGGGCCCCCCAGGCATAATCTGATGAGTCTGTTGTTAAGGTTTGGCTGGTAGGGGGTAGAATGAAGGGCCGTCCCATGTTTTGGTGACAGGCCTTTGCCCACCACAGAAACTCCAGTTACAGGCAGGGGATGAGAGGAATCCCTGCTTCCAGACTGTGAATGTTGACTCCATAAACTTTTAAGGTACCATTGAAGTTTCCTCATATGCAGTCTTGCATATGGAATTATTAAGATGCAGGATGCCATGAAGCCCAGAGCCTGCAGAATTTGTCTTGCAGAAGGCTGGGTTTTTGTTGCCATCAGTTTAAAGTAAGTAGTCAGTTGCCTTTGTTTGTCTGGCGTGAGGTAATCCATCTGGGCAGTTGTATGCAAGCTTGCACCCAGGAATGTTACCTTTTGAGAGGGTACCAGTTGTGATTTCTTTTCGTTTATTATGTACCCTAGGCATGCTAGAAGCCTTTTCACAAATGACAGGTGTCGTAGAAGAGTGTCCTTGTTCTCTGCTTGAATGAGACAGTCATCCAAGTAAGGATATATTTGAATACTTCTTTGTCTGCAAAATGCAATTACTGGTGCCAGGCACTTTGTAAAGATCCTGGGCACAGTAGATAAGCCAAAGGGCAGTGCAGAGAATTGGTAATGCATTAAGCCAGCCTTGAATCTGAGGTATCTTCTGCTAGACTGTCTTATTGGGACATGCAGGTATGCCTCTTTTAAGTCTAAAGTCACCAGCCAAGCATTCTTGCCCAGCATGGGCAGAAGCTGTTGCAAAGTGCGCATTTTGAATTTTGGAATGTCCAGGTATGTGTTCAAAATCGATAAATCCAGTATTGGCCACCAGGCCTTGTCCTTTCTGGGTACCAAGAACAGTCTTGAGTAAAAACCTTGTCCTTTTTCCTGTTCTGGTACTGTCTGAATGGCCCCCGTATCCATGAGGGACGTAACCTGTTTCTGAGCCTCTGCCCTTTGTTTTTTTGGCAGATCTGGCCAACCATTTGTCATTGGCAGTGTGTGGAAATGGAATCTGTATCCCTGTGATACAATGTTCAGTACCCACTTGTCCTGGGTTATTAACTGCCAATTCTGAGCAAAAAGTGCTAATTTTCCCCCTATGGGTGCTGCCAAAAGATAAGTGCTTGGTGTAGGCAGAGGGAAGTCATTGGGATTGCTTTCTGTAGGTTTGCGCTTTATCTCTTCCAGATTTGGAGGTGGATGCGCACCATTGCTCTAACCTGTATGAGTCTTGAGCCTGGTACCTGGAACCCTTTGGGCGTTTGAATTTGCCCCTTTGAGCTCTGTCTGACACAGGAAAGGACCAATTTTTTGTAGGCCAGTGTCTACTGAATCTAGGTGGCTGCACTTGTAAGAAATCCTTAACAGTTTGCATAGACTTAGCTTTGTCTTCCATTTTCTTTAAAACCTCTTCTGCCTTAATACCAAACACAGAATCATGCTGTAAAGGTGCATCTAGCAATTTAGCTTTAACATGATCAGGTAAATTTTGCTCCTTTAACCAGACATGCCTCCTAATCACAGATCCAGTAACTGCGGCCCTGCAGGAGGCCTCTAAAGAATCAAAACCACATTGCAAAGTATGCTTCCCAACTTGTTCAGCTGCATGCAATAATTTCTGCAATTCCTTATTTTCTGCACATTCTGAAATCAACATAATTTTCTGTTTCAGCAATCCCATAACATGTTGTTGGTACTTAAGCATATGAAACTGACAGTTTAAGGCCCTGATTGCCATGGTTGCAGATGTATAAACCTTTTTTCCCCATTTGTCCAGCGCCCTTGAATCTCTGTCGGAGGGGGTAAGGTTTTTTGCTGTTGAGGCCTTAACTTCCTTTGGACCCTGTGAAATAATTTCAGGATCAGCAGCAGAGTTTCTAAATAAAAATTTATGAGAGTCAGGGGCCCTGTAATACCAGTCAGGCTTACTGGGAGCCAGAGGTAAAGAGTCAGGGGTCAGGCTTGACTCTGAAAAAACATCATCCACAATGTCTAACACAGGGGGAATGGCTAAAGGCTTGTGCTGAGGGAGAAGGAAATCCCTGAGCCTCTTTTTTGATTCTGAGAAGTCTCGACTCTCCCAGTGAAAATGTTCCCTCAAAGTATGCAAGGTTTCTCCAAATGAATAATCCTCAGGTGGAGATGCAGATGAAATAGACTCCTCAGCATCAGAATCCCCATAGGGAGGTAAAAATAATTCCTGATCAGAAGAGGAATCAGAAGAAATAGAAACCTGATCTGAAGATTCATAGTGTCTTGCCTAGGCCTCTTATCTGGAGGGGAATGGGTACACCCCTGATCAAGGTAATAAGGTCTTCAGCCATTTTGATCATCTGTTTTTTAGGCATAGAGGCCTGTGCACGTGGCTCAGGTGTCATTTTTTTAGTTTTAGAAGGTGTCTTTGCCTTTGGTTTTGCAGCTTTCGTCAGTTTGATATAACAATGTTGAGGTCTGAATACACCCTCAGAAGCCGGTGCCTGCTTAGCGGCTCCGGACCCATCCGAGGGAGATACATCCGTCGGTCCAATATCTTGAGTATCTTGTGGCATGCTGGACTCCACATGGGTGTTGGTAGAGGCCTAAGACTCGAAGGTAGCAGGTATCAGTGGCTGAGAAGCACCTCACTGAGTACCGGTGACTGGCTTAGGAGAAGCTTCGTCGTCGGTTTTGGACATCGACTGCCTTTCTCTGTCCTTTTCTTTGTTTTTTTTTTATGTAATCCGGTAGTCGGATTGCTATCCGACAACATCTCTGGGTAGTTAAATCTGTTTCCAAAATACTTAGATGCAAAAATATACCGACGCTTAATAGTGCGTTGGTTAAATCTAGCACAAAACTGACAGCCAGGCACATTGTGATCAAGGCCTAGGCAAGGAATACATTATAAATGGAAATCCTTATGAGGTATTTGCTTCCCACAAGTAATACAATTATTAACTTTTTCTGACATCGGTAAAAAGCAAGAAAAAAGTTTCTCCAACGGGATACTTAGCTTTATTGAAGACTTCGGTTCTGAAACTCAAACGCGAATATTTCAGTAGTCGGCCAACCAGCACTTGCTTTGGGCACTGCGCCGCAAGAAAGACTAAAGAAAATAATGTCGGCTGCATGTTTTATACCCCTGACGCCATGGAAGAGGAGACAGCAACCGACGCAGGACCCAAGACTTTGGAATTCAGGCCGACTGAGGGCAACTTGCCAGCAGATTACCCAAATGTAATGACTGCAACAGTGAAACACGAAGAACATCACCCCCAGCAAAAAGCAAATACACATATAGTATAAGCTATGCCAAACCAAAAAGGACATGTGAAAGCAAAAACAATCAGGCGGCAGGAGGGAGGGTAACCAGGACTGCAACAGGGAATACACTCGAACATCTACATTTATGGTAAGTATACACAACTGCACTATGTTCTTCATGTTTCACTGTTGCAATCATCACATTTGGGTTGATTCCCAAAGCTAAGGGAGGATGGAGGTAGATTAAGAAACATTAGGACTGGCAATCAGGCCCTGTAAGACTGCTGTGACAAATCCAGCTCTGGATTTAGAAAAGATAGGCAAGTGGTAATGCTTGGTGAAAGTGTGTACAGAGCTCCAGGTTGCAGCTTCCAGGATGTCCCTGGTAGGGACTCCTCTGAGAAATGCAGTAGAGGTAGATATAGCCCTAGTGGAATGTGTTCTTATCCCCTGTGGGGTAGATTTTTCCATGGTGCTTATAGCAAAATTGGATGCAGTGTGCTATCCATTTAGATATGATGTGCTTTGAAATGGTCTTCCCCTCTGCTCCTGCAGCAAAGCTGACTAGCAGCTGGTCAGATTTTCTGAGAGGCTTAGTCCTGTCCAAATGGAATCTAAGCTGTCTATGCACGTCTAGAGAATGCAGTATCCTTTCCCCTTTATTTTGAGGATTAGGGAAAAAGGTAGGCAAAAGAATGGACTGGTTTAAAGCCACACTGGACACCGCCTTGGGCAAAAAAGATGGGTTAGTCCTGAGGGGAAACCCTGTCCGCATGGAAGGCAATGAAGGGTTCCACTGCTATAAGGGCCTGCAGTTCAGACACTATTCTTACTGAAGTGATGGCTAGAAGTAAAGCTGTTTTCCATGAGAGGAATTTCAACTCTGCAGTAGCAGCCGGTTTGGGGGGGGGGGGTGAGTTTTTCCAATACAAAAGTTAAGGTCCCAGGCTTGAGTGGAAGCTCTCCTGGGGGAGGGGGGGTCTTAAATATTTGGCCCCCTCTAAGGAACTGTTTTATCAGAGGATGAGAGAAAAGGGGTGGATAAGTATTAAAATGATCTGAGACGGCAAAGGCATGAATCTTAATTGAAGAGAGGGATATAGGCCCTTGCGGAGCATTTCTGTTAAGTAAGCTAGTATATGAGATAAGCTGGGCACAGTTGTGCCCATCCCTTGGGACTGACTCCAAGAACAGTATATTTTCCACTTTTCTGAATAGGATTTTCTAGTACTAGGCCTGCTTGCCTCAAGAATGACATCCAGCACCTGCTTACTGAGGGTTGCTAAAGGTGAGTTCCGGGTCTGAAGCTGAGGGTGCAGAATTTGGCCCCCTTGTTGGGACAGCAGGGAAGGGGTCTGAGGCAGGTGCCATGGTTGTAGCATTGTCAGACTGCACAAAAGAGGATACCAGTGCTGGCGTGGCCAGTCTGGTGCAATCAGGACTGTCCTTGGCTTGTAATGTTTGATCTTTAGTAGAACCTTCGAGAGGAGAGGCAGAGGCATAGACTGAGAGGCTTTCCCAAGAAAAGGACAGGGCATCCACCTTCCAAGCTTAGCTGTGGGGAGTTCTGGTGCAGTATTTGTTCAATTGATAGTTCTGAGGGGAAGCAAACAGGTCCACCTCTGATGTCCCCCCCCCATCTGTTCCCCAAATGCTTGAATATTTTGGGTTTCAGTTTCCATTCGTGTGGGTCCATGAGATTTCTGCTTAAGTCGTCTGCCACTGAATTTAGTTTGCCTGGCAGGAATTGAGCTTGTAGGTGCACTTGGTTGCTCAAGGCTGTGTTCCACAGAGCCATGGCTAGTCTGCAGAGTGGGTAGGAATGTGTTCGCCCCTGCTTGTTTATGTACCACATAACTGTGGTTTTGTCTGTCTTTACCAATAGTTGTCCTAGAAGAATAAGGCCTTTGAAGGCTGTCACAGCATTCTGTACAGCTAACATTTCTTTTTGACGGAGATGCAGGTGCATCTGCTTTGGGTTCCATTTGCCCTGAATGCACTGCCCTGCCATGTGAGCCCCCCAAGCATAGTCTGATGCATCTGTTGTTCGGGTTTGGGGGTCAGGGGGTAAAGTGAAAGAGAGTCCTTTGTTGTAGTTGCAGGCCTCTGCCCACCAAAGGAACTTTGCCCTTAGACAAGGAATGATAGGAATTATTGTTTCCAGGTCCGGAGAATGTTGGCACCATAGACTTTTTAGATACCATTAAAGTTTCCTTGTATGCAGTCTTGCATATGGAATTAATAGAATGCAAGGGGTCATGAACCCCAGAGCTTGCAGTATTTTCCTTGCAGACAGCTGGATTTTTGTGGCCAGTAGGTTGAAGTAAATTGTCAAATAAATTTGTTTCTCTGGAGTGAGGAATGCCATCTGGGAAGTTGTGTTCAAGCTCCCAGGAATACAATCTATTGGTAGGGTACTAGGTGTGATTCTTTTCGTTGATGGTGTACCCCAGTAAATTTAGAAGTCTCTTTACAAATGCCAGGTGCTGTAGTAGCAAGTCCTGACTTTCCACTTGAATCAGGCAATCGTCCAAGTAAGGGTAAATCTGAATACTTCTCTGCCTGCAAAAAGCAATGGCTGGAGGTAGGCACTTTGTGAACACCCTGGGCGCAGTAGGTAAGCCAAAGGGAAGTGCAGAGACCTGATAATACATAGAGCCTGCTCTGATGCGTAGGTATTTCCTACAAGATTCCCTTATGGGGATGTGCAGGTAAGCTTCTTTTAAGTCTAGGGTTGCCAGCCAGGCATCCTTGGCAAGCATAGGAAGCAGCTGTTGGGAGAGTTAGCATTTTGAATTTTGGAACCGCCAAAAAGATGTTGAGAATAGATAAATCCAGGATAGGACGCCAGGAGTTTTCTTTTCTGGGAACCAGGAACAGTCTTGAATAAAAGCCTTGTCCCCTTTGTTCTGCTGGGACAGGTTGAATATTCTTGATGCTGAGGAAAGTACTTGCTTTTGGGCTTCCACCCACTGGTTTGGGAGAGGTCTGGCCATCCACTTAGGGTTGGGAGTGAGTGGAAGTGGAATCTGTATCGTAGGAAAACAATGTTTAAAACCCATTTGTCTTGGGTAATGCATTCCCAGTTTTTTGCATGCAGGGAGTTTTCCTCCTAAATGTGCAAGTACTTGAGCAAGACTTGTGGGAGTTAAGGATACGTCATTGTGCAAGTTTACAATAGGAGATTGGCTTACTAATCCCCGTTTTGGATGTGGGAGCACCCCACTGCTTAGATTTGTACATAACCTGAGATTGAGGTCTTGGGGGTCTGCTGCCCCTGGATTTGGACTGAGAAGGCCCGGAAGGGACTGGAAAGGACCAGTTCTTTGAAGGCCAATACCTACTGAAGCTAGGTGGCTGTATTTGTAAGAAATCCTTAACAGTTTGCATAGATTTAGCTTTCTCCTCCATCCTTTTGAGAACTACTTCTGCTTTATTGCCAAATAGGCACTCTTGGCTAAATGGTGCATCCAGTAATTTTGCTTTGACATGATCTGGCCAAGTTTTGTACCTTAAGCCAAGCATGCCTTCTAAGAACAGACCCAGTGACAGCAGCCCTACAAGATGCTTCTAAAGCATGAAAACCACACTGCAAAGTATGTTTACCAACTTGGTCAGCAGAATGCATTAACTCTTGTAAATCTTTGTGTTCTGCACAGTCAGAAATAAACATCATTTTCTGTTTAATTAACCCCATAACATGCTGCTGATACTTTAACATATGAAACTGGCAATTTAAAGCCCTAACGGCCAGAGTAGCAGAGGTGTATACCTTCTTACCCCCATCTGTCTAAAGCCCTAGAATTCCCATCAGAAGGGATAGGATTCTTGGCAGTAGTAGCCTTAATGCCTTTTGGTCCTTGGGAAATGGTTTCTGGATCCGCAGTAGGATTCTTGAAAAAGAATTTGAGAGAGTCAGGTACTCTATACTACCTGTCAGGTTTCCTGGGTGCTGGAAGCAAAGTATCCTGGGTAAGGCTGGATTCCAAGAAAACATCACCTACAATCTCCAGAACAGGAAGGATAAAGTACAGTTTTGTACCTACCATAGATGTAGATGTCCGATAGGTATGCATCTGCAGTCCTTACATAAGGGTTGTCCTGCCTCAGGCAGCCCTTTGGTCGGCCGGATTCCAAAGTCTGGGTCCAGCGTCGGCTGATGTCGCCCCTTTCCCCGACGTCAGAGCGCCTGGGGTATAAAAGCGTCAGCCGACGCCATCTTCCTCAGTTTTTCTTGCCCAAGATGCCAGGTGCCCTCTAAGGAAGGCTAAATTTGGAGAGATGCAAAAATTCCAAACATGCACAGCAATATAAAACAAATACACCATAATAGATAACCCCAGCTAGCTAGAATGAGGGATAAGTACCCAAGGAATACCACAGAGGGGTAGGAGGGAGGGAAAACCTGACTGCAGATGCATACTTATCAGACATCTACATTTATGGTAGGTACAAAACTGTACTATGTCCTTCAAGGATGCATCTGCAGTCCTTACATATGGGTAGAATACCATAGCCAAGCTGGGGGTGGTAGGACCTAAGAAAAGGATGGTGTAGCTAAAATGTCCTGCAGGACTGCAGTAGCAAAGCCTGCTCTGGATCTGGAATATAAAGGTAAGTTGTAATGCTTGGAAAATGTATGCACGGAGCTCCATGTAGCAGCTTCTAAAATGTTCTTTGTAGCCACCCCTCTTAAGAAGGCTGTGGAGGTGGCTGTGGCTCTGGTGGAATGAGGTCTAATGTTAGCTGGCACAGTTTTGCCATGAAAAGAGTAACAGAATCGAATGCAATTCCCTATCCATTTTGAAATTGTCTGTTTGGAAATTGCTTTTCCTTGTACACCAGCAGCATATGTTACAAAGAGCTGGTCAGTTTTTCTGTAAGTCTTAGTTCTGTCCAAGTAGTAGCGCAACTGCCTGTGAATGTCCAGGGTATGCAGAAGTTTCTCTCCTTTGTTTTGTGGATTTGGAAAGAAGCTAGGCAGGTGAATAGCTTGGTTCAGTGAGACCCTGGATACCACCTTTGGCATGAATGAAGGATTGGTTCTCAATGAGACTCTGTCCTGATGAAAAGTAAAAAATGGTTGTACTGCCATGAGGGCCTGTAACTCAGATACTCTTCTTGCTGAGGTTATGGCCAGAAGGAAGGCAGTCTTCCAAGACAGGAACTGTAGTTCTGAAGATTCTGAAGAACTTTCCATGCTTGTGGATGGTATGTCCTTGTGCAGAATTTCTTCAGTTGATGGTTGTGGTGGGAGGCAAAAAGATCTATGTCCGGCCTTCCCCATGATTGTGTTATCTGAAGGAAGGTGTCTGGGTGCAGCATCCATTCGTGTGGATCCATGATATTTCTGCTTAGGCTGTCCGCCAGTACATTGTCTTTTCCTGGTACAAACTGGGATTGCAGCTCTATATTGAGTTTTTGGGAAAGTTCCCAAAGATTCATTGCCAGCCTGCAAAGAGGGTAAGAATGGGTACCTCTTTGCTTGTTTATGTACCACATAACTGTGGTATTGTCTGTCTTTATTAGCAGGTGAACTTGATGCAGGAAGTGTCTGAAGGCCTCGATTGAATGTATCACTGCCAGCATTTCCTTTGTGCAGGCGCAATTCTTTTTGTGTCCATTGTCCTTGAATGCATCTGCTCTCCATGTGCACTCCCCATCCATGGTCTGAGGCATCCGTTGTAATGGTTTGGCTGATTTTTGGTTTGCTGAAAGGCAGACCCATGTTTGACTGGCTTGCTTGAGCCCACCACAGAAATTCCTTTTGAAGGCATGGAATGAGGGGGATCAAAGCTTCTAGGCTGTGACTGTGTTGAGACCATAGACTCCATAGGTACCACTGTAGTTTCCTCATATGCAGCCTTGCTTGTGGAATCAGAAGAATGCAAGATGCCATGAAACCCGGGGCCTGCAGGATTTTCCTTGCAGTCAGCTGGGTTTGTTTTGTCAGATTTCTGAAATAATCCGGTAGTTGCTCTTGTTTTTCTTCTGTGCGAAAAGCCATTTGGGTGGTTGTATCTAGTTTTGCACCCAGAAAAATTATTCTTTGGGATGGAACAAGTCTGGACTTCTGAATGTTGACTGTGTATCCCAAGGCCTGAAGTAGGCGGATGGCATAATTCAAGTGTTTTACCAATGTTTGTTGGCTGTCCGCTTGTATAAGGCAGTCGTCCAAGTATGGGTATATTTGAATCCCCTGAAGTCTGCAGTGTGCAATTACTGATGCCAGGCATTTCATGAATACTCTGGGCGCAGTAGATAAACCAAAGGGCAATGCTGAGAATTGATAATGCTCTGAACCTGCAAGAAATCTGAGGTGTCTTATGCAATTTTGTCTGATAGGGACATGCAGGTATGCCTCCTTGAGGTCTAGAGTTACCAGCCAGGACCCCTTGCCCAGCATGGGAAGGAGTTGCTGTAGGGTCAGCATTTTGAATTTTGGCACAATGAGATAAGTATTCAGTGCGGACAAGTCCAGAATAGGCCTCCATTGCTTTTCTTTTCTTGGGACAAGGAATAGTCTGGAATAAAATCCTTGGCCTTGTTCTGTGAGAGGAACCTTTTCTATAGCTTTCATTTGCAGTAGGTTGGAAATTTGCTTGAAAGCCTCTGCCCTTTGATTCAGTGGCAGGTTTGGCATGCCTTGTCTTTTTGGTAATGTATGAAAATGGAATCTGTATCCTTTGTCTATTATTTGCAGTGTCTATTTGTCCCTTGTAATACTGTGCCAATTTTCTGAGAATAAAGATAGCTTTCCGCCCAAAGGTGCTTCCAATTGAGCCCTGGTTGGCAGGGTCAAAGTCAAGTCATTGAGTTTGTCCTTGTGCAGCAGTTGTAGGTCCTGCACTACCTCTCTGGTTAGGAGGCTGCCATTGACGTCCTCTGTAGGAGCCTCTAGTTTGCCCTCTACCTCTGGCACGCCGGTTTTTGCCTCTTTGAAATCTGTCTGTGTCTGGAAAGGACCAATTCTTAGAAGGCCAATTTCTGCTGAATCTTGGTGGTTGGACCTGGAGAAAATCTTTGACTGTCTGTACTGATTTAGCCTTTTCCTCAAATTTCTTTAAGACCTCTTGAGCCGTGGATCCAAATAACTTTTGTTTTTCCAGTGGTGCATCCAGAAGCTTTGCTTTAACATGATCTGGCAGTGTTTGTTCCTTCAGCCAAGCATGTCTACGTATGACTGCACCTGTCATTGCTGACCTACATGAAGCTTCCAATGCATCATAACCACACTGTAAGAAATGGTTGCTAACCTGCTGGGAGTTATGCACCAGATCCTGAAGCGCCTTGCGATCTAGGGGTTCAGGTGAGGTTAGTTTTTTATGCAATTCATCTAACAGATATTCTTGATGCTGTATCATATGGAATTGACAATTCAATGCTCTCATAGAAAGAGTGGAAGAAGTGTACACATTTTATCCCATCTCTCTAAAGCCCTGGATTCCCTTTCAGAAAGAAGTGGGTTCTTAGTAGTGGTGGTTGCAACCCCTTTAGGCCCCTGGGAAATAGTTTCTGGGTCAGCCGAGTGGCCCTTGTAAAGGAATAGATGTGTGTCCGGGACCCTGTAGTACCTGTCGGGTTTGACAGGAGCCGGAGGAAGGGAGTCTGGGGAAATACTAGACTCTGAGTACACATCTTCTATAACATTTAAAACAGGAGGAATAGCCAAAGGTCTATGCTGAGGTAAATGCAAAAAAGTCCTTAACCTCTTCCTGGAATCAGAGAATTCCTGGCCTTGCCATTTGAAATGCTCTCTCATGGAGTGAAGGGTCTCCCCAAAGGACAACTCTTCAGGGGGGGAGGCAGAGGTAATAGATTCCTCTGCATCAGAATCCTCATAGGCCGGAAAGGCCTCCTCCTGGTAATCTGAAAGGGCAGAGTCATCTGAGGCCTCATCAGAGGACTGGGGATCTGTCTGCTCAACCCTGGGCCTTTTGCCTGGAGGTGGTTGAGAGCCCCTGACTGGGTGTGGCTGAGCGCCCCTGATTAAGGAGATAAGGTCCTCAGCTAAGCTCAAAATTTGTGAACCTGTAGAGGATCCCTGAGGAATAGCCTTGGGAGGGAGAGATTTTGGCTGTTTTGCAGCTTTAGCACGAGTAAAAGCCTTAATGGACATGGATACAGGAGGCCTGGCTGCCCCACGTGCTGGAGTAGTTTTATCCACAGAAATGGTGTCGGATATCTCCGGAGCACTGGTTTCAGACGGTAATTCTACGACCGACCCAGTGGAGGCCTCCGGTACCGCAGGTACCGGCTGTGCGGTGTCGTCGGTCGGAACTGGTAGAGATTCAGTTTCAGCAGAGACCGAGACACTAGCGGTAGGCCTGGGTGTGGAGTCGGCCGAAACCGCGGACCGCGTGTGTCGGTCCTTCTCCTTACATTTTTTGTGTAAATGAGCTGTCGGAAGCTCCGACAGCATTTTATAACAGTAAATTTGCCCAAAATATTCCTCTGCAAACTCTGCCCGATGTCTAAGAGTGCGTTTATTGAAAGAAGCAGAGGCTGTACAGGCCGAGACGTCATGGTCTGGGCCTAGGCAAGGTAAGCAGTAAGAGTGGAAATCCTTATGAGGTATTTGTTTCCCACAATTTAAACAATTACTAACTTTAACCGTTTGATCTGACATCGGCTGAAACAAGAAAGAGTCCCCAACGGGGTACTTAGCTTTCTTGAAGACTTTGGTAGCTGAAATCACAGGAGCTGGCCGACCGGCACTTGCGAACTGCTTCTGCTTCGGGCACCGCGCGGCAAGAAAGACTGAGGAGGATGGCGTCGGCTGACACTTTTATACCCCAGGCGCTCTGACGTCGGGGAAAGGGGCGACATCAGCCGACGCCAGACCCAGACTTTGGAATCCGGCCGACTGAAGGGCTGCCTGAGGCAGGACAACCCTTATGTAAGGACTGCAGATGCATCCTTGAAGGACATCTAGAGGCCTGTGCTGAGGCAGGTTTAAAAATTCCCTGAGTCTCTTTATGGACTGAGAGTAGTCCTGGCATTCCCAGCGGAATGTTCCCTAAGGGTATGCAGGGTTTCACCAAAAGAAAAATCTTCTGGAGGGGAAGCAGAGGGAATGGAATCCTCTGCATCTGAATTTTCATAGATAAATAAGGGTATGTCCTGGTAGTCAGAAGGAACAGAGATATCAGATTCCTGATCAGAAGAATCAGAAGGAAAATCAGCTCTAGGTCTCTTTGAGGGGGAAGGCTGGCTTCCCCTAATTAAGGTAATATGGCCTTCAGCCATTCTAATAATTTGCTTTTGAGGCCTGTGGGCCTCAGAATGTGCTTTGGTCATCAGTTTCCTAGGTGTAGTGCGAACTTTAGGCCTGAGAAATTCTGTATTTTTGGCTTGAAACGAAGTTGTCGGTTTAATATGAAAATTGGTAGGCCTGAATACACCCACAGAAGCCGGTGCCTGCATAGCGGCTCCGGACCCATCCAAGGTAGAGGCATCCACAGGTTCCATAGTCGAAGAAGCATCTCGCGGCATACCGGACTCCAAATGGGTCTCAGTAGAGGCCTGCGACTCTGTAGAAGCGGGTATCAGGGGCTGTGAAAGCACCTGAGTACAGGCGGACTGGTGATTAGCTTACCGGTAGCGTCGTCGGCAGTTTTGGACTTGTGCAGTCTGTCTCTGTCTTTATCCTTACATTTTTTTGGCAGATCAGTAGTTGGGTGGCTTACCATAGCCATTTTGGAATACAGAGATTGAGAACTAAAGTATTTAGCTACAAAAATTGCCCGACGACTGATAGTTTGGGCATTGAACAAGGCACAAAACCAACAGCGAGGGACGTCGTGGTCTGGGCCTAAACAGGTGACACAGTAAGAATGAAAATTTCTGAGGTATTTGCTTTCCACAGGCAAGACAATTATTTTTTTTCTGACATCGGTTAGAGCAAGAAAAAAGGATCCCCAACGGGGTACTTATCTTTTAGAAGACTTCAGGTCTGAAACTCGAAAAATTTAAATTTCAGGAGTCAGCCGACCGGCACTTGCGAACTGCTTCTGCTTCGGGCACCGCACGGCAAGAAAGACTGATATAATGATGTCGGCTGCATATTTTATACCCCTGACGACCTTACGTCATGAAGAAGCAACAGCATCCGACGCAGAAATCCCAAGGCTCTGGTATTCAGGCCGGCTGAGGGCTACCTGCAGACAGTTGACCCAAATGTGATGACTGCAACAATGAAACACAAAGAACATCAATCCACACAATGGAAACAAGACTACAAATCATAATATTAGACTGGCAGTTAACACCTCAAACAACTGACACGCTACTTATGTAAAAAGGCCACAGAGCCATTGTACTTTCAGGTTTCAAGGGGAAAAAAAGAGTAACCTCAGCATATTCATCTATAAAAGGCACCTATGAGTGATATTCTACCCTTAGGGGTTACAGTGCAGCCGTAAGCAGAATTTAATCACACCACTACCCATTGTCTATGGCTTATCTATTGCATGTGGAAAATGAAACATAAAATACACACGATTTTTTTTTCTTTACTTATGATGTATTGACAATTCAATAACGAAATATACTGCACCACTATTGTGCTTCCCATACTGAACCAAAGTTCAACAGAACATCCATAAGAGAAATGGGGAAAAAATTAAAATAGCAGCAAGTGGCAGTAACAGCTAAAAGAATGGATATGGTGTCTAACCACATCTCACTCTCCCCAAGAGATTTCATTACAAAGCCTTCAAGTAGTAGCGACTGTAAGCTTGGCTATAAAAATCATATAAGTCTGCCATTCTACCCTTAGGGGTTTCAATGCAGCGGTATGTTAAATTTGACTAGACCGCTTAAGCTGTTCCAGTCTACAGTCTTACTTACTGGAAGAGGCAAATGAAACAAAATACAGAATTTTTACTTCTGATGTAATAACTTGATAAAGATGCATTTCTTGGCCATTATTAGACTCAACAAACTGAACAGACATTCAACATGGTACCTCAGTGGAAATGGAGTACAGCACAAAATGTCAAATTGATGCATTACAATCATATGAACTACAGCATCTGGCACCTATACATTCCCCTTTTAGATTCCACAGTATAACTATTTATGCAACAGCATGGTGGTCAGCTACAAAATTCAGTTAAAACTCTCATTCCATCCTCAGGAATGTTGTGTAGTACAACACAGAATTTGAGCTCACCACTTTAGCTGTGCAAAAGCACTGTACTGCAACCACATTATAACTGAAGAAATATGAGGTAAAACACACACAAGTTTTACTTCTGACATCAAGAAAAAGTAACACCAAGAATGTGTGAGTATTAAAATTATTTCACTGTCAGCAGAGGTTAACAAATGGTTAGGTGGAAACACTGCAGAGAACTAGACTGTGACAAAAGACCACTGAAACAATGGACTTCCAAGCTTCCTAGCATTCTAGCTCTCTTACAGCAGTTCACAAAAAAAAAGGGGGGGGGGGGATTTTAACAAGACATGTCAAAAAAACACATTCAAGAATGCCACTCTGCCAACAGCTGGCATCATCATTAAGATCTTTGGTTTCCAGGCACAAGGTACAAGATTTGATCCTGACCTCAGGCCAATGCCTGTATGGAGTTTGCATTTTCTCACTGGGTCTCTATGGGGTTCCTCCCACCTCCACAAAACAACAGTAGTATTTCCACCTCAAACACACCAAGAATGGAGCTGTGGGCAGCAGCAGAATCTACATGATTCCCTATATGGGGAAGAGTTGCATAGAAAAATTGCTTTGGGCATCAACAGCATCAAGATGGAACACAGATCACATACTGAGTGCTGTGTCAGGGCTAGCAATAGATGGTTAAAAAAGTACAGTTTTGTACCTACCATAAATGTAGATGTTCGAGGATCCACATTGCTGCAGTCCTTACTATTGGGTAGTCCCAGTGTCAGTCGAATACTAAGATATGGCTGGCGTCGGTCGCGGGCGCAGCGGAGAGACTGATCGCCGCCGTCAGTGTCGCTGTCAGCTACATGATGACCGCTCAGTCTTCTCTCTTTTGCCCCAGATGTCAGAAGACCCTAAAAAAGACAAGGCCCAAAACCAAAAAACCAAACAATATATACAAAAAACAATATATAATAATAGCATATAACCTCACCACCTACACCACCCCTAAACACCCTAAAACACAGAGGGGTAAAGGAGGGAGTATTGATTGCAGGATGTGGATCCTCAACATCTCCATTTACATCTAATACAAAGGTAGTCCACAGTTCCCATTGTTGCTTAGTTTAGTTAGATTGGGTAAGCAGAGTAAGCAGGCTGGCAAATCATAAAGAAGTAGGGCAAGTAGGATGACAACTTAAACTGCAGTGGCAAGAAAACACCCCTTAGAAAAACCAGCCCCTAGACTTAGGAATGAATAGGAAAGTATGCACTGAACTCCAAGTAGCTGCCTCATGCCTCCAAATATCCCTCAAAAATATCCCCTAGAAATGCCCCTGAAGTAATGAGCTTCTAAGTGGCAGTAAGGCCTAATGGAATGAGGAATCTCCTCTTTGGATAACAACCCATGACAAAATGCAATAATACCAATGCAAAACCCAATGCCAATAGAACTAGAAATCACAGCTGGCGCTCCTAGGAAACAAGCAAAAGAAACAAACAACTACTGAAACTACCTAAAATCTGCTGAGTACAGCTTAAATTGCCTGTGTACATCTAAAATTGCCTGTGTACATTCCCCTTTATTTTGGGGTCTGCGCAAAAGTAGGCGAATGAATATGACAAGTTTTGGCATTAAAATGACACTAGACTAGTAATTAAAGGAAGGGGAATGATAGGTATAAAGGAAGGACCTATGGAAAATCAAAAAGGGCCTATCTCTACTGCCAAAGCTGCTCAGACACCACAAGACACCTTCCAGAAAGAAGTAATCAAAAAAGAGAAGTCCATGACAACAACAAGTAGCCAAGTCAGCAGCCTATGCAAAAAAGGTTGTAGAAGTTTTAGTTACAAGAATAAAAGTAGATCCCCGGCAGGGAGTAGAGACGGGGAGGGGGGTTCTTTGCCTCTGCGGCTCCTAAGAGAAACAAAGGAACTGAAAGATGAAATTGGTGGAAATCATATCATCATGGAAGAGAGAAATTGCTGCGAGCTGAAATCAGAATGGAAGAAGGACAAACCTTTGTCCAACCAACATATTGAAGATAAATTGGCCACACTCACTCAAAATATCTCAAAAATCTCTCTGTCTTCCTGCAATAAAAAAAATAAAAATCCTTTCATTTTTTCTCGTTTTGTTTTCCTTGTACTTTCTTTTTTAGCTTCCATAATCACTTTTAAAACTTGTTGAGAGTTTGCTGTGTTTGGTGTTGTTTCATGCCAGAAGATTAGATGATTAGATGAAGTGCTGAAATGAGGCAGATGACCGGCCCTTCGACCGGAGCAGATGACAGATCACTTAAGGCTCACCAAAAGAGGCTTACCAGACTTTAGTAGTGGGTACCAGTAGTGCCGACCAGAGGCCAATCTGGAGCTATCAACCTCAAAATGAGCTTGTCTTGTCTCATGTTTAATTTTTAATAGCACCTTTGGAAGAAGAGGATAAGGACTTTAAGGCACATAACTGAAAGACAGAGCATCCAGAAAGACCACTTTCCAATGAAACCCCTTAGTGCAAAAACCCGCAGCTAAGGGGTTTAGCAGCTGGCTTAACAGATCTAGAAAGCGTACAGATCTATGTCTTCCCATTCACAAACCTGATTTCTGGGAGTTTCATGAAGATCAGTTTCCACTCGTGGGGATCCATGATTTGTCTGCTTAACACATCTGCTAAGGAGTTCTGTGCTCCGGTCGAAGAGTTGCCCTTGCCTAGTTAGTTAGCTGCAAGCTTACATTGCTTCCCCCATAAAATCGTGCTTGCTTGCTAGTTGTTGCTTGATGTGTTCCCCCTTGCTTGTTGATGTAGTTGTTGATGGTGTTGTTGTCTGTTAGAATCAACACCTGCCCTGGAAAAATGCAATGTGAAATGCAAATGTCTGGCAGACTGGATGCATCATCCACATTCCATTCTGTCTTGTATCCACTTTGTAGTCCGACTTGTCTGGTATCCACTTTCCACTTTCCATTTAGATGAGCTCCCCAAGCAATGTCCTCGGGTCACAGAAATTCCCTTGTTTGGGTGACATTCCTGAGGTCCACCACAGGTCCCTTTTTGAAGGCAACCACCTAATTCTTGACAGTTTTGAAATTTTGGTAGTGCTGAATTATTTACATTTTGCTGTATCCAGTTTGGCATTCCTCATATGCAGTTTCCTCATATGCAGCACTGTATCACAAGATGCCAGAAACCCTTTGCACCATGCGAGAATCCTTGAAGGACTGCTTGAAGATGAGAGTTGATGGGTCCCAGCGCAGGACCTGATGAGATAGTTGATGGTTAAGTGTGATAGACTCTTTTGTTTGTCAGGGGTTAAAAAGGCCATCTGGGCTGCTGTATTCAGTCTCACACCCAGAAAGCACATGTCTTGAGAGGGTACTAGACTGGACTTTATTTAGCTATAAGAATCTCTAGATGCTGTAGAAGGCACTGCTATAACATATTCCAGATGCTGTAGAAGGTCTTCCTTTCCCAGCTTTGAATTTTTAGCCTGGAAGTAAGCCTGATAGATTTGAGAACCTTTTGAATAAGAATGCGAGTAGGATAAGCCAAAGGGAACCTTTGAGAACTGATAATGAGAATTTAACCAATAAGGAGAAATAGGCACTGCAACTAGATAATGAGAATTTCCAGCTTACCAAGCATGAATGTTTTAGCTTACCATCCAGTATATTTGCCCAAAGCAGAGGTAAAGCTGCTGTAAATCTAAAGTTACCATCCAGTGATCTTTGCAGGGCAGAGGTAAAAGTAGTTGACTGGGGTAAATTGGTCTCCACTGTTAAGTGTTTTGGATAATTGGTGATAAAGAATAAGGCCCTAGGCCCCTTCTTTGGTAGGGACTGGCTGGATGGCGAGAAATGGCCCTATAACAGAGAAAGAGAACATCTAGCATAGGCCTTGTGGAATTGGATGTGAGGAAATAAATGCTGTATTTTCTTGTATGCCTCTAATGGAAGTAACTGCTGGTGAATGATAGGGGGCTATGTATGGAAATAAAACCTGTAACCGTGGTGAATGATATCCAAGACCATCTCTCCTAGAAGCTGAAAGAGCCCAGGCAGTCTTTGGCCCTCGAAAAAAGGACAGTGGTGAGTTTCTGTGCTGGAATGAGCTGTGCCTGACCAGAGAATCTGTAGGTCATTGGGTCTGTTTTCTAGCCTAAAAACCCCTTGGAGCTTCCCTGCCCCTGAGCGGGTGAACTCCCCCCCTAGACATCCCTTCATAAGCAGGATTCTAGACCTACCCTAGACTTAAATTAAACTAAAATCCTAACAGGATAAAACCTAGCTCAATTTTAAGTAGACTTATAACTAAAGCTTTGTCCCTCCAAACTCTTTTAAAAACTGTTTTTTGAGCTACAAGCTTTGTCCTCCAGCATCTAAAAAAAGTGTCCCAACAGTGAGAGCTAAAACAACGAAGACAGCCAAGGGTATATAAAATCCTTGTCTTAACATGCTCAGCTAAAACAGATGCCCCGGCAGCAGCTCCCAGGAGGAAGCAAAGGAATGGTGGCAACCACAGCATGCAAAGAACACTGCACCACTTGTTCAAGCACATGAACTAAATCATGCAACTCTTCACCTTAACACCAATACATGAACAACAGATTTCAGTTGTGTTTCAAGATAGAAACTGACAAGAAGGCCAGTTGATACACTTTTGTGGAAGATGTATATTCAGTGAAGAAGTTTACACTTGGATAGCCTCTCTTTAAGCCCTTGCCTCTTTTATCTTTAGGTCCACTAAAGAAACCCCAGAGGCCTTAACACCTTTAACAGTGGAAACTTTTCGGCACAGGCACCCCTGCTTTAAAATGAGCGGGTCCAGTTCAGGCACCCCTATCAGGTTTCTTAGGGCAAGGAAGCAGCCTTAAAAGGTTCAGGGACCAGGGAGGAAAAACAGGGAAACCACAGGCAGCCATTTCAAAGGAGCAGGGATAGCTAAGGGCCTGCAATGGGGCAAAACAAGAATTCCCTGCCTGGCCTGAAGAGTAGTCCTAAGCTTCTCATGGAATAGAGGAATCCTCATGGAATGCAGAGTCTCTGGAAAATGGAAATCCCTATGAGTGAGAAGCTGAGAAAGGGAATCATCCACATCAGAAATCCAAGATAGGAGATCAGAAAGGCAAGAAGAAGACTCAGATCCCAATCAAACTCCGTTCCTCAGAAATCACTATCGGGTTCCAATTCACCTTCTCTTATCAGAGGGATCAGAAGAACTGCTAATCATAGTAATCAAATCTTCTGCCATTTTAAGCATATGTTTCTTAGGCACAGAACCTGAAATGCTAGGAGACCTCTCTACTGAGTTAAACTTGGCCTACCTCTCAAAGGCTTAGGAGGAGAGGCTCCTACAGTTACCCTTGGCTACCTTGGGAAGAAAGGTTGACCTGCACACCTTTTTGCAGCCTACTCTTGCCTGGAGAGGCACAACCTAAGGCCTGAGCCTCTGACTCCACTGGCTCTTGAAAAAACCTCTGGAAACCCTGTGGCTTCTAAAGCCTTCCCTCAGACTCAAAGCAAGAACCTGCAACCGCCACTGCGTCTTCATCAACCCTTCTTGTCGCTGCGTCGCTTCCAAACACAGCGAAGCGGCGCTGCCGCCGCCGGCCCATTTTATAACCTGGCTGCTTTAAACCACAGCTTCATCCAACAGTCTAACCGCAGGCAACAATAGTAGCCTTTGTTAAACCTAGCAGGCCCCTAACACAAAACAACGCACCAGGCACGCCCTAAACAATGAGGACATCAGGTAATCCCGAGGTAGGCAATCAATTCCCACAAGAACATCAGTTATTCACTCTTCTGACATCCTGTTAAATACTGAGGCAAGAAAAACAAAATGTTCAACGAAATATTAGCCAACTCTGATTAAGTCTGAAACTCCCACTTTCGAAATATTAAGCAATGCGCTTCAACCTGCACCCCAAAGACTGACTTCACCGCGTCTGTCATGCGCTGAACTGTCCCTGGGATACTGGCGTCGCAGGCCGTGCGCCTGACGCACGTCAATAGCTACTGTCGGCTCTGACCGCAACCCAACCATACCTGTCTGGCTCCAGGTGATTCAGTGGTGTTGATTAATGCTGCCAAATGGGCATAGTTATTTGCCAGTGATAACTGGGTTGAAGACTGGCCCTACTCCAACCTATGCCAGGGACCCTGCTAACGGTGGGAGTGGTGTATGTGCCCCTATTGGCCAGTGGCTGCCCGCCCTAAGGCCTGGCAATCCTAGGTCAATAAGCTAGTGGATGGCCAACATCCAGTTGCCAAGTTCCATTACCTAAAATACCTCTGCTGAGCAAAAGCTAGATTAAAATGAATCAACCTACCAATAATAAGCTAAGAATTGATACACTCAATGCATTTTCACTAACAGGATGCAGGACTGAATGCTATGATGGTAAGGAGGAGAAGGCTAAACATCCTATGAATCTAGGACACAAGATGGATGGCCAGTATAGCAAAGCCACTTGGCTTGGGATCCAGAGTCTACTAAACAGGAGGAAGACAAACTAGAAATTGCGTGGGAATTATGGTGCAGGAGAGGTTTCAGAAGACAGTAAGGGATGTAATCAGAATTAGTGACAGACTCACAGCAATCAGTCTATAACGTAAGGACATGGCATTATTCATAATCTCACCCTATGCCCTACAGCAGTGTTGTGATACTGAAAAAAAAAGTGCATTCAGACAGCAGTTGCAGGACCTGCTACATAAAGCAGGATAATATGAATTGGTGTTGATAATGAGAGAACCTGAATGCACATATCAGGGCAGACAGAAGAGGAAAATGAGGACTGCCATGGGGCAATGGGAATAGAGGAGGATAGGCCATTCTAGACTTATTTCAGGCAGATGGACTGATGGTGGCCAACACATGGTTCAGTAAGAGACAGAGAGTTACAAGAGCACATACAAGAGTGGCCAACATGCAACTTAAACTTCCTCAAAGTAAGGAAAAGGTACTGGGAAAAATCTGCAATTGCAAAGTCATCTCCAGTTAAACAGTCTGCCTACAGCATAAACCACTGGTTGTAACAGTCAGCTGCAGGCAGTGGTCAGAAAAGTTTTTAAGGTCGTCGGAGACTAAGCTGAAGAGCTGGAAGTTGACCAGAGGGAGAGCACAAGAGTTCAATAAATTACTCAAGGCTCTAGGTAGAATCTCAAAGAACAGGAAATAGGTGGAGCTGAAGAAGAATGGCAGTGCCTCAAAACATTATTTGTGAGAGCAACAGAACAGGTATCTGACTAAACCAGGTATGAAGATAAGGTATACAAAGAAAGCAGGTGCTGAAATGCAGAAGTGCAGGAAGAAGTCCAAGGTAGAAAAGATGGACCAGGCTAAAAAGGAAAGCTGGTTGGCTAACAAAGGGGCTAAGAGAGGAGTTTCAATGGGTCTATACTACTTCACTGAAAGCTAATTCCATCGAATGTCTGTTTATCAAATAAGATATATATAACTTTCACTTTAACATACTGTTTACCAGGGAAAGGAAGGAGTTGGCCATCATTGGAAATTTGCCCTTTCCCCACTGTAGTGCAATCTTGGAGTTGGTGGGTTTGAAATACCGTGTTGTGTGTGATTTTTGGAATGTTGGCCAAGTCCTTACTTTCCCTGGGTAAATAATTTGTTGAAGTGAATGTTCATTGAAGTACATACTCAATGTATTTTCTTCGATGAACGGAGATTCAGTGGAATTAGCTTTCAATTAATTAATATAGACCTATTTCAATAGCAAAGAACAAGGCATAAGAGGAATTCTATATGCTTCTGGAAAGTGACTCAGGTTGTAAGGCAAAGACAAAAAGATCAAGAAGGCAATCATCAGACACCCTTCATAAGGGATACCTGCAACAATCAACTCACCAACCCATAGGAAATCAAAGGCAGATGGAAGGAGTATTTTCAGCAGATTCTGAATGAAGAAAATTTCACAGAAGCTGTTCTATCGAAGACAGAGCCTACAATGAAAGAAGAGAAGGAGCCCACACTAGAAGAACAGCACTGAAGAAAATGAAGACAGGGAAAGTAGCAGGCTCAGATGAGGTCACAGCAGATGCAATCAAGATGATGGGGGAAATAGTAGAGAAATGGCTCCTGAGAATACTCATAGCAGTTTGGAAAGAAAGCAATACCCCCACACGACTGGCAAATAAGCATACTTGTGCAGGTATGCAAAAACATAGTGGACATCCACAAAGTACAGTTGTGTACCTACCGTAAATGTAGATGTTCGAGTGTATTCACTGTTGCAGTCATTACATTTGGGTTATCCCGCTGGCAGGCTACCCGCAGTCGGCCTGAAATCCAAAGTCCTGGTCCGGCATCGGTTGCTGTCGCCTCTTCCCTGACGTCAGTGCGCCAGGGGTATACAAGATGCAGCCGACGCCACTGTCTTCAGTTTTTCTTGCCCCAGATGTCAGATGCCGCCAAAAGGGTAGGCTAAAAATGTTGCTTATAAAAAGCATGCACTAAAATAAACATTACCTTCATCTACAAGCAAATACACCACATAGGTTGTATAGAATAGAGAAGTACAGATGAGTCCCAGCAAAGAAAGGGGGATGGTGGGTGGGTAACCTGGACTGCAACAGTGAATACTCTAACATCTACATTTATGGTAGGTACACAACTGTACTATGTTCAGCGTGTTTCACTGTTGCAGTCATTACACTTGGGTTGAATCCCAAAGCTGAGGTTGGGCGGCTGGGTCTAAATAGAATTAGGAGTAGCTATGAGGCCCTGCAGAACTACAGTGGCAAAGCCTGCTCTGGATTTAGACTAAAGAGGTAAGTGGTAGTGCTTAGTAAAAGTGTGCACTGAAGTCCAAGTTGCAGCCTCCAAAATATCCTTGGTTGGTACTCCTCTGAGGAAGGCTGGTGAGGTGGCTGCTGCCCTGGTCGAATGTGGTCTTATGCCCTTAGGCACTGATTTGCCATGTTGTGAATAGCGGAAACAAATGCAGTGTCCTATCCATTTTGAAATAGTCTGCTTTGAGATAGCCTTTCCTTGTGATCCTGCAGCATATGCCACTAAAAGTTGCTCAGTCTTTCTGAAAGCTTTAGTTTTGTCCAAGTAGAAGAGTAGCTGTCTGTGTATGTATAAAGAATGAAGAAATCTCTCCCCTTTATTCTGTGGATTTGGGTAAAAAGTAGGCAAATGAATAGTTTGGTTAAGAACCACAATGGACACACCTTAGGCATAAATGTTGGGTTTGTCCTTAGAGAAACCCTGTCTGGATGGAAGATAATAAAAGGTTCCACAGCCATTAATGCCTGTAACTCTGAGACTCTTCTTGCTGAAGTTATTGCTAGGAGCAGAGCTGTTTTCCATGATAAGAATTTTATCTCAGCTGTATTGGCTGGCCCAAAAGGAGGCAGTGTGAGTTTTTCCAAGACAAAATTGAGGTCCCATGCAGGTATTGGTGCTCTCCTTGGAGGTCTTATGTTTTTGGCCCCTCTGAGGTACTGCCTAAGCAATGGATGTGAAAAAATAGGTGGATCCGTATTGTAATGAGCTGAAATGGCAGAGGCATGGATCTTAACTGATGAGAAGAATAGGCCTCTGTCCAGCATCTCAGTTAGGTATTGTAAAATATGAGGGATAATTGGTACAAGCGTGTCAATTCCTTGTGCCTGGTTCCAAGCACAGAATCTCTTCCATTTTTCTGCATAATATTTTTTGGTGCTGGGCCTCCTGGCCTCCAAAATAACATCCATAACTGCTTTAGAGAGAGGTGTATTCGGAATGGTTACACTATCCGCCATGCAGCTAGATTTAGGGTTCTGAGCTGGCTGTGCAGGATATGATTGTTTTGTTGGGTCAGTAAATGAGGAATTTGAGGCAATGTCCAGGCTGGGCCTTGAGACAAGCTCCTTAGGATTGGGTACCAGTGCTGGCGTGGCCAATCCAGGGCAATCAGTATCATTTGTGGCTTCTCATGTCTGACCTTGAAGAGTACCTTGGGGAGGAGAGGCAGTGGAGGAAAGGCATATACTGTAAGGTTGTTCCAGCT
Organism: Protopterus annectens; assembly: GCF_019279795.1. NCBI lineage: Eukaryota > Metazoa > Chordata > Ceratodontiformes > Protopteridae > Protopterus > Protopterus annectens. The sequence continues at coordinate 1,288,270,348 of NC_056741.1, read as the reverse complement.
GAATGACAAAGCATCCACTTTCCATGCTTGTTTGTGATAAGTCCTTGTGCAGAATCTCTGTAGTTGCAGTTGTGAGGGGAGGCAAATAGATCTATGTCTGGGCATCCCCATTTCCTTGTTATCATGTTGAAGATTTGTGGATCTAGTTTCCACTCGTGAGGATCCATGAGGTTTCTGCTTAGTTCGTCTGCCAGAGCATTTGTTTTTCCTGGCAGGAACTGTGTTTGCAGGTGTACTTGGTACGTCAATGTTGTGTTCCACAAAATCATGGCTTGTCTGCAGAGGGGGTAAGAATGTGTACCTCCCTGCTTGTTTATGTACCACATGACTGTAGTATTGTCCGTCTTTATCAGCAGCTGTCCTGGATGAAGTAGGTCCTTGAAGGCTGTCAAGGCATTTTGTACAGTTAGCATCTCTTTTTGATTGATGTGAAGATGCCTTTGGCTTGCGAGCCATGTGCCCTGAATACATTTTCCTGCCATGTGGGCCCTCCCAGGCATAATCTGATGCATCTGTTATTAGTGTTTGCCTGGCTGTGGGTAAAGTGAATGGCTGTCCCTTGTTGTGGTGACAGATCTGTGCCCACCATCGAAACTCCTGCTGCAGGCAGGGAATGAGTGAAATTAATGATTTCCAAGCTGTGGCAATGTTGAGTCCAAACACTTTTTAGATACCATTGTAGTTTCCTCATATGCAGTCTTGCATACGGAATTACCAGAATGCAGGATGCCATGAAGCCCAGAGCCTGCAGAATTTTTCTTGCAGATAACTGGGTCTTTGTTGCCATGTTTTCGAAGTAAGAAGTCAGTTGCCTTTGTCTGGCGTGAGATAAGCCATCTGGGCAGTTGTATTTAAGCTTGCACCCAGGAATATTATCTCTTGAGAGGGTACTAGTTTTGATTTCTTTTCATTTACTGTGTACCCTAGGGAAATTAGTAATCTTTTTACAAACGCCAGATGCTTTAGTAGAATGTCTCTGGTCTCTGCTTGAATAAGGCAGTCGTCCAAGTAGGGATATATTCGAATTCCTCTGTCTGCAAAATGCAATTACTGCTGCCAGACATTTTGTGAAGACTCTGGGCGCAGTACATAAGCCAAAGAGCAGTGCAGAGAATTGGTAGTGCATTGAGCCAGCTATGAATCTGAGGTATCTTCTGCAAGATTGTCTGACTGGACATGCAGGTATGCCTCATTCAGGTCCAAAGTTACCAGCCAGGCTTTCTTGCCCAGCATGGGCAGAAGCTACTGCAGAGTCAACATTTTGAATTTTGGAACGTCCAGAAAAGTATTTAGAATAGACAGGTCCAGAACTGGTCTCCAGGCTTTGTCCTTTCTTGGCACTAAGAAAAGTCTTGAGTAAAATCCTTGTCCCTGCTCTTGTTGTGGCACTGGCTGAATAGCCCTCATGTTCATGAAAGATGAAACTTGTTTTTGTGCCTCTGCCCATTGATTGTGTGGCAGGTCTGGCATACCTTTTGCCTTTGGAAGGGTGTGAAAGTGGAACCTGAAGCCCTGAGAGAGTATATTTAAAACCCATTTGTCCTGGGTGATCATGTGCCAATTTTGTGAAAAAAGTGTAAGCTTTCCCCCTAAGGGTGCTGCCAAAAGGTAAGTGCTTGGCACTGGCAGAGGGAAGTCATTGTGAGGGTTTCCTACATGGCTGTGATTTGTCTTCTTTGCTTTTGGAGGTAGAAGCACCCCATTGTTTGGGCCTGCATGAGCCCTGGGGCTGTTGTCTGCCTCTAGGGCGTCTGTATCTGCCTCTCTGAGGCCTGTCTGACACTGGAAAGGACCAATTCTTAGAAGGCCAGTTCCTGCTAAATCTGGGTGGCTGTACCTGGAAGAAATCCTTTACTGTCTGCATAGATTTAGCTTTATCCTCCATTTTCTTCAACACCTCTTCTGCTTTAACACCAAACAAAGTATCATGTTGTAAAGGAGCATCCAATAATTTTGCTTTTTCATGATCAGGCAGATTTTGTTCCTTTAACCAAGCATGCCTTCTAATGACAGAACCTGTAACAGCGGCCCTGCAAGAGGCCTCCAGAGAATCAAAACCACATTGCAAAGTATGCTTTCCCACTTGTTCAGCTGCATGCAATAAATCCTGCACTTCCTTGTTCTCAAAACATTCAGAATTTGTCAACATTTTCTGTTTTAGTAATGACGTTAAGTATTGCTGATATTTAAGTATATGAAACTGACAATTTAAAGCCCTTACAGCCAAGGTAGCAGAAGTGTAAACTTTTTCCCCCCATCTGTCCAGTGCCCTTGAGTCCCTATCTGAGGGGACAGGGTTTTTTGCAGTAGAAGCCTTGACCCCTTTGGAACCCTGAGATATAGTTTCTGGGTCAGCAGCAGGGTTTTTATATAGAAATTTATGAGAATCTGGAACCCTGTAGTATCTGTCTGGCTTAACAGGTGCAGGAGGTAAAGAGTTGTGAGACCGTCCGGACTCTGAAAACACATAATCTACAATGTCTAGAACAGGTGGAATAGCAAGAGGTCTGTGTTGAGGTAGTAGAAGAAAATCTCTGAGCCTTTTCTTAGATTCTGAGTAATCTTGGCTCTCCCAGTGGAAATGTTCCCTCATGGTATGCAGGGTTTCCCCAAAGGAATAATCCTCAGGAGGGGAAGCTGAAGGAATAGATTCTTCAGCATCAGAATCCTCATAAGGAGGAATAGAGTATCTCTATTCTGAAGAGGAGTCAGAGGAAATGGAAACCTGATCAGAGGAATCATATTCAGTGGTCTTGCCTAGGCCTCTTATCAGGAGGGGGATGGGAACCCCTGATCAAAGTAATTAGGTCTTCGGCCACTTTGAGCATCTGTTTCTTAGGCATGGAAGTCTGTCCTGGAGAATGCTGCACTTGTTTCCTTGTCTTTAAAGCTGTTTTAGTCTTTGTCTTGGATGCTGAAGTTGACTTGATATAAAGCTGTGTAGGTCTGAAAACTCCCTCAGAAGCCGATGCCTGCTCAGCGGCTCCGGATCCATCTGAGGGAATAGTTTCCAAAGGCCCAATACCTTGAGTATCCAGAGGCCTAGTTGTCTCCACGTGGGAGTCGGAGGCGGCCTGTGGCTCTGAGGTAGCGGGTGTCAGGGGCTGCGAAAGCGCCTCACTGAGAACAGGCGACTGGCCTATAAGAGGCTTCGTTGTTGGTTTTGGACCTCGAATGCCTGTCCTTTTTCTTTTTCCTTGCGCTTTTTATGAACTCCGGTCGTCGGTTGTTCCAACGGCATTATATAGTTAAACCTTCGGCCAAAGTAATGAAATGCAAAATCGTACCAACGCTTAACAGTGCGTTGGTTAAATCTAGCACAAAACCGACAACTAGCAACATCGTGGTCAGGGCCTAGGCAAGGAATACAGTAAGAATGAAAATCCTTATGAGGTACTTGCTTCCCACAAGAAATACAATTGTTAACTTTTTCTGACATCGGTCTGGAGCAAGAAAAAAGTTTTCCCAATGGGGTACTTAGCTTTATTGAAGACTTCGGATCTGAAATTCAATTTTGAAAATCTCAGGAGTCGGCCGACCGGCACTTGCGAACTGCTTTTGCTTCGGGCACCGTGCGGCAAGAAAGACTGAAGAAGATGGCGTTGGCTGCATCTTATATACCCCTGGCGCACTGGCGTCAGGGAAGAGGTGACAGCAACAGACGCCGGACCAGGACTTTGGAATTCAGGCCGACTGCGGGTATCCTGCCAGCAGGATAACCCAAGTGTAATGACTACAACAGTGAAACACGATGAACATCTGTGGGTAGTACAGAGGTATCAAACTCCTGCCATACTCCATGAAAGTTCTGGAGGGGATGACTGATAAATTAATATGCAAAGTAGTAGAAGGTTAGATGGGAGATGAGCAGTTTAGATTCAGATACGGATGCAGAACAACTAATCCAATGCCTGCAGTGAGACAGGTAGTTAAGAAGAAGCTAGAGATGATGAAAGAGAACAGGTTGGCATCAGATGCATTATATATATCCCTGGCGCACTGACGTCAGGGAAAAAGCGACAGCAACTGACGCCGGACCAAGACTTTGGAATTCCGGCCGACTGCGGGACCACCTGACGACAGGATAACCCAAGTGTGATGACTGCAGCAGGGTAACACGATAAACATCAGGTCATTCCCACACTAAAACATATGACAAGGTTCCAAGAAAGCTGATTTGGCCAGTCCTGTGCTGGTTCCATGCCACAGAAACACTGGCAGAATTAGTGCAGGGTGTGTATAAGGACCCAATGTCAAGTATGAACAGTACTTTGTTTCACAAAGGGGCTTCCACTGGGAGTGGGATTGCATCAAGGTTTAGCTCTGAGTTCCACTGGGAGTGGGATTGCATCAGGGTTTAGCTCCCTGCCCACTGCTGTTCATACTGGTGAAGGACTACATCAACTAACAGTTTGCAGGGAAAACATCAACAAAATGGCTGTATGCAGGCAATATTGCATTACAGGCAGATGAGCAAAAACTTCAGCAAAGATTCGGGGAATGGAATGCAAAAGTGAAGGCACATGGGATGAAACGGAGTAAAGATCAGACATTTGTAATGGCAGCACATGAGGAAATAACTTATTGTTGAGAATGGAGTTGGAATGAAAAATAGTGAAACAGGTTAACAGCTTCAAGTACCTGGGATGGGTGGCTGAGGAGAAAGGAAGTCTGAATGAAAAGGTCAAAGCTAGAATCAGAGAGTGGGAAGCCAACTGGCATAGTGTCCAGCGTAGTGTATGAAAGAAGAATGCTAAAGAAGCTGAAAGTAAGTTTACAAAACAGTGGTGCACCCAATACTACTACTATATGGTACAAAAACTAGGGCAACAAAAGCAGAGAAGCTGAGGAAGCTAGTGGTGATGGAGATGAAGTGCCTGAGACGGGTGGCAAGATGCACACTGTATGACACACAAAGAAATCAGGACATCAAAGAAAAAGCCGAAGTACCTCCAACTGCAGAGAAGATAAAAAAAAACAGATTACAGAGATTCAAGCACATGTGCAGAAATGCAGAAGACAATCTGGTGAAGATTTATGACAGACAGGCAGAAGGCACGAAAAAAACAAGGGAGTCCCAGCAAAGAGACGGCTGGATTGTTTGAGAGAAGATCTGTGACAGTCGGGCATGACTGTTGAAGAAGGTAGGAAAATGGCACTGAATCAAGATAGATGGCGACAGTTGACATGACACCCCGACCCCATACAGAAAATGGGGAAAAAGGGGGATGCTGATGATGGTTCTACACACAAGATTTCACTGCATCTTCATTCTGACTTACATGGCAGCACCTTGTTGTCATGCATAAACAGAACAGACATCACTCTACATGCAGTAACAGAAATACTGCCTTGACTAGTGAAATAAAAATAATTTTGTACCTCTGTTTACAGTGAGGATTTAGTGCAAATATATTCTGCACATTATTTTTACCTGCCCTTGTCAGCAGAGATCAAACAGACCCCAGGAGGAAACTAGCCACTGAAACTATACATGCATACATATAGATAAATAAATATATATATATATATATATATATATATATAGATAAATATATAAATATATAAATATATATATATATATATATATAGATATAGATACACACACACACACACACACACACACACACGATGAGGCTGTATACTAGTTCCCTAGTACAATTCAGGGAATTCTAGAAAGACACCTACATACAATACACACACTCAAACACCTTTTACCCATTTGGATTTCACTGCACCTCATTTCAGTTTACATTGCAGTGTAATTTCTTTCTCCACATACAGAACATAAGCAATTTTCTATACACAGTTACAAAAACGTTGCTTTGGGTGAAGAAATCAAAATGATCCTTTATTTCGGATGTAATGATAATATAACAGACAATTATAGCTATCATCTAAATTTTGCCATCCTGAGTAGAAGCTGCACTACACACCTAATAATAAATATACAAACTGCAGATTAGACCCATGTCACATTCTAACAGCCATGCAAGGTCTACTGGTTAAGAATCAATTCAGTGTTGTATCTCTGAACAATGCCATTTTCTATTTTTTTTTTTTTTGTTACAACAAATCTGGGCATTCTCTTATAAACTGCAGTTGAGTTGTGCTTTTAGCTAGAAAGACACAGAATGGTTGCACACTGAATTTCAGAGTGGCAAATCATAGCGCTCTCAACACGTTTCATTTCTTTCCTTTCTACAGTATTTCAATTGGTTGAAAACATCACTTTCACAAGCAAAGAAATAATACTTTTAATTCTTATGCTGTAAAAGCAGAACGTTTATGATTTTATATATTACATTTTATCTTCTGTAAGCAAAAATGACTGTTGTAAAGCTAGTCTAAAGATAAGTGCGGTGAAATCATCAAGCAACTAGAAAGCCAAAAAAAGAAGTTATGTAACTACCATAACGTTCCATGTGAGTTATCCATCTCGCCTGCGCTCTCTAATGATGGGTTCGGAACCTATCACCCATTCCGACTCGGCCATTTACTAAAGCTCGAGAGGTCTTCAACTAGCTCGTGGCTCACTCCCTATCCCATGATGCTGTAGGCATTCCCCGGATCTTGTTTGCTGATATAGAAATACTATTATGTAATCAAATGCACATGTATAAAGAAAAATTGTTTTCTGTAAGCTGGTAAGCTAAGAAGAGGGTCAAAGACAATCAGGAGCCGAACTGTAACATCTTGTTTCTCCAGGAGCCAAAGGAAGGGGGTAGGAGGGTGGGACATAAGAATGAGGGTAAGATGGACAACTCACATGGAACGTTACGGTAGGTACAAAACTTTTTTATGTGAAGTTGTCCTACCTCACCTTCATTCTCTACTGATGGGACAGCATCCCTAGCACCAGTTTTTTGGGGTGGCTCATGGGAGTATATTCTTCAGAACAGTGGACCCAAAGGAGGCCCTGTCCCTGGAGGCCAAATCTACATTGTAATGAGTTATAAAGGTATGAGGCCTCGCCCGTGTAGCTGCTGCACAGATGGCGTCTATTTGCAGTTCAGCACGAAATGCAGAGAAGGTAGAGACAGCTCTAATAGAATGTCTTCTTACCTTGTCTGGAAGCTGTTTATTTACTGACTTACAAGTGACCAAATTGCATTCTGACAGCCACCTAAATAGAGTAGTTTTTGCTACAGGCAGTCCTTTTTTGCACTCTGAAAAGGATACAAATAGTTGATCCATTTTCCTAAATATTTTTGTTCTATGTAGACAGAAGTGCAACTGTATATGAACATCAAGTTGGTGAAGCATATATTCTGCCTTATTGCCATACTTGGGGAAAAAAAAAGTACAGTTTTGTACCTACCATAAATGTAGATGTTCGAGTGCTAATACAGCTGCAGTCATAACAGATGGGTTTTCCTGCCGTCAGGCGGGTCCTCGGTCGGCCGAATTCCAAAGTCTAGGTCCGGCGTCGGTTGTCGTCGCTTCTTCCCTGACGTCAGTGTGACAGGGGTATAAAAGAACCAGCCGACGCCATTTTCTTCAGTTTTTCTTGCCCCAGATGTCAGGTGCCCTCAGAAGGAAGGCAATACATAAATTTATGTAATAATGCAATGCAGTATAATCAAAAAACAGTAGTTGCAAGCAAATACACCATAAAAGAATACCCAAATCAGGTTGTATGAGGAGTTGTTAGCCATTAGGCCTGTTCCAGAGGGGAAGGAGGGAGGGAAACCTGGACTGCAGCTGTATTAACACTCGAACATCTACATTTATGGTAGGTACAAAACTGTACTATGTTCATCGTGCATACAGCTGCAGTCATAACAGATGGGTAGAATACCAAAGCTAAAAAAGGGGTGGTAGGCACTAGGTGGAACTAGGAGGAGCCAGGATGCCCTGCAAAACTGCAGTGGCAAAACCTGCTCTAGATTTGGATTATAAAGGCAGGTGATAGTGCTTGGAGAAAGTATGCACAGAACTCCAAGTGGCAGCTTCCAAAATATCTTTGGTAGGAACCCCGCTGAGGAAAGCTGCAGAGGTAGCTGTGGCCCTTGTGGAGTGAGACCGGATGCCTGCAGGCACAGGTTTACCATGAAGAGAGTAACAAAAGCGTATGCAGTGGGCTATCCATTTTGAGATTGTCTGTTTGGAAATAGGCTTCCCTTGAGCCCCTGTAGCATAGGACACAGAGTTGCTCTGATTTTCTGAAAGGCTTTGTTCTGTCCAAATAATAAGGTAGTTGTCTGTGAATGTCCAAGGAATGTAGTAGTCTCTCCCCTTTGTTTTGAGGATTGGGGTAAAAGGTAGGCAAGTGGATAGCCTGATTCAAGGCTACCCTGGATACTACCTTTGGCATAAAGGAAGGATTGGTTCGTAAAGAAACTGCCCTGATGGAAAATGATGAAAGGCTGCACAGCCATGAGGGCTTGTAGTCCCGAAACCCTGCAAGCTGAGGTGATAGCCAGCAGGAAGGCTGTTTTCCAGGACAAATATTGCAGTTCTGTTGAGGCCGCTGGCTCAAAAGGAGGCAAAGTCAGTTTCTCTAGAATGAAATTGAGATCCCAAGCAGATACTGGTTGTTTCCTTGGGGGATTTATATTCTTAGCCCCTCTGAGGAACTGCCTTAAGAGGGGGTGAGAGAATAAAGGAGGACCAGTGTTGTATTGTGCAGAAATGGCTGAGGCATGGATTTTGATGGAAGAGAATGAAAGTCCACTGCTTAGCATCTCAGCTAAGTACTGTAATATTTGAGGTAAATTCAGTATTCCAGGGTTCTGGCCCTTTTTCTCATTCCAAGCACAAAACAGTTTCCATTTGGCGGAGTAGGCTTTTCTAGTAAAAGGTCTTCTGGCCTCCAAAATGACATCCTGTACCTCCTTGGAGAGTAGGGTCTGCTGTGATTTTAAGGAATCTTCCATGCGGCTAGATTGAGTGTTTTCAGCTGACTGTGAAGAGTTTTGAAGTTGTGCTGAGTCAGTAGAAGAGGCATTAGAGGAAGGATCCATGGTGGGGAATGTGTTAGGCTCCTCAGGAGTGGGTACCAGTGTTGTCTTGGTCAGTCTGGAGCGATGAGAATCATCTTTGGTCTGTCTGCTCTGGTTTTTAATAGAACTTTGGGCAGCAGAGGAAGAGGTGGAAAGGCATAAACTGTCATTGTTGTCCAACTGAAAGAGAGTGCGTCCACTTTCCAGGCCTGTGGATGAAAGATCCTTGAGCAGAATTTTGCCAATTGGTGATTTCTGTGGGAGGCAAAGAGATCTATGTCTGGCCTTCCCCATGCTTGAATTATCTTTGAAAAAACTTGAGGATGCAACTTCCATTCGTGTGGATCTGTCATATTTCTGCTTAGGTTGTCTGCCAGCATGTTTCCCTTGCCTGGCAGGAACTGTGCTTGAAGCTCGATTTGCAATTCTAGAGCCATGTTCCAAAGAGACATGGCTAGCCTGCATAGGGGGTATATGAGTGGGTTCCTCCCTGTTTTGTTTATGTACCACATTACTGTGGTGTTGTCTGTCCTTATCAATAGCTGGCCTGGATGCAGCAGGTCTTTGAAAGCTATAATAGCATTTATTACTGCTAGCATTTCCTTTTGATTGATGTGTAGGTGCTTTTCCTTTTGGGACCATCTGCCCTGAATGCACCGATCTGTCATGTGCGCCCCCCAGGCGTAATCCGAGGCATCTGTTGTGATGGTTTGACTTGCTTGAGGCTTGCAGAATGGGAGACCTGTGTTTGTTTGGCATGCTTGAGCCCACCACAGAAATTCCTTTTGAAGACATGGAATTAGTGGTATTATTGTTTCCAAGCTGTGGCTGTGCTGAGACCATAGGTTTTTCAGGTACCATTGAAGTTTTCTCATATGCAGCTTTGCACATGGGATTAGTAGGATGCAAGATGCCATGAATCCCAGAGCCTGCAGGATTTTCCTTGCAGTCAGCCTGGTGAAAGTTGCCAGTTTTCTGAAGTATTGAGTTAGTTGCCCTTGTTTCTCTGACGTGAGGTAGGCCATCTGGGTGTTTGTATCCAAGTTGGCACCCAGGAAAATTATTGTTTGAGAGGGTATTATCCTTGATTTCTTTTTGTTGACTGTGTATCCCAGGGAATTCAACAACCTTATTACAAAAGCAAGACGTTTCAGAAGTATGCGCTTGCTGTCCGTTTGGATCAGGCAGTCGTCAAAATATGGGTATATTTGTATCCCTTGTAGTCTGCAGTAGGCAATTACTGATGCCAGGCATTTCGTGAACACTCTGGGTGCAGTAGATAAGCCAAAGGGCAATGCAGAGAATTGATAATGTGTTGAACCTGCAAGAAATCTGAGGTATCTTCTGCAATCTTGTCTGATTGGGACAAGCAGGTATGCCTCCTTGAGGTCCAATGTTACCAGCCAAGACTCCTTGCCCAGCATGGGAAGCAGCTGCTGTAATGTGAGCATCTTGAATTTTGGCACGAGTAAAAATGTGTTTAGGATGGATAGGTCCAAAATAGGTCTCCAATCTTTGCCCTTCCTTGGTACCAGGAATAGTCTGGAATAAAAACCTTGACCCTGTTCTTGTGCAGGTTGAATAGCTTTCATGTCCATGAGATCTGAAATTTGTTTTTGTGCCTCTGCCCTTTGATTGTGTGGCAGGTTTGGCATGCCTCTCATTTTTGGAAGGGTGTGAAAGTGGAATCTGTAGCCTCTGTATATAATGTCCAGGATCCATTTGTCTTTTGTGACAATATGCCAATTCTTTGAAAATAATGCCAGTTTTCCGCCTAAAGGTGCTGCCATTTGAGCCTTGCTTGGCATGCAAAGGGGAAAGTCATTGGTTCTGCTTTCTGAATGGCTGTGAACTATCCTCACTACCTCTTTGGGTAGGTGCTTGCCATTGTCTGCCTCTAAATGATCCTTGAGATTGCCCTCTACCCCTCGGGCGCCTGTATTTACCTCTTTGGGGTCTGTCCGTGGCTGGAAAGGACCAATTTTTTGAAGGCCAATTTCTACTGAATCGTGGAGGTTGTACCTGTAGGAAATCTTTCACTGTTTGCATTGATTTTGCCTTTTCCTCCATTTTCTTTAATACCTCCTCAGCTTTAACACCAAACAATACATCTTTTTGCAGAGGTGCATCCAGTAATTTAGCTTTGACATGATCTGGTAAGGTTTGCTCTTTGAGCCAAGCATGCCTACGTATGACTGATCCTGTAACAGCAGCTCTACATGAGGCCTCTAAAGCATCAAAACCACATTGCAAGGTGTTTATCTACTTGTTCTGCACTATGTATCAAATCCTGCAACTCCTTCAAATCTGGTTGTTCAGGTTGTGACATTTTGCTTCTCAACTGTGATAACAGGAACTGTTGGTACTTTAACATATGGAACTGGCAGTTTAACGCCCTCATGGATAAGGTGGCCAAGGTGTATACCTTTATCCCCTACGTTTCTAAAGCTCTGGAATCCCTCTCTGAAGGTAAAGGATTCTTAGCAGTGGAGGCCTTAATTCCCTTGGGGCCCTGTGAGCTAGTTTCTGGGTCAGCCGCATGGCTTTTGTATAGGAATTGGTGTGAGTCAGGAACCCGGTAATACCTGTCAGGCTTGACCGGAGCTGGAGGTAAAGAGTCTGGGTTAAGGCAGGACTCCGAATACACATCATCAAGGATATCTAAGACAGGGGGTATAGCCAGAGGCCTATGCTGAGGGAGCAAGAGAAAATCCCTAAGCCTTTTCTTGGAGTCTGAGTACTCTTGACCTTCCCAGTGGAAGTGTTCCCTCAAGGTATGCAAGGTCTCCCCAAAAGAGTAATCCTCAGGGGGGGAGACAGAGGGAATGGACTCCTCTGCATCAGAATCTTCAAAAGGGGAGTATGAATGCTCCTGGTCATCAGAATGTTCTGAAATAATGGAAGCCTGGTCTGAGGAGGGGGATCCTTCCTCCACTCTGGTCCTTTTTTCCAGGGGGGTTGAGAACCCCTGATTACAGAAATTAAGTCCTCAGCCATTTTGAGCATCTGCTTTTTAGGCATAGGGCCTTGAGAAGGGCCCTGTGGGGTTTGTTTTTTAGAATGCATGGCTGTCTTAGACTTAGTGAAAGCCTTGATGGAAAAAAAAGAGGAAGGCCTGAAGACACCTTGAGAGGAGGCAGGCCTGTCTAAACTCTGAGTTTCACCGCCAAGAGTGGCTTCGGTATCTGTAGTCGGGGTGTGGGCCGAAGAGTCTGCGACCTCGGGTACAGAAGACACCGCCAATGAAGTGTCGTCGGTAGTCAGGGGCTGCGAAGGCGCCTCGCTGAGAACCGGACCACCTGTGCGTGGTGTCGGTAGAGGCCGCGGACCTCGTGTGTCGGTCCTTATCTTTGCGTCTTTTAGTCAAAACTGGAGTCGGAGTATCCGACGACATTATGTAGTTAAATTTTTTGCCAAAAAAGTGCTTGGCGAACTCCGCCCGACACTTAATGGTGCGTTTGTTGAATGTAGCACAAAAACGACAGGCCGAGACGTCGTGGTCTGGGCCTAAGCAAGGAATGCAGAGGGAATGAAAATCCTTATGCGGTATTTGCTTCCCACATGAAATACAATTATTAACTTTGTCTGACATCGGTCTGAGGCAAGAAAAGTTTCCCGAACGGGGTACTTAGCTTTCAAGAAGACTTCGGTTGCAGATATTCGTAATCTCAGGAGCTGGCCGACCGGCACTTGCGAACTGCTTCTGCTTTGGGCACCGCGCGGCAAGAAAGACTGAAGAAAATGGCGTCGGCTAGTTCTTTTATACCCCTGTCGCACTGACGTCAGGTAAGAAGTGACGACAACCGACGCCGGACCTAGACTTTGAAATTCGGCCGACCGAGGACCCGCCTGACGGCAGGAAAACCCATCTGTTATGACTGCAAGCTGTATGCACGATGAATATTTGGCAAGTCTATTGACTGGTTCAAATCAGAATCTGAACATACTTTTGGTACAAAGGTTGGATTTGTTCGGAATGACACCCTGTCACTGTGGAATAACATATATGGTGTTTTTATAGATAATGCTTGTAACTCTGAAACTCTCCTAGCTGAGGTGATAGCCACTAGGAAAATGGTCTTCCACATTAAAAACTTTTAAGTTGCGTAATGATAAAGGCTCAAAGGGGGGAAGAATTATTCTGGCTAGTACGAAATTGAAGTTCCATGATGGTTGAGGGGGGTTTAATGGGTGGTCTCAACAGATTAGTGCTCTCAGAAAAGCTTTCGATATTCTGTGGGACAATGCTTGGTCCTTCATCCCCACGATGGAAATTTGAGATTGATGCTAATTGTACTGGAATAGTAACTGCAGCTGCTCCCACATTAAAAAGCTTAGACAAGAACTTTAGGATAGAAGGTTTAGGTGCCGAATAAGGATCAATACGATTCTCTAGTGCCCACATTGAAAATCTCTTCATTTGCCGATATATAATCTTCTAGAAGATGTCTTGTGTGAAGAAATCAGGACATCATGTATGGCAGATGAAAGGTTTTGTAGCCTGGCTATGTTTGGAATTGGAACAGCCAAGCTGTCAACTTGAGGATCTGAAGTGATGAATGAAGAGCCCCCGATGAATGGGTCAGGAGATCTGGTACTGCATCCAGAATCCAAGGCTCTTCTTGAAAATGAGGCCGAAGGAAGAGGAACTAAATCTGGCGAGGCCAGTAAGGGCCTATCAGAATTAAGGTCCTTCACAAAGCACTGGCTTTCTGAAGAACTTTGGGTATCGATGGAAAAGGAAGGAAAGAGTAGAGGAGACCCAGGAGCCAATCGTGTACAAGTGCATCCCTTGGGGATTCCCTCGGAGGGGGGATCAGGGCAAAGTAGCTGTTGCATTTTGTGTTCATGGACATGGCAAAAAGATTGCAGCAAGACTGGCCCCATTTTCAGAAAATCATTTCTGCTACTTCTTGTTTCAGGGACCACTCGTGAGCCATTAGAATTGCTCTGCTGAGTTTGTCTGCTATCACTCTAGATTTCCCCGGGATGTGCATTGCTATCAAAAAGCGTTGGGAGGAAGTCGCCCAATGCCATACTCTCATGGCCTCTCGACAAAGGGTTAGGACTTGGTTCATCCTTGTTTGTTTATATACCAAACCACTGACATGTCTGCAGGACTGCAATTGTTCCCAGTGGAAGAGAGTGCTGAAATGCCTGCAATGCCAAAAGCACCGCTGTCATCTCTAGGACACTGATATGCAAATGGGCCTCATAATCCTGTCATGTGCCTTGGGCTGTCATTCCATGATAATGCCCCCCCCCCCCCAATCTGGGAGGCATCCATGGTCACTGTGGCTAGAGGGGATGGGAAAAATGAAAGGATGACCTAATGTCACTTGATCTGAATGTAGCCACCAATGTAGGTCTCTTCTGCAGGATTCTGTTAGCATGATCTGGTGCAACATCGGAAGTTCCTGCATGGACCATTGGATGAATAGGAGCAACTGTAAAATTCTCGTCTGCATCCGAGCTAAGGGGATCATAGTAATCGCCGCTGCCATCATACCCAATACTTTGAGAATTGTCTTGCTTGAACCTTTGTTTTTAAGAGAAGGTCTCGAACCTGTGCTCGTAGGGTTTCCATCCTGTCTGGTGGAAGTTTTACCATCACTGTAATCACGTCTAAGTATGCGCTTCTAAAGATGATACGCTAGATGGCAATAAGGCAGATTTTTCATAACTGTGATTCCTAACTGAGCACAGACATTCAAGGTGGTGTCTCTTGCTTATGAAATAGATGCTTGGTGATGACAGTTAGGAGCTAGTCATCAAGATATGGAAACACCCAGAATCCCAAATGCCTCAGGTGAGCCGTGACCACTGCTATGCATTTGGTGAACACTCTGGGGGATGCAGTGAGACCAAAGGGCAGGGCTTGGAATTGGTAATGACTGGCTCCCAGCCGAAAGCGCAGGTGAGTCCTGGATGGCCTATCCATTCTTATGTGGTAGTACGCATCCTGGAGGTCTATAGAGCACATCCAATTGTCTTTTCTCAGAAAAGGGAGTATCGACTGCAGCGTAACCATCCGGAACTTTGTCTTTTTTACAGATTTATTTAAAATGTTGAGATCCAGTAAGGGTTTCCACTCCCTTGTTTTCTTTGGAACTAAAAAGAACCTGGAGTAAATACCGGATCCTATCTCATCTGCAGGGACCGGTTGGATGACTCTTTTCCTAACAACTTGTGAATTTCTATGGTTTTTTGCTTCCCGTCACTGGGTGGAATGTCCAGAATCCTTTTCATTAGTGGGGGTGGCATGGAAAAGGGTATACAGTAACCTCCAGATATGATCCTTTGTACCCACTTTTTTTTTTTGTTATTTTTAGCAAGGTGTCTGGGTACAAGGATAAGCAATCCCTGACTGCCTCCAGAGGGGGACAGATGGGCCTCCTTTCAGGAATGCTGAAAGGGCTTACCAAAGAATGATTCTCAGACAACCTGGTTGTGCGGATGCCCTCTGCTGCGTGGCCGGCATCTTCCATTATTACTTCCTCCTCTGCTCCTGGAGGAAGGTTCACCAAGTGCGTCTTAAAAGGCTCTCTGGGTTTTCTGAAACCACATTTTTCCTCCCTTTTGACCCTTTGATAGGGTCTAGAAGGTGTGAAAAAACAGACTCCGACGGCAGAGAGAGCCTTTCCTTCCTGTTCACACCTGGTCAGTGTTTCTTTGACTTTAGGCCCGAACAGTGATGAGCCATCGAAGGGGGTATTAATGAAGGATGACTTGAAGGGCTCTGTAAAGTTACACAAGCGCATCCAGGAATGGTCTCCTAAGTGCAATTCATAAACCTGCTGACCTACTCGATCCATCAGCTGCAGAACAGATGAGCATCATGGATTAGTTAACTACTGAATTGAGGGTGGAGAGGGGAGGATACTTTATCTGCTACTCCCATAGCTAGAGAACCCTGGAAAGTATTTCCAAGCTCCTTTACGAGATCTCCCTGCAACCTGGTGAAGTGAGTGAGGTAATTCAGGGACTGTAGTGTAAAGGTCGCTGAAGAAAACATGCACTTACTGTATCTGTCCATCGTACACGACTCTTTGTTCTGGGAATAGACAGGCGTGGAATGGACAGATGTGGATGTTGCTGACAACTCCTTTTTAGTGGCTGCTGCTACCACCTCAGCATCTATGGGAAAACCTTTAGTGAGAAACATCGCGTCTTCCAGGGAAGTTATGAATTTATTTGGCCTCTTAGGGACAGGTTCTATTGTGTCCAGAGACTCTCACGCCTTTCGACAAACTAAATCCATAAGCTCGTCGAAAGGCAGACACACCCAAGTGGCGAAAGGTTGAGACCCAAAAGCCTTCAGGTAAACTGACTCCTTTGTCAGAAGGGGTGGTGGCCTTCTAGCCGCCTCTCTGCTTAAGGACTTCTAAGATATCTGCAAAAGAGACATCTTCAGAGGGCGATCGTGGGGACCCTTCTGATTTATCGAGGTCCGTGTCTGATGTGAGTGACTCCTCCGGGGAGTCCGAATGCTTCCTCTTACATAGTCTCTTTTGGGGTGCCTCTTCGGATGGGCATTCTGGAGAGGTAGAGGAAGAGAGGGGATCGCCCTCTGGGGCTTCCTGATGCTTCAGGTCTCTATGCTGTTGTGGGATCGGCTGTGCAGAAACAGATACTGGTGCCTTTGGGGGTGGAATAGTACGATCTGATGGAGAGGATGCCCGTGGGGACAAAGCTCTCTTCATAGCTGCAAAAGACCCCTCCTATGATCTGAGGAAACCCCCGGCACCGAGGAACTGGAAGATCCCCCCGGAACCACAAGGGGCATCTCAGAGATCAAGGTAGGAGCTGAGTTCACCCTAGCCGAGGCCCAGACAGGCAAGTTTGGAATCGAAAAAAACTCGGTTCGACTGTCCCCTCCAGACCCAACCGGGGAGTGTTGGGCCCCTAGACACCTCAGATGGCAATGAGGTAGTCGGAGCCGAAGATGCTGAAGTAGGTCTTGGCCCTGATGGCTCCTCCTCTATCAGCTCCACACATTCCGGCTCCGAGACCACATTATGGGTCGGAGGAGGAATCGACATAGAAGGGATGGGTCTGGTCGGTTCCGAAGCCGATTAA
Source organism: Protopterus annectens (assembly GCF_019279795.1). Taxonomy (NCBI): domain Eukaryota; kingdom Metazoa; phylum Chordata; order Ceratodontiformes; family Protopteridae; genus Protopterus; species Protopterus annectens. The sequence goes on along the minus strand of NC_056741.1, from coordinate 1,288,253,324 downwards.
ATTTTTGGCCAGTGCCAGCGTCCTCGATAGTTTCTGCACCAGGCGATCCATACCATAGCCTGAAAGGCTCCTGGAAGAACGAAAGGATAGAGCTGGGGAAGTCGCAGACTGAAACATTGGCGACCTAAGTGTAGGAGAAACTGGCTCCAAAGCAGGTGAGTGGCTCTGAACTTGCAACACCATCGGCCACGAAACAGATGAACTTGTTCAACCTTCCACCTCAGCTCTAACAGGCTCTGATACTTTAGAAACTTTTTTTGACGGCTCTGATCCATCCGAAGATGCAAAAGATGGTATTTTAGAGCACTTGTCTGATTTCTGAGAGGGGGGATACTGACACTTTTGAAGGGCTTTGACCATGCTCTAAAGCTTCAGAAAAAGAAAACTTAAGTAGGCCCTTAAGGATCAGCTTATTCCTTCTTTCATGAAGGACTCTTGACCTGAAGGAGTGGCAAATCAAGCAAGACTTCTATAAATGCAGGGCCCCTCAAACAATAAATGCAATCAGTGTGTCCATCTGTAATGGACATTTTTTCTGAACACTTAGGGCACCTCAAACACTGAAGGTTTAGTCTCTTTGGGCTGCTTCAACATTTTTAACACTATCCAATACAAAGCACACCAAGAATAAGGGAAAAACCATCCCTCTAATTAAAACTGGCTCAACAGCTCTCTAAATAAAACAAGCTATAAGGGAACAACAAGGGATTCACACACAATTAAAACACTCCTTGCTAAAAAAGGAAAATGGCACTCTGCTAGAAATACAAGCCTAATGAAGATATAAAATGGAAGACAAAAACAGCCCTCTAAATAAAATGGGCTCAGTATCTAAATAAACACACACTAGCCTTAAATGCAGGCTGATAGCAGGTAAAAGTCCTATGTAACTATGTAAAGGTTTTTAACTATCCCAATATCAATTTCTACTTAATATATATAATAAGCACACTTTTAACCTAAATAGGGACATGAATACTGAGGCCTAAAATACTTGCCAAACAAGAACTAACAACACTATATATATATATATATATATATATATTATATATATATATATATATATATATGTAAAATATAATATATATATATATTATAGATTTTATATATATATATATATATATATTATATATATAATATATATATAATATTTATATAATTATATATAAAATATAATATATATATATATATATATTATAGATTAGATATATATATATATATATATATAATAGATAGATGTATATATATATATTACATATATATATATATATATATATATATATATATATATATAAATATATATATATATAGATATTTAAAGAAGAAGCGTTAGAACACACATAGAAGAAAGGAAATTACCAAACTACTAAACCATAAAACTACTTTTGAAATATCCAAGTTGTAAGTAGAAAAAAAAAAGTTATTTAGCCAGAGCTAGATGAGATGCTCGATCCATTTCAGCAGCAAGCAAGATCTGTGGAATGCCTACAGCATCATGGGACAGGGAGTGGGCCACCAGCTAGTTGAAGACCTCGAGCTTTAGTAAATGGCAGAGTCGGAACCGAAGACAGTTTCCAAATTCATCAGTAGAGAACGAAGGTGAGATAGGACAACTTCACATCATGGGTTATGTCTTCACCGTGTTTCTATAAAGAAAACCACTACCTTCAAGCTCTCTCTGGAAACACACTGAACAGTGGAATGCCCCACTTCTGAGAGGATACACCACCTTTGACTTGCTCTGAAACATACTGTCCACCCTTGACAAACCATACTGACAATTATTCATGAGTGACCTTACACCTCTTTGCTTTCATATATCTCTTGCCTCCCCCAAAAATAACACCTACATCCTGTACATATCTGATGCCTCCCAAAGAAAATGAATGGCCTAAGTAACACATTTTGAGCTACTGTTGGACATGTACTGTACCCAACAAGCTATATCATTTTTATTTGACAGTGATCACGTACCTAACCTACGCTTTCATTTACAACAGGACTTTTCACTTGTACCCTGAACAGCCACCTTCTGTGTAACTGATGTTCGATTATGAAGGAAGTGAAAGAAATAATGACAACAAGAATGCACTTCAAAAAGTTGCTCTTGGAGAGATATACACGTCCCAAACTAAACCCATCAAAGGTGGTTTTGCTCGACTCATACAACTCCCCTTTGCTTTCAAACATTGCTTGCCCCCAAAACATGGCAGACAATGTCTGTGCACATTCCTAATGAGTGACTGTGAAGAAAGTAAAAAGCACAGAAGTTATATCATGCCCCTAGACAAGTCAAATCACGCCACTAACCTGTATTTTCACACACAACCTGCCAACCTAATTTTCAAAATATAACCACTGCCACAGAAAATTTGCTCTTTCACTTTCTGCAAAGCCTATTATCAGAATAACGTATTTCATCAAGTCGCACCAATGATTACTTTACTGTGACCACTTAACTTCTGACTGCTTTCATCCAAAGACTGCAGTATGGCTGTCACCTGTAATGTATAATCATTAAAAGTTGAATAAAAAAGCCGTAGTGATGCATTTCAGCTTACTGCTACAGCCAATTCTACCCAAACTCTGATCACTGTAATAAAGATGGAATTGTACTGTTTGCAAAGTGCACCGTTACCATTCTCCACAGATATATTTGTTTGTTTTTTTCCAGATTTTGCTATCAAGAAAAGTATCAAGAGAAATCCACGCAGAAGATGACTGTATCTGTTGTTCCAAGGCAGACTCTAGTCAAATGACAAAAGACTAGAAAATAAAGCAAAGATCAACAGCTAACAGCAGCAGATCTTGTTTGTTAGAGGACAGAGTAAAATGACAAATTGTAGGGAAATTATTTGGCTTACACAATTACTGTGCTAGCCAAATAATTATCCAACTTATGTCCCGAATAAGAGAACACTTATTTTAAAATCTTGTTTCCTACTATTCAAACTTCTTAATCAGTCGTGGTCTCTGCCCCATCCTAAAAAGCAGCTGCCCCCACAGGTAAGAACCTGAGTGGGTAGGGAGATGCATACAAACCCTAGACTGAATACCACATACTCGGAGACTAAAATTAGACAACAGGACCTATTCACTGGGATAGCAACTAGCAGAACAGAATTGTAACAATTTCTCCAATATCAAAAATCAGCTTTGCAGTCTTGTCCTCACATTCTAGTCACTCAGACAAAGCAATGTTGAGCTGTCAAATTATACTGACTGAGGAACTGGGTCAGACAATACTGGTGGTGGTGGTGGTGGTCTGGACAAACATTAGAAACACAAACATGTAACAATGGTCATCCTGTGAACGCCTAGCAGACATTCCTATGTAGGACAAACTTAACCACCACATGAAAAGCCTCTCCTCTATAAAAAAAAAAGACTAGGTCAGATATGACGTGAATATTTTCTCACCCATTTACTGGCAGGAGGTCAGGAGCATATAGCTAAAATGGACCCTTCGGTTTAACACTTCAGTATTTCAGGAAAAAGCAAAAAGCTGCACATGAAAAGTGGTCATTACTTGTCATGGTGATGCTGATCATCGTCAGCCATGAAGACAGCCATCACATAAAATGGTCTTCGCAATTAATGCTAGCAGGAGGTTCTTCAACTATGACTGACAGGTTTTCTCTATTTATTGTGCATGATTATCATTTGTTGCCCAGAGTAAAGTACTGATGCAAATCGACCTTACAGTCAAGCAGAATAGACTAAGTTTGAAAAGTGAAATAAAAATTAAATATTTTAATATCAAACAATGCAGAGGCATGAGAAATTAAACTTGCAGAAGAAAATGAAACTTCAAGCCAATACATTACATTGTCAAAAAACTAAAAATGCTTTACAGTGTTTTATAATACTGACAGAGATGGTGATGCGAGGTAAGGGGAGAATGGTGGTTAGAAATGGAAAATGAATAGTTTGAAGAAAGTGTAAGAAAAATGAATCATGTCAGGAGAAGTGAACAAGGTAGGGATTAATTAGTAAAAGAAAATAATGGAAATATTAGGAGAGATAAACTGAATGCAGGACATTTCTGACATGTGAAATGGTGAGACAAGGCAGAGAGGTGGTGTAAAACAGTGAATACCAACTGTGGAGAAACAGGAACACTTGGCCTCTTTCACAAGGAAGGAACGTTTATGGCAAACACAGAACTTATGGTATGACAATCTCTTCAAGGGGACAGAATAGATTCCCACAGCTGTGCAACAAAGTAAAAAAGCGTTGATGCACTTGTGACTCATTCTTAATGTTTGAAGAGCTGGCCCTGAGAATGTGACAGATCTGTACGTTGAGGTTCTAAATGATCAGACAAAAGAATTATGGAGAAGAACTTTGTTTGAAAACGTGAACAAATGAACACTTTGGCTAAATGTTGCACTTGACAGACACTTTGCTTTTACTTTAAGAGTGAGACCTATGATCAGTCTTGGAGACAAGTTTGTGAATTGACAAATTTAACATCATGCAACTTGTATGATATTGCAGTTATTTTGGAAGCAGCACAAATTATTAGCAGGTCATATTATAAATGAGCAAGGACACCTTCCCGACAGCACTTCACTTCAGGGCACAAAAAGTGAAAAAGTTTCCTCCCATAAAAGAGGATATAATTAACTTTAGCTCTAGAGTCATTAACATGAGATTGGAAATGTAGTTGCTGGAAAGGTCAAGGCACTGAATTGACTGGTTGCTTCTGGGGTAATTAACATGTTGTGTATGATCTGCCAGGACTGGTGAGAGCTAAAGAAAGATTTTAATGTATTTCAATAAGTATAAATTTAGCTTTTTTGCGTGTGTTCAAAATTAAATACAGTTTTGAAACCAAAAGTACAAAAAAGCGATTTTTCCTTCTAACAAGTGTTTGACAATGGAGGAAGGTCTACCTGTAAAGAACAATGTCATTGACATACAGGACAACAGGGAACTTGGGAAGGTCACTGAGAAAAAAAATAAAGAGAATGCCACACTATACTGGAGCTTAACTTTATTTTAACACATCCGGTACCTCAGCATTTTGCCTTCGAGGATAAATTCCATACAAAAACTCCATTTATACTCAAATGCCCCCTGCTGACTGGTTAAAGAATCACATCCATTTCATCCTTAAATACATACAAACACATTCATATTATATTATGTATGTATGTATGTATCTATGTATGTATGTATGTATTTATTTACATTTGTTGACCAGGAGTGTCCGACTGGACGTAGGTCCATTTTTAGCAGAGGCCCAGGGAGAAAAGCTCCACAGTTAAAATAAACAGACAGTAGTTACACTGGATTACATAGCGATTAACAATTTACATAGCAATTACTTACAACATATTTAGAGATGAAGAACATAGTACATCAGTAGACAACTAGAATCTTTATCTGTGAAGTACATAACAGACATTAACAAATGTTACAAGAAGAAGTTGCTGCTGTATAATAAGTACGGGCTTATGAGTATCTGAGCTTGCTTTAATCAAGGTAGTTAGTGGTGTGGAAAGAAAGGTAGAGTTTAGATGGGGTGGATGATATTAGAGTGGGAGTTGCAAGGGCATAGCCAGCATGTTTTTAGGTGCGCTTTTAGTAAAGTTTTGAAGTGGGTGCATGATGGTATGGAGCTAATTGTGGGTGGGAGGGAGTTCCATAATTTGGCTATGGTGCAAGAGAACAGTGCTTCACCAGCTGAGTTATTGGCTTTAGTGATCTGCAAGTGATTTTTGTTGCTGGATCTTAGTGGTCTGGTGGTGCGATAGGGTTGGAGTAGATTCTGGTGGAATGGGACATTTAGTGGATGGTTTACTAGTTTGTGGGCGAGTGAGAGTTGATACCCATTGAAGGAGGTGAGGGAGTTCAAGCCAGCCCAGTTCAGCAAGTGAGACACAGTGGTGACTACGGTAGGATGACCCTGTGGCGAATTTGGCGATTTTGTTGTAGCAGGTCTCTAGCTTGCTTAGATCGCACTGCCTTAGGTTGGTATATATTGGAGAGGCATAAAGTAGGGTGGAGATAAGGTAGGAATTTGCTACTGAAATCTTTGCTGCTTTGGTGAGAAGTTGCTTATTGCTGTATAGCGCTCCTAGTTTTTTGTGGACTTTTTTTATGGTCATGGATATGTGAATGTCAAATTTTAGTTTATTGTCTATTTCCACTCCTAGCAATTTGGTGTGTTCAGTTGGGTATATAGTGGTGTTGTCTTTTGCTGTGATGTTAAAGTGATGTTAAAGTGAGAGTTGTTTTGAGCATGTTTGGTGGGTTGGAAGATGAGTAGTTTAGTTTTGTTTGGGTTGAGTATTAATTGGGCATCGGATAAAGTTTCAACAGAGGAAAAGGCTTCCTGTGTGACTTTTTGCAGTTTGGGTAGGGACTGGGCTGAGCAGATGATGGTTGAGTCATCTGCGCATTGTATGAGTATGCCATGTTTGGTGGCAGAGGCTAGATTATTGGTGAAAACAGAGAAGAGTAGGGGTCCAAGGATGGATCCTTGGGGAACCCCTATGGAGACAGGTAGTTGGGGAGATATGTCATTCTGTCATACAACAGATTGTTGGCGGTCAGACAGGTAACTCTGAAACCAGTTGGTGACTGATTGTGAGACGGATAGGTTATTGAGGACAGAGATAAGTTGTTTGCGTGGGACCATGTCAAATGCTTTAGATAGGTCTAGGAAAGTAGCAGAGGAGAGATAGCCATTGTTTTTATGCTGAAGGATAGTGTTAGTAAAGGAGAGTAAGGCAGTGGTGGTGCTATGGTTTGGTCGGAAACCATGCTGAGTACTGGAAAGGAGGTTGTTAGTAAGGAGGTAGTCTGAGACCTGAGAGTGTATGCATCTCTCTAGTATTTTGGATAGTGGAGAGAGAATAGCTATGGGGATAAATGTATATGTATAAATACAACTCCACTTTTAACATTTACAAACATAATCATCAAATATAAATTGTTCTTTTTTAAATATTACAATTTCAAACTGCATACATTGCCTTCTTATGCACAATAAATACATCTCATCAAAATATCTTCTTTCGGCTTTTCCCGGTTTGGGGTCGCCACAGCAGAACTCCGGTCCGCTAATGATTGGCAGTAGATTTTTATGGTCCCGCAGTGCCAGCTCGACGCCCAACCTTCAATGAAGGCACGCCCATTTACACATGTCTTTCGAACGCTACTCAACCACGGGGAGGACATGCAGACTCCACACAGAAGGTGCTCCAGCAGAGAATCGAACGGAAAAACCTTACACATTTTTATTCACATTTTTTTTATTATTACTACTCACAACATTCATATGTTCATATTAAATACTCAAATTCACTTCAAGATTAAGACTTCTTGGATATAAAGTCCTAAAACTGAAAATCATTCTGCTTTCCAAACTCGGCAATTTCACAAGAAATCACCTCACTCACCATACAAGTCTGACTCAGTACGCAAAAAAAAAAAAAAAAAAAAAAAAACCTTTCGTCAGAACCACCGTGGACCATATGAAAATGCTCTTCAACAGGGCTATTCATATTTATATCCCAAATATCCCCCAAGTGTTCTAAAATCCTAACTTTCACCATCCTTTTGGTCTAACCAATATACCACTTAATATTCTCACACCCACACCCCAAAATGTACACTACCCCGCAGGAGCTACAATTAAATTGTCCCCTAGAAATAAATTTCCTACCATTTAATAATCTTCTTGTCAAATTCTTAACCTTTTTACACACCCTACAATGGTCACAAGGGAATGCGCCTACACAACCAGATTTTCCACTCATACCTCACAATTGAGTAATTCTTTAAGCTTTAAATATCCACCAAAATAAAATCTGACATACTTCCTAAGTAACCAAACTGCTCAGCTGATGTCACCAAATGCCAAACCGCCATTACTAACTTCCTTAATGTCTCAGAAAAGGGGGAATACTTGGTAACAAAATATACATCTTTACTAGCAGTCCTATTATCATTATTACCACCCATCCTGTACTGCTTTCTATAATTCACATCACACTTCTCACTGTTCACAAAATCTCCACCATAAGCCCTTTCACCGCATCATCCAACATACATCTACTATAACCCCTCACTGGCAACCTATCCACCACTTCACTAACCTTTTCATCCTTAAGCCTATCTTCAGGAGTAATTTGTAAAATATGCTTAAGTTCACCTACTGGTAAGGAACTAATAAGCTGTGGAGGATGCATGCTATTAGCATGCAAAACATTAAGAGCAATGGGCTTGCGGTATGGCTTAAAATGGACCTTTCTATTTTCAACAACATAAAATTCTACGTCAAAAAACTGTATACCATTCTTACAATGTTCAAAAGAGAATTTCAACACATACAAATTCCTATTCAATTCCTCTATAAAACAGGGAAATTCACTCATTGAACCACTGCATATAAACAAGTCATCTATAAACCTCTTATACAGAATGACACACTTTTTAAAAAAAATTCAGTAACATAAATGAAATTTTTCTCAAACTCCCCCATATACTAGACTGCATAGGATGGGGCATAGTGTGCCCCCATGGCAGTGACTCTCTTTTGCACAAAAAAAAAAAAAAAAATATTTCTCAAACGCAAAATAACTATGGGTTAAACAAAATTCCAAAAGTCTAATCACGAAAGCAGTACACAGTGGTCCTTCACCCATTATATTCCAGATGACCTCCAACCTCCATTTTAATGTAATATTAGTATATACAGCATTATCATACTTCCGCGGTGGTGCAGCGGTAGCGTTGTTGCCTCACCACAAGAGGTTCTCCCGTTCGATTCCCGGCTGGAGTGCGGGGAGTGCCTTCTGTGTGGAGTCTGCATGTCCTCCCGCGGTTGGGTGGGCGTTCGAAAGATATGCATAAATGGATGTGCCTTCGTTGAAGGTTGAACATCAAGCTGGCACCTCGGCATTCATGAAAATATACTGCCAATCATTAGCGGACCGGAGTTCCACTGTGGCGACCCCTAACCGGGAAAAGCCGAAAGACAACAATATAAACAGCATTGTCATCCTCTGTAGCCTAATAATAACCATCCTGCCAGTTCACCCTTGTGACCAATTCACTACCTCCTTATGAAATTGCTGAGTTTGGAAAGTAGTATGATTCTCAATTTTAGGACTTTATATCCAAGGGGTCTTAACCTTGAAGTGAATTTGAATATTTAGTATGAACATATGAATGTTGTGAATGGTAATATATGCATTTTGAAATTGTTGAAATATTATTTAAATAAGAATATAATTTACATTTAATAAATGATATCTGTAAATGTAAAAAATGGAGTTGCAATTATGCATACATAATATAACGTGTATGAGTTTTTATGTATTTAAGGATGGAATGGATGTGATTCTTTAACCAATCAGCAGGGGGCATTTGAGTATAAATGGAGTTTATTTTGTATGGAATGGAGTTTATCCTTGAAGGTGAAATGCAGAGGTATCGGATGTGTTAAAATAAAGTTAAGTGCCAGTGTAATGCAGCATGCTCTTTATTTGTTTTTGGCGAGTTGCTTCACTTACTGTTGTCAGGACGGAGGAGTCTGATGATGAATGGAGAGAAAGACAGGATGGTGTCATGGTGACCTCTTTTGAAAGCTGAGACTAATAGGAGGAAAGGGAGTTTATTTTTAGGAAAAAATTCTGTCAGAAAGGCAATTGAACTGCTGTGGGACATTATGGCTAACACCTACTGCTGGAACTACCACAAGTGAAACAGTTCAAGTCTCTTTAGGCCCAGATTAAAGCTAGAAAAGATTGAGTGATGGACTAGCTGAATGAAGTACTGCAGGCAGTACAGTACCACAGGTGGTATGATGCAAGAGCCAAGTCACAGGACGAAGTTCTCAATTTTCCAGTCCCCACCCTCTACTCTGGCCACAGAACATGGACAGTGATCAAACATATTAGATGGCTGGTAGAAAAAACAGAAATTAGGTTCCCTGGCAGGATTGTGTGCCTCACTCTCACTAATAAGACTGTCTCAGCAATTCAGGAGTATAACACAGCACTCTCTCTGTTCTTCCAAGACAGGAGTCAAATGAACTAATCTGGGCATATAGGGAGGATGGCCCAAGTCATCTCCCTTACAAGCTATGGCCTTCCTGAAGTAATTCCTGTAGCAAGGACCAAGGACAAACTGGAAAAAATTACATTTCCCACCGTACCTATGAACAATAGTGGATCCTAATGAAACAGCTGCTATGGATGAAAATTTTGTCTGCCCTGCTCAACGTGCCAACATCACATCCTTTATCTGGACAAGCTGTTTAGAAAATGGACAGATCGAAGAAAAAGGGTCTTTCATATCAACAAAAATACTTAAACAGCTGCCAAAAGTGAATAAAATAATTTGCTGGCACACTGTATGAAATACTGGAGGGAATAAGGAAGTGAGCCCATAAATATATCCTGCCAGTGAAAATCAAGTCTATGGAGTACCCAATCAGCTATGCAAGCCTTCTACGATCCAAAAGGCTAGACAGGGGTCACACACCATATCTTAATGCCCTCACAAAAAGGTACTACAGAGACTGTCGTTACAACTTCATTCTCCAAACCGGAAGTTCCCACAGTGGAAGTACAGGAGGAGGTCTGCTGTACTTAAGGCCTGAGAGAACAGCTGTTTCGCATTACAGCCTAATGATGCCTCCAAGTGCACCTGCAGTTACATCCTACAGACACCTCAAGGCATCTAATATAGTCTATTAATATTTGCATTAGTAGTTTCAAAGCCATGCTACATGCAAGCTGCTGAAAGACTGCATCTTAAAGTTTAAATGACATGCAACTCAATAGAGAAACAAAACGACATGGAGACTCCAAATTATAGCACACTCATTTTATAGTAGTAACAGTTTAGCATTTTTGTTCCCTTACTCCCAGGATGTTATCAGAACAAGCTATAGAAACACACTGTGAATTTTAAAAAACATTTCCATGAGACACCTGATCCCACCTAACCAACCAAATGACTCGGGACTAAGAAAATTATTTTATAAATACATCGGATTAACTAAATTAAAAGTAGTAAACAATATCAAAATGTAACCATAAAGACTACGTTTCGTCTTAAAATAATCACATAATGCATGCAGAAATAGTAAAAATTACTTAAAAACTTTAAATATATTAATCCCCTTAAATATAATGAATGTCATATTAATAATATGTCTAATATAACAAAAACACTGGCATGAAAAACATCAAAGCTCATTGAATTACAAGGGAATGTAGTTTTAAAACACGTAATATACACACTATTTCATTCAATCTCAGTTTCATGCAGCCAGTTTCAAATGCCATCAAATTTCTCTCGCCTCTAAACTTTGTTCCCAAAGGACCACCCTGTTTTTCAACTCTGTCTTTAAAACAAAAAAAAAATTGTGCGAGGGGCATTTATTAAGTTGCTTGAACATGGCACTACTGATTTTACTCCTACTTGTACTGCAAATACATTCATAAATTTACCCCCTTAATGTCCTTTCAGTTTTCCACACTTAGAAACTGGGGTATTGCAAGCAGATCATCAAATAAATCACGCCCATAGTCTGGCAATTATAAAACTCCTTGACTTTAACATGCTGTCATCAAATATGAACAGTTTCAGAATCTAAACTGAAACTGCATTGTTGACAAAAACCACATTTGTATATATTCCATTTATTCTTAACATTAGTGACTATGGTGTCTTTCTGCTTAAAAAATAAGTTCTTACCACGTTTAAAAGCAATTTTTACTTCATTTCTAAGTTTTTCAGCCACGTCACCACTGTATAAAAACACTTCTGGTTTCTTTCAGAAATATTATAAATTAATTTATAATCAATTATGCAAGTCATAATTAATGCTTTAATGTAACACTCCCACCTATGATCAATATTTTTAAATGGGATGTCATACCGTCTAATCAAGGAACTATAAAAGCCCGTTTGTCTTTTTTTTACGTAACCTCACTGTGTAAGACCTTGATAAAGTTACGAAGTTATCCCCTTCTAAGAAACATGTTGACCAAAATTTCACATTCAATAAAGAATGCATCAAATTCTGAAACTATTCTGGCCATCCTAACTAGTGGGCCCTTAAAAGCTTTTTTCTGACATATAGAATGTCAACTCTTAAAATATAAAACAGAGTTTGATCATGTTGGTTTAAGATATATATATATATATATATATATATATATATATATATATATATGTGTGTGTGTGTGTGTGTGTGTATATATATATATATATATATATATATATATATATATATATATATATATATATATATATATATATACACATACATACATATACACAGATATATATAAATATATATATATAAATATAATCAACAGACTCTTTTTGGTGAGCATCCTTAATTACTTCTAAAACCAAAAAGCATACTCTATTCATCTCAACTTCATGAGTAAATGTAAAAATATTCCATTACAGAACTGATGTACTGCATGATAAATCTTATCCTTACGATCATTCCACAAAATACATACGTCATCAAGGAACATAGTACAAAATAACCATGACTGGGCTTGGGGTCTGTTAAACAGCAATTTTTTTCTCCCACTGTGCCATCATAATGTTCACTAAAAGTGGGGCACATGTAGCCACTTGCGGATGGAAGTACAACCCCTCAAAGTATATAAAATTATTCATTAGTATAAAAAGAAGTTATATACTTACAACAACGTTCCACCTGTGTTGTCCTTTTTCATTCTTCCTTGACCTGTGGGGTTTTGGATCTGACAAGGCAGCTTTTAAAAGCTTAGGGAAGTAATCTCAAGCTCGTCTTCTACCAATAATGCCTAAACCCCCACCCTCCCTGATTACCTCAAATCAAGTTTGCTGCTGTTATGTTTACAGATTATACCATAATATACACAATGTAGAAAAAAATCTGAAAATTTACTTTAAAAAAAAAAAAAAAAAAAAAAAAAAAGAGTAGAGAAAGAACAGCAGCTCAACAAGGAACAGAGGTCCTATAAGCATATCTGTCAGGTCATACCCTAGTGAGACAGGGGGAATGAGGGAGGGAAGGTTGAGGAAGAACAAAAAAGGACAACACCGACAGAATGTTATGGTAATTACATAACTTCTTCATCTGATGTTATCATTTTCATTCTTCCCTTGACCTGTGGGACAGGGTCCCCAACTATAATAATCCAAGGTGGCCTACATGGAAGGATATTTTGGAGTACTGCAAAACCAAAAGCAGCTCTATTTCTAGACACAATGTCCAGTTTGCACTGGGAAATGAAGGTATGAAAATCTGACCATCAGGCAGCCCCACAAATACCATCAATCAAAACCTTAGCCCAAAAGGCTTGAGAAGTTGCCATTGATCTAGCAGAATGAGCCTTGATTCACTGAGATAAAGAAACACCTTTGGATTCATACACAAAATGCAATCCCTTAACCATTTTGCTAAGGTGGGCTTTGCAACTGATTTACCTTTTTTGACATCTAAAAAGATATAAAAAGCTGATCAGAAGATAGAAACGCAACTGTTTATAAACATCCAACAGATGAACAGTATATTCTACTTTTCTGGAAACTGGGGGAAAAGACTGGTAAGCTGACAGATTGGTTTATATTGTTCTCGTTCGCAACTTTGGGTAGAAAGGACGGATTGGTACGTAATGTTACTCTGTCCTCATGGAACATTAAGTGGGAGTATTTGGAGGACAGAGCTTGCAATTCAGAAAGTCAGACATTCTTCTTGCAAAAGTGATAGCAACAAGAAAAACAGTCTTCCATGATAAGAATTTCAAATATACTTTGGCTGAAGGTTCAAAAGGGGTGAACTAGAGCCTGTAAGATCATAGTTAGATCCCAAGGAGGTGTCTGATCTTTAACGGGAAGATGAAGGAAAAGTACCTCTAAGAAAAGCCTTACATAATTTGGATGTGGCTAAAGATGGTGAATTTTGTCTGATATAATTTGAAAGAGCTGCCAATTGTATTTTTATAATGGAATGACTGCCCCTCCCCCATAACAAACATGAGCAAGGAAATTTACTAATGCTGCAACAGGAACTGTGAAATGATCTAATTGCTGCTGTTGAGCACAAACAGAAAATCTTTTCCGTTTGCTCTTGTACATTTTCCTAGTCAAAGATTTGTGGAAGGAGATCAGAATGTTTCGGACTGGGGATGAAACCTAGCAAACCTAATCATCAGAATTGGAGAAACCATGCAGTTAATTTCAGACCTGGAAGATCGGGATAAATTTACCATAACAGATGGGTCAGCAAATATGGATGCAGTTCGGGCGTCCATGGAGAGCAAATAAGATGACACCAAAGGAAGGTGAACCAGATTTGCAGAGGCCAAAAGGGGGCAATGAGAATCACTTTGCTCTTCAACCTGGAAGCTTTCTGGAGAAATCTGAATATCAAGGGCAGAGGTGGAAAGGCATAAAGTAATCCGGGAGGCCAAGCATAGACCAGAGCATCCCCAGATGACTGTCCATGAGGGGAAATCAAGGTGAAGAACCTGCTGCACTTGCTGTGGAGGGGAGATGTAAAGAGATCACAGCAAGGTTGACCCCATTTGTGGAAGTTCATGTTAGCCACTGACTGACTCACAGACCACTCGTGAGGCATTAGTAAGACTCTGCTGAGCCTGTCCGCTAGAATGCTGCACTCCTCCAGAATGTGCATTGCAATCAGAAAGTGGACTGCCCACTGCTGCACTCGTGCTTCTCGGCACAAGGGGAAGGATCTGGTTCCCCTTGTTTGCTGATGTACCATACTATCGACATATTGTCAGTCTGTATAGCAACAGTCTCTGGAGAGAGAAAGCTGTGAAATACCTGCAACGCTAAAATGACCGCTCTCATCTCCACGACACTGACATGCAGGTTGGTCTCCTGTGACTTCCATGTGCCTTGGAACATCTGACCCAGGAATTGCCCCACCTGGGAGGCATTTGTGGTTAACATGGCATTGGGGGACAAAGGGGGCATCCTTAAAGAATCTACGAGGAATGAAGTTGCGAGAACACTAAATATTGTCATCTGTGCTAGCATGACTGGCTGAAGTTTGTAAATAATTGTAAATTACCCTGTGTTACATATGTCAGCATGACTAGCTATAATTTTGTAAATAAGTTTATGTCTTTTGATTATCACTCTAATTTATGCAAGATGTTTGAACGTCAAACAATGTTTTTCTGGCCGATCAAATGTACAAGTTCTTTGTAAAGAGAATTCTGAATGCATGTTATGCCAGAGTTAGCTGACCTAAATGTGATGTCACTGTATGCCAGGGGAGGGAGAATAGAATCTTCACTGCAGCTGCTTGTTTACTTTTCCATATCTGATATGAAAATATAATTCTCATGGCAGCTTCCTGTTACTTTTAAAAAAGATCTGCTATAAAATCAGGTTCTGAGTCAGTTGTTCGGTTATCATTCAGTTGTTTCCAGAGCTGTTCAGTAGTAGTAGTCCAGTTGTTTCCAGAGTAGTTGTGTCAGTCGCTGAGGACAGAAAACAGCTTGGTGTGGACATAATTCTTCATCTTGCCTTGTAGAAATAAGAGTATAATCTTGCCTTGCTAAATTATTTAGATTAGACAGGGACAGCTAATCTTCAAATAGTCAGGGAACTACAGCTAGATAGAGTTTTTCTAGAATCAATGTGAGATATATCCTATGGTATTTTGCCATATTTCCTTTGTCTGAAACTCTGATGCTTACTGGAATCAGTTATTCAGTATTTACATTTTTTTAAATCCTTTTATTTATTACTAAATGTTTTACTACCTCTCATTGTGGGTGGTTATTTTAGTTAACATTCTTTAATAACTTGAGAGTGTTTATGCTCATTATGATAACACCAGAGCCATTCCAAAAAGCCTTACTGCTTGGGATACATTCATGTACACGTTTCCTTACATGCTATTCCTTATCTATTTTACCCAATATAACTGAACACCCCTTTTGAAGGACATTGTGGTGTTTGACTGATGGCAACCATTACCTTGTAATTTGGGCAAAGAAAAGTACAGTTGTGTACACTTATCATAAATGCAGATGTTCAAGTGTATTCACTGTTGCAGTCATTACATTTGGGTTATCTGCTTGCAGTAGCCCTAGTCGGCCTGATTAACAAAGTCTTGGGTCGTACGTCAGTTGTTGTCTCTTTTTCCGTGATGTCAGGTCGTCAGAGGTATAAAACATACAGCAGACGTCATTACATCAGTTTTTCTTGCCCCAGATGTCGGATGCCCCCCCCAATGGGAAACAATTAAATCTATAAATATACAAGGTTAAACCTCAAACAAAAAAGCAAATACACCAAAAAGCTTTTAAGCATTGAAAAGGAGAGAAGAGGTATAGCCAAAAGAAGTCAGGGGCTGGAGGGAGGGTAACCAAGACTGCAACAGCGAATACACTCAAACATCTACATTTAAGGTAAGTGTACACAACTGTATACTAGGTTCTTCATGTTTCACTATTGCACTCATTACATTTGGGTAGATTCCCAAAGCTAAGGACGGGAGGAGGAATTTAGATAGCATTAGGACCAACTATAAGGCCCTGCAAAACTGCAGTGGCAAAGCCAGCTCTGTATTTAGAGAAAATTGGCAAATGGTAATGCTTGGTGAAAGTATGTACAGAACTCTAGGTAGCAGCTTCTAGGATGTCCCTGGTAGGTACGCCTCTGAGAAAGGCTGTAGAGGTAGATGCAACCCTGGTTGAGTGGGGTCTGATCCCCTGTGGGATCGGTTTTCCATGGTGCTTACAGCAGAAATGAATGCAATGGCCTATCCATTTGGAAATGGTTTGCTTTGAAATAGCCTTCCCCTCTGTCCCTGCAGCAATTGCCACCAGCAGTTGTTCAGATTTCCTTTGAGGTTTCGTCCTGTCCAAGTAGAATCTAAGTTGTCTGTGCACATCTAAGGAGTGCAGTATCCGTTCCCCTTTGTTCTGTGGATTAGAAAAGAAGGTTGGCAAATGAATGGACTGATTAAAGGCTACCACCTTTGGCATGAAAGAGGGATTGGTCCTGAGGGCCACCCTGTCCGCATGAAAGATGATGAATGGTCCTGAGGGCCACCCTGTCCGCATGAAAGATGATGAAAGGCTCCACTGCCATAAGGGCCTGTAATTCAGATACCCTTCTTGCTGAAATGATGGCTAAAAGGGAAGCTGTTTTCCAAGAAAGGAACTTTAAATCTGCAGTAGCAGCTGGCTCGAAAGGAAGAAGGGTGAGTTTCTCCAATACAAAGTTAAGGTCCCAGGCTGGAGTTGGTGCTCTCCTGGGTGGCCTTATATCTTTGGCCCCTCTGAGGAACTGCTTGAGCAGTGGATGAGAGAAGAGGGGAGGTTCTGCATTATAATGAACTGAAATGGCTGAGGCGTGAATTTTTATTGATGAAAAGACAGGCCCTTCTGAAGCATCTCAGTTAAGTATTGCAAAATCTGAGGTAAATTGGGCACTGCTGTGTTCATCCCTTGAGACTGGTTCCAGGCACAGAATATTTTCCATTTTTCAGCATTAATATTTTCTAGAACTAGGTCCCCTTGCCTCTAAAATGACATCCAGCACTGGTTAACTGAGGGATGGTAAAGGAGAGCTTAGGTAATCAGGCAAGCTGCTAGTTTCAGTGTTTGAAGCTGAGGGTGCGGAATCTGGTTCTCCTGCTGAGACAGCAGGGTGGGAGTCGGAGGCAGATGCCATGGGGCCAACAGTGACACACTGCGCAGGATGGGGTACTAGTGTTGGCGTGGCCAGGCTGGTGCAATCAACATCATCCTTGGTTTGTCTTGTTTGATCTTTAGTAGTACTTTGGAAAGCAGAGGCAGAGGAGGAAAGGCATAAACTGATAATTTTTTTTCCAGCTGAAGGACAGAGCATCCACTTTCCAAGCTGGGCTGTGGGGAATCCTTGCACAAAATTTTTCCCAATTGATAGTTCTGGTGGGGGGGGGGGGAGGCAAACAGGTCTATATCTGGGCTCCCCCATTTTCTTGTCAACATGCTGAAAATCCTTGGTTCCAGTTTCCACTCGTGTGGGTCCATGAAGTTTCTGCTTAGTCCGTCTGCCAGTGTATTTAGTTTTCCTGGCAGGAATTGAGCTTATAGATGCACTAGGTAGCTCAAGGCTGTGTTCCACACAATGCCATGGCTAGTCTGCAGAGGGGGTAAGAATGTGTAACCCCCCCCCCCCCTGCTTGTTTATGTACCACATAACAGTGGTGTTTTCTGTCTTTTCCATTAATTGTCCTGGAGGAATGTGGTCCTTGAAGGCTGTCAGAGAATTCTGTACAGCTAACAATTTTTTATGATTGATGTGAAGGTGCAATTTGAATTGGGTTCCACTCGCCCTGAATGTACTTCCCTTCCAGGTGCGCCCCCCATGCATAGTCTGATGAGTCTGTTGTTAGGGTTTGGGCGGCAGGGGTTAGTGTGAATGGTAGTCCCTTGTTTTGGTGGCAGGCCTCTGCCCACCAAAGGAACTCTAGGCGTAGACAAGGGATGATAGGAATCATTGCTTCTAGATCCTGAGAATGTTGACACCATAGGTTTTTTAGATACCATTGTAGTTTCGTCATATGCAGTCTTGCATATGGAATTAGAAGAATGCAGGAGGCCATGAACCCCAAGGCTTGTAGCATTTGCCTTGCAGATAGCAAGGTTTTTGTGGCCACTCGTTTGAAGTAGGTTGTCAAGTGAATTTGCTTCTCTGGCGTGAGGAAAGCCATCTGGGAAGTTGTATTCAAGCTTGCTCCCAGGAATATAATTTGTTGACAGGGTACTAGGTGTGATATCTTTTCATTTACGGTGTACCCTAGAGCTCCCAGGAATATAATTTGTTGACAGAGTACTAGGTGTGATATCTTTTCGTTTACGGTGTACCCCAGACAAGTTAGCACCCTTTGTACAAAAGTCAGATGATTCAAAAGTATGTCCTGGTTTTCTGCCTGAATTAGACAACCGTCCAGGTATTGGTATATTTGAATATTTCTTTGCCTGCAAAATGCAATGACTGGAGCTAGGCACTTTGTGAATACCCTGGGTGCAGTAGACAAAGGGCAGTGCAGAGAACTGACAGTGCATGTAGCCTACTTTGAAGCATAGGTATCTTCTGCAAGTTTCCCTGATTGGGATGTGCAGGTATGCTTCCTTTAAATTTAGTGTTGCCAACCAGGCATCTTTGCTTAGCATAGGAAGCAACTGGTGAAGAGTCAGCATCTTGAATTTTGGAATCACCAAAAAGGTGTTTAGAGTAGGCAGGTCCAGGATAGGACGTCATGAATTGTCTTTTCTGGGTACCGGGAAAAATCTTGAGAAGAAACCTTGTCCCTTTTCTCTGCTGGATCAGGGTTTGGACTGAAGGTCTGGAAGAAGCAGGAAAGGACCAATTCTTAGAGGGCCAATGCCTACTAAATCCTGGAGGTTGTACTTGTAAGAAATCTTTAATAGTTTGCATAGATTTAGCTTTTTCCTCCATCTTTTTAAGAACTTCTGCCTTGTTGCCAAACAGGCAGCCCTGATTTAAGGGAGCATCCAGTAATTTCACTTCAACATGATCTAGCAAGGATTGCTCCTTAAGCCAGGCATGCCTTGTAAGTACAGACCCAGTTAACGCAGCCCTGCAAGATGCCTCTAGTGAATCAAAACCACATTGCAATGTAGGTTTACCAACTTGTTCAGCAGAAAGCATTAAATCCTGTAAATCCTTATTTTCACCACAATCTGGAATCAACATAATTTTCTGTTTAAGCAATGCAATAATATGCAGCTGATACTTTTAACATATGAAACTGGCAATTCAAGGCGCTAGTGGCCAAAGTTGCAGAAGTGTATACCTTCTTACCCCATCTATCCAGCGCCCTGGTCTCTATCAAGGGGGGGGTAGGATTTTTGGCAGTAGTAGCTTTAATGCCCTTGGGGTCCCTGTGAAACGGTTTCAGGATCCGCAGTAGGATTTTTGAAAAGGAACTTGTGAGAGTCAGGAACCCCATAATATCTATCAGGTTTTCTGGAAGCAGGAGGTAAAGAGTCAGGGGCCATGCTAGATTCCGAAAAGGCATCATCAACAATGTCCTGTACAAGAGGTATAGCTAAAGCCCTGTGCTGGAGCAGGAGTAAGAAATCCCTAAGCTTCTTTTTAGAATCAGAGAAATCCTGACTTTCCCAATGAAAATGCTGCCAGAGAGTATGGAAGGTTTCACCAAAAGAGAATTCGTCGGGGGGGCGAGAGAATAGAGTCCTCAGCATCAGAAACCTCATAGGTAGATAAGGGTAAATCCTGGTCATCAGAGGAAAAGTACAGTTTTGTACCTACCATAAATGTAGATATTCGAGTGTTCACCCTGCTGCAGTCATCACACTTGGTTATCCTGCCGTCAGGCGGTCCCGCAGTCGGCCTGAATTCCAAAGTCTTGGTCCGGCGTCGGTTGCTGTCGCTTCTTCCCTGACATCAGTGTGCCAGGAGTATATAAGAGGCATCTGACGCAATTTTCTTCAGTTTTTCTTGCCCCAGATGTCAGGTGCCCCCAATAGGTAGGCAAAATATTATATATATATATATATATATATATATATATATATATATATATATATGTATATATGCATATATATATATATATATATGTATATATATATATATATAGATAGATAGATATATAGATATATAGATATAGCTAGATAAAAATCCAGCTAGTTCAGAAGGGATGGAGGGAGGGTAACCTGGACTGCAGCAGGGTGAACACTCGAACATCTACATTTATGGTAGGTACAAAACTGTACTATGTTCATCGTGTTACCCTGCTGCAGTCCTCACACTTGGGTTGAATCCCAAAGCTAAGGATGGGAGGTGGAGTTAAACAGGGTTAGAAGAAGCTAGTAGGCCCTGCAAAACTGCAGTGGCAAAACCAGCTCTAGTCTTAGAATATAGAGGTAAGTGATAGTGTTTGGTGAAGGTGTGCACTGAACTCCAAGTTGCAGCTTCCAGAATATCCTTGGTTGGCACTCCCCTGAGAAAGGCTGCTGATGTAGTTGTAGCCCTGGTGGAGTGGGACCTAATGTTGGCAGGTACCGGTTTCCCATGATGCGTGTAGCAGAAACATATGCAATGCACTATCCCTTTAGAGATTGTCTGTTTTGAAATAGCTTTTCCTTGTGATCCTGCAGCATAGGCTGCAAAGAGCTGGTCAGAGTTTCTGAAAGCCTTAGTTTTATCCAAATAGTAATGTAATTGCCTGTGAATGTCCAAAGAGTGCAGGAGTCTTTCTCCTTTTATCTGGGGATTTGGGAAAAAGGTGGGCAAATGAATGGTTTGGTTTAGGGCCACACTGGTTACCACCTTTGGCATTAAGGAAGGGTTAGTTCGTGGAGAGACTCTATCTTGATGAAAAATGAGGAAAGGCTCCACTGCCATTAGTGCCTGTAGCTCTGAGACTCTTCTAGCTGAGGTTATTGCTAGTAACAGGGCAGTTTTCCATGAAAGAAATTTTAAATCAGATGAAAAAGCTGGTTCGAAGGGCAGCAGTGTAAGCTTTTCCAGAACAAAGTTGAGATCCCAAGTAGGTGTTGGAGCTCTTCTTGGCGGTCTGATGTTCTTAGCCCCTCTGAGGTACTGTCTTAGGAGTGGATGTGAGAATAAAGGAGGATCCGTGTTGTAATGAACTGAAATTGCTGAGGCGTGGATCTTAACAGATGAAAAGGAAAGTCCTTTGTGCAACATCTCAGCTAAATATTGTAGAATCTGAGGAATGTTTGGATCAAGGGGATTTTGGCCTTTAGCCTGGTTCCAGGCGCAAAATCTTTTCCATTTGTCTGAATAGGTTTTCCTGGTTCTGGGCCTCCTGGCCCCCAGAATGACATCCATAACAGCTTTGGATAGAGGTGTTGGCTGGTTGTTTAGGTAATTTGCCATGCAGCCAGGTTTAAAGTCTTGAGTTGGCTGTGCAGAATCTGATTGTCTTGCTGGGTGAGCAGGTAAAGAATTTGTGGTAAAATCCATGGTGGGCCGTGGGCCATGTTCCTTAGAATTGGATACCAATGCTGTCGTGGCCAGTCTGGTGCAATGAGTATCAGCTGTGGTCTCTCTAATCTGACTTTCAGCAGTATCTTTGCTAGGAGAGGCAGTGGAGGAAAGGCATACACTGTTAATGTTTTCCAACTGAATGAAAGGGCGTCCACTTTCCAAGCTTGTGGATGGAATGTCCTTGTGCAAAATCTTTGAAGTTGCTAGTTTTGGGGGCTTGCAAACAGATCTATGTCTGGGTGTCCCCATTTTTGAGCTATCACTGCAAATACTTGTGGATCTAGTTTCCACTCATGTGGATCCATGATATTTCTGCTTAGGTCGTCTGCCAATGTGTTTTTCTTTCCTGGCAGGAATTGTGCTTGTAATTGAACCTGGTAAGACAGTGCCGTGTTCCACAAGGTCATTGCTTGTATGCATGGAGTAGGAATGTGTGCCCCCTTGCTTGTTTATGTACCACATTACTGTGGTATTGTCTGTCTTTATTATTAATTGTCCTGGGTGTAAGAGGTCCTTGAAAGCTGTTAGGGCATTCTGTACTCCTAGCATTTTTTTTTGATTGATATGCAGATGCCTCTGATCTGTAGTCCATTTGCCCTGAATGCACTGTCCTGCCATGTGTACTCCCCAGGCATAGTCCGATGCATCTGTTGTCATAGTTTGCCTGGCTGTGGGTAAGGTGAAAGGCTGACCCTTGTTGAGGTGACATGCCTGTGCCCACCATAGAAACTCCTGTTGAAGGCAGGGAATGAGTGGTATCATTGTTTCCAAGCTGTGGCTGTGCTGAGTCCATACGCTTTTCAGGTACCATTGTAATTTCCTCATATGCAGATTTGCAAATGGTATTAGTAGTATGCAAGATGCCATGAATCCCAAGGCCTGCAGAATTTTTCTTGCAGGGAGTTGGGTCTTTGTTGCCATTATTTTGAAATACTGAGTCAGCTGTTGTTGCTTGTCTGGCATGAGATAAGTCATCTGGGCCGTTGTATTCAAGCTGGCACCCAGGAATATTATGTTTTGTGAGGGCACTAGTTTTGATTTATTTTCGTTTACCGTGTACCCCAGGCAACTTAGAAGTTGTATGACAAATGCCAGATGCTTTAAAAGAATGTCCTTGCTTTCTGCTTGAATAAGGCAGTCGTCCAGGTATGGGTATATTTGAATTCCTCTGTCTGCAGTATGCAATTACTGGTGCCAGGCATTTTGTGAAGACCCTAGGCGCAGTAGATAAGCCAATGGGCAGTGCAGAGAACTGATAATGCGTTGAACCTGCAATGAAGCGGCGGTATCTTCTGCAATTTTGTCTGATAGGGACATGCAGGTATGCCTCCTTGAGGTCCAACGTTACTAGCCAAGCATTCTTGCCCAGCATGGGAAGATGCTGCTGTAGTGTTAGCATCTTGAATTTTGGTACTTGCAGACAGGTGTTCAGAATTGAAAGATCCAGAATGGGTCTCCATGCTTTGTCCTTTCTTGGGACTAGAAAGAGTCTTGAGTAAAATCTTGTCCTTGCTCCTGTGTAGGTACCTGTTGAATGGCTCTCATGCCCATGAGAGCTGTAATTTGTTTTTGTGCCTCTGTCCATTGATTTGGTGGCAGGTTTGGCATTCCTTTTATCCTTGGCAAGGGATGAAAGTGGAATCTGTATCTCTGAGAGACAATGTTTAGGACCCATTTGTCTTTTGTGATGATGTGCCAGTTGTCTGCAAAAAATGCTAATTTTCCTCCCAAGGGAGCTGCCAGGAGAGATTTGCTTGGTAGTTTGAGGATTGAGTCATTGTGTTTGTCTTCTGCTAGCCTGGGGGCTGTCTTCTCCTCTTTTCTGGGTAGCAGAACCCCATTCGCGAGGTTTGTAAGGGCCTTGTGACTGACCTCTGACCCTTGGGCGTCTGTATTTGCCTCTCTGTGATCTGTCAGAAGCTGGAATGGACCAGTTTTTTGTTGACCAATTTCTGCTGAAACGAGGGGGTTGCACCTGCAAAAAATCTTTGACCGTCTGCATAACTTTGCCTTATCCTCCATTTTCTTTAAAACCTCTTCTGCTTTGACACCAAATAATACATCCTGCTGTAAAGGTGCATCCAATAATTTTGCTTTAACATGATCAAGAAGGGTTTGTTCTTTTAACCAAGCATGTCTACGTATGAGAGAGCCAGTAACAGCTGCTCTACAGGAAGCTTCCAATGAATCAAACCCAGTATGTTTGCCCACCTGTTCAGCTGCATGCAAAAGATCCTGCATTTCCTTGAATTCAGACTGTTCAGAATGTGCGCTCATTTTTTGTTTTAATTGAGACATTAGAAACTGCTGATATTTCAGCATGTGAAACTGACAATTTAATGCTCTCATAGCCATAGTTGCTGAGGTGTATATTTTCTTTCCCCATCTATCTAGGGCTCTGGAATCCCTTTCAAAGGGCACATGATTTTTAGACATAGAAGGGAAATTGTTTCTGGGTCAGCCACAGGGCTTTTATAAAGGAATTTGTGTGAGTCAGGTACTCTGCAGTATCTGTCTGGTTTGGCTGGAGCAGGAGGATTTAGACCAGACTGCAAGTAAACATCATCCACAATTTCTAAAACTGGAGGGATAGCAAGAGGTCTGTGCTGGGGTAGTAAAATGAACTCTCGGAGCCTTTTCTTAGAATCAGAGTAGTCCTGGCCTTCCCAATGGAAATGTTCCCTCATGGTATGTAAAGTTTCCCCAAAGGAGTAAGTCTACAGGGGGGAGATGCTGAGGGAATAGAGTCTTCAGCATCAGAGTCTTCAAAAGGTGGAAAAGTGTAACCCTGTTCCTCAGAAGAATCTGAGGAAATTGAAACCTGGTCAGAGGAAGCATAATCCTCCTCTTGTCTTGGTCTTTTATCAGGAGGGGGATGGGAACCCCTGATTAGGGTAATCAAATCTTCATCCATCTTAAGCATCTGTTTCTTAGGCATGGGACCTTGACTGTAGGCTGATGTACAGTCTTCTTTGGTTTTAAAGGAGTTTTAAGCTTAGCATAAGATTTAATGGTGAGTGTAGCTGGTCTGAAGACACCTTCTACAACTGAGGGTGTTTCCACTGCAGCGGGGTCTACTTCTGCTCCGGTGTCAAAAGGGCCTAATGAAGATGGCTGCGTTGGCCTAGTAGACTCCGCAGCTGTCTGAGGTTCCAGTTCTGCAGTCGTCAGGGGCTGCGTAGGCACCTCACTGAAAACCGGAGAACCGGCGACAGGCCCAGCAGAGGCCTCGGAGTCTGGCTTGTTCCTAGGCTGCCTGTCCTTATCCTTGCATTTTTTATGCATGCCGGTTGTTGGATGCTCCAACGGTATGATATAATTAAATATCCTACCAAAATAGTGTCGTGCGAAATCAAAACGGCGTTTGATAGTTCGTTTATTAAATCTAGCACAAAACCGACAACCTATGATGTCGTGGTCTGGGCCTAGGCAAGGAATACAATAGGAATGGAAGTCCTTATGTGGTATTTGCTTCCCACAAGAAATGCAATTGTTAACTTTTTCTGACATCAGACTGAGGCAAGAAAAGGTTCCCCAACGGGGTACTTAGCTTTATTGAAGACTTCGGACTGAAATTCGAATCGAAAATCTCAGGTGTCGACCGACTGGCACTTGCGAACTGCTTCTGCTTCGGGCACCGCGCGGCAAGAAAGACTGAAGAAAATGGCGTTGAATGCCTCTTATATACCCCTGGTGCACTGACATCAGGGAAGAAGCGACAGCAACCGACACCGGACCAAGACTTTGGAATTCAGGCCGACTGCGGGACCGCCTGACAGCAGGATAACCCAAGTGTGATGACTGCAGCAGGGTAACACGACGAACATCAGAAATTTCAGAATTCTGGTCGGAAATATCATAAGCAAACTAAGCCCTAGGTCTCTTAGGTTGACTTCCCCCGATTAAAGTAATAAGATCTTCAGTCATTCTTATCATTTGTTTTTTAGCCTTAGAGGCCTGACCATGCAGTCTGGGCATCAGTTTTCTAGGCATGGTTCGAATTTTAGGCCTTGAAGAAGAATATGGTGTCGGTTTAATATGCAAGTCAGTAGGCCTGAATACACCCTCAGAAACCAGTGCCTGCACAGCGGCTCCGGACCCATCCAAGGTAGAGACATCCACAGGTTCCACAGTTGAAGCATCTTGCGGCTCTGAATGGGTCTCAGTAGAGGCCTGCGAATCTGCAGTAGCGGGTATCAGGGGCTGCAAAAGCGCCTCAATGTGTACTGGCGAACTGGGCTGTGTCCCTGTTTTTATCTTTGTGTTTTTTCGGAATGTCGGTAGTCGGATGGCTTACCGAAGACACAACAGGATAACTGAACTGAGCACCAAAATATTTAGAAGCGCAAATATACCAATGACGAATAGTTCGTGGTTTAAATAAGACACAAAACCGACAGCGAAGTATGTCATGGTCAGGGCCTAGGCAAGGAACACAGTATGAATGAAAATCTTTATGAGGTATTTGCTTTCCACAAGAAATGCAATTATTTACTTTTACTGACATCGGTTTAGAGCAAGAAAAAGTTTCCCCAACAGGGTACTTAGCTTTTAGTTGAAGACTTCGGTTCTAAAACTCGAAAACTAAAATTTCAGGAGTCAGCCGACCAGCACTTGCGAACTGCTTCTGTTTCGGGCACCACACGGCAAGAAAAATTGATGTAATGACATTGGCTGCATGTTTTATACCCCTGACGACCTGACATCACGAAAGAAGAGACATTATGCCCAAGGTAGGAGCTAGTTGCAACTGATGGTACCTGTCACAGATGAGTAAATGTCTGGTTGGAGCAGTTAGGAGCAAATAGTCTAGGTACAGAAATATGTGGACTCCTTGCAGTCAGAGATGAGTTGCAACTACTGCCATGCATTTAAAAAAAACTGACTGAATCCCAAAGAACCAGCGTAAAAAAACAAATGCAAAACCGAAAAACACTGGCAGCCCAAAGACAAGCTGAAAGAACAACTTTAGTGCAATAAATCTTTACAAAATGCTTTCGTCAAAGACTTCTTCAGAAAGACAAATGCATCTATAAAACCTGCCCATTTAAATAATACAAGTCATCCAATAAAATCGAAGAAACAATAAATCAATAAAACAATCATAAAATTAACTACAAAATAAATTAAATAGTAAACTTCCTCTGCAATAAAAAAAAATAATATTTACATCATCATCATTCAAGCCAGGGGGACTACCAGCTGCAAGTTTAATTTACCACTCTCAACATTATTTTTAAGGTTACCACTTCTCAAATCTTGTCAAACATAATCTAAGATAGTAAAAGTGAATTTTTTATATGACATACATTTGATAGTGTGTCTATATAGAGCATTATTTCTCATCTCTTACTTTCAATCCATAATAATACTCTGATTCTCCTACAAAAGTTTCTGGTGGTCATACTTGCATGAAATGCAGGAAAACCTGAACATAAAGCTATATAAATAATGTTGGTAGTATTACATGAAAATCTACTTGGAATGCTGACAGTGTAGAGTGTATGATCTAATATAAGACATGGCCCTTCATTAATAAACCTACAACAAAAAAAGCTGTTACATTTAAAGGTTCATTTAGACTTAAATGTAGATGGAAGGGGGACAAAAGTGTCACGAAATTCTAACATGTTTTTGATACTGCCATTTTTTCTTGTAAACAAATTGAGATGTTTTACCAAACACATTAAATAAATCACAGTTCCCCTCAATAACCGTCCAGTTGTTTTTTACTATACATTTTTTTTTGACTAAAGCTTTGAATAAAGATTTATTATGCTAAAGTTGTTATTTCGGCATGTCTTTGGGATGCCAGTGTTTTTCAGTACGGCCATGCATTTGGTGAACACTCTGGGGGCTGTGGAGAGACCAATGGGAAGCACTCTGAACTGGAAATGACTGGCTCCCACCCTGAAAGCATAGATACCTTCTGGAGCGCCTGCCCATCTTCATGTGGTAGTATGCATCCTCTTCAGGTCTACTGAGCACATCCAGTCGTCTATTTTCAAAATAGGCAGAATGGACTGGACTGTGACCATTCTGAACTTTGTGTTTTTTTATTGACTTGCTCAGGGATGTTAGATCCAAGATGGGCCTGAGGTTCCCTTTCTTTTTTGGTAGTGAAAAGAATCTTGAGTAAATGCCTGACCTGAGCTGATCTGGAGGGACCTTCTGGATGACACTTTTTGGAGCAGCTTTTGAGATCTCCAACTCTGCTGCCTCC
Source organism: Protopterus annectens (assembly GCF_019279795.1). NCBI lineage: Eukaryota > Metazoa > Chordata > Ceratodontiformes > Protopteridae > Protopterus > Protopterus annectens. The sequence goes on along the minus strand of NC_056741.1, from coordinate 1,288,225,093 downwards.
CTCTGCCTGGGTGGAACATTCCAGAGAGAGCTTTTTAGTTTGGGGGAGGTTTTGAAAAGGGGATAGAGTATCCTCTGGATATGATCCTTTGCACCCACTGATTATTTGTGACAGCTAGCCAGCCTTCTGGGTATGAGGATAAGTGCCCCCCGAGGACAGCCGGGCAACCTTTCAGGAGTGCTGAAAAGGCTTGTCTGAGACCCTTGATTTTGCAGTCACCCTCTGACATGTGGGCGGCATCTACCATTGTAACCATTTCCCCCTCTGCGGGAATATTCTCAGGATCTCTCCATCTTTCTCACTACAGACTGTCTCTAACAGTGGGCCCAAATAAAGATGATCTGTCAAAAGGGGCAATGACAAAAAGACACCTTGAAAGGTTCAGTAAAGTTACATAGCTGCATCTAGGCATGGCGCTTAATGGCAATGGAAACCCCGGCAGCCCTTGAGGTACCCATGGGAGATTAACCTTGTGGCTGCATTGGACACTGACTGCAGAGTGGCCACTGTGGAGGAGAAGGATTTCCTCTCCTCATCAGACAAGGACTCTGGGACTGAGCTAGAGAGTTATTTAATTAAATCCCCTGTAGCCTAGTAAAATGGGAAAGGTAATTTAAGGCTCATAAGGTAAAGATAGACTAGGCAGAAACACTCTTGCCGAAACTGTCCATTGCCCTAGGCTCCCTGTTAGAGGGACAGACAGTGGAGCATTCTTGGGCCAGCTCCTTCTTGGTGGCTGCCGCAACAGCCATGGCAGCTACCAGGATTCCTTTAGTCCAATGGGGCAGGTCAAAGGGAGCAGTAAGGATTTTGTCTGCATGCTTGAGGAAATGTTCTACAGTGCCAGATCCTTCCACACCCTGCTTGATATCAGGTCGACGAGTGCATCAGCAGGGGGTGACACCCAAGATGTAGATGGGGCTGACCCGAAAGTCTCCAGGAACACAGTTTCATCTGGGGTATTGGTTTAGGGAAGTCCCTCCACCTCTTTGGCACAGGATATCCAAGATGTCTCCAGGGAGGTATCCTCAGGTGGAGATCTGTGGGACCCTTCCTCAAAATCAGAGTCTTCTGTTACAGATTCCTCTGGAGAATCCAGGTGCCTCCTTTACCAACCTCTCTTCTGGGGAATCTCCTCAGTGGGGTGTTTATAAAATAGTGGGGGAGAAGGAATATTATAGCGCTATTGATAACTTTAAAAAATTAAAAGAGAAAGGTTATAGGTTGGGCTACCTTACGAAACAAAATGTAGAGGTAAAATATAAAATAGAAGGTAGTTCTTTAGCTAAATATTACTGTCTACCCAAAATCCATAAAAGTTTGGTTTCCCCTCCTGGTCGTCCCATAGTAGCAGCTGAAAAATAAAATATTTTTTACATGGTATAGGAATAATGCTTCACTCGTATTTAGTTACGTATGCGGTAAAGTTATAATCTTATATTAAAGATTCTTTCAATTTTTTAAAAAAAGGGCAATAAAATGTGAAAACATTTTCGGGGGGGATTGTTATTGATGTTAAAAGCCTTTATACCAGTATTTCACATATGGTGGGCTTTATAAGCTCTAAGATTTTTTTCTTGGGTCAAGTCCAGTGAGCGATTATGTTATAGAGTTATTATATTTCAGTTTGACTAATACATTTTTTTGAGTTTAATCAATATATTTATCATCAGGCGCAGGGGACAGCTATGAGTGTGTCCTTTGCACCATGTATGCCAATAGTTATGGGTTTATTTGAAGTTGAATTTTTGATAAGTTGAGTTTTTATTTTGGAAATTTTTTAGTTTTATATTATAGATTTATTGATGATTTGAATTTTTTTTATGTAAGGGGCTGAGAAAATTTGGTTGAGTCCTTTGTAGAGGACCTTCAAGGTAATCGCTTTGGCTTGCAATCTGATGGTTTACAAATAGGGAAAGTTGTACCTTTCCTGGATTTAGAGTTGGATGTTACTGGTAAAATTGTTAAAACTAAAACACATAGGAAGTTGGATGACAGAATGCATTTTTTGGATAGCAAAAGTTGTCACCCTTCTCATGTATTAAATCCTTTACCATATAATGAATTGTTAAGGATTAGTAGATTATGTAATAGCCCTGAAGTGTTACAGGGTAAGATAATATGAACGTGTATTGTCTTTAAAGAAAGAGGCTATAGTGAAGAGTTAATTATACAATCCTTAAAAAAGTTATTCCAATTACAAGAGGATAAATGTAAATTTGTTAGTAGAAATTTTTTTTTCGCAAAGGAGATTTTGAGTTAAATACGTTAATATGTGGGGGAGACAGAAAATTTTACTTTGTTACTGTTTTTAATGTTTTTAGCCAAGAAGTAGTTGTTATTATTAATAAGAAAACCCCAATAATATTTAAGAGAAAAAATTGTGTCAAAAACCTGTATAAATTTCCCCTAATATACAAGAGGTAGAAATGTCAGGGATATAGTGGTACATAAATCTATTTGCCCCCCCCCCCCCGTGACACTTTGGGTAGGTTATTGGATAGCTGGGGAACAAGCCCATGTGGAAAGTGTTCAGTATGTAAATACATGGTGAGATCTTTCGTAAAAATGAACGGGGTGAAATATTGCTCCTCAGCATCCTATACTGGTATCACAAAAGGAGTAATATATGTGCTCTCTTGGCCCTGCAGTCTCTTCTATATAGGGGACGCTAAAAGAACTTTTAAGGTGGGACTGCAGGAGCATATTAGAGACATAAAAAATAAAAATGATAACAATCCAGTGGCTATGCACTTCAATTTGGTTCATGAGGCGGCGTTTATGGATTTGAAAGCATGCATTTTAGAACAGGTTTTTACAAGGGATGCAGCATGCATTTTAGAACAGGTTTCTACAAGGGATGCTGTTGCATTAAAGAAGAAATTGCTTTATAAAGAAATAATTTTTATTCTTAAATTTGATACATTGGCTCCTAAGGGTTTAAAATAAGGAGTGTAACTGGAAAGCCCTTTTGTAACCGAAAAGCTTTGATCTGTTAATTTTCTAACTGGTTTAAATGAGTTTTACATTTAACGGCTGTGTTCTTTCTTAATTTTGTATTAACTCCAAGAATGCAGTGTTTGCCAAGGACCTAAAGAGTATTTCTTTTTTGTGTTATTAAATTCTTAATTTTTTTCACTGTGCACAGTTTGTATTTCACTGGCCAAGTGATTTTTTTCTGATAATACATTTTTTGGTTGTTTATTTGAGAAGTAAGGATTTTGTCTGCATTCTTGGGAATTGGTCCTACAGTGTCCGGATACTTCCACGCCCTGCTTGATACCAGGTCGATGAGTGAATCAGCAGGGGATGACACCCAAGACTGTAGATGGGCCTGACCCGAAAGCCTCCAGGAGCACAGTTTCATCTGGGGTATGGTTTTAGGAAGACCATCCACCTCTTTGTCACAGGATTTCCAAGATGTCTCCACAGGAAACATCCTCAGGTGGACATCTGGGAGGCCCTTCCCCTTCTTGAAATTGGTGTCTTCTGTTACAGATTCCTCTGGGGAATCCAGGTGCCTCCTTTAGCACCCTCTCTTCTGGGGAATCTCCTCAGTGGGATGTTCCGGGGAGTGGTGAGGTCTCAGAAACTGTCTCCAAGGGGGTGAGATGTGGATATGAAACAGCAGAAGCCGAGGATCTCCTTGGGCATGGAGAGAACCTTCTCTATCATCTCGAATGCAGAACAGGTCAGAGACATCGAAGACTGTCCTCCTGCAACCAAAACTACTGGGCAGAGGATTCCCATGCCCCTCCAACCCTCTGCTCCAAGAGGGAAGCTGGAGCCGAGCTGTCAAATGTTGACACTCCAACGGGAAGGGATGGCTCAGAAAACTTTGGAGTTGAGGTCAACCCCTTGGAGCAGATGTTAACGTTTCGGCTCTGAGAGCAGTCTGCCCTCACACAGTCGGGACTGAGACAGTCAGGGAAGAGTCAAAGTGAGATCAACTACTAGCTCCATCACCTTGGCTCTTGGGGCATTCGGATCTGAGGGCTGCAAAGCAGTAGTTCCGATCAGAGAAGGAGCTAAAGGTCTAAAAGGTGACCATCTGCCCATGGTCCTGGTAGTGGATGGGTCTGGTAAGACCCCCTCCCCAATCTGGATCTGCATCTAAAGGAACTGCCTCATCAACGATTCAGAAAGGCACTGGCTAAGGCTCTTGCCACCCCTATTAGTGCCTTTTTTAGGCATGATTCAAATGACAAAATTACCACCGTAACAGGTACAAGCAAGTAAAATCTGAGAGTAATGCTACTCAATGCTAGAAGTCTAAATATCAAAATGCACTCACTCGAGGCACTCCTCAAAATGGAGAACATCGACAT